>NW_006799944.1:2906390-2933299 GCF_000485575.1 Poecilia formosa | reverse complement strand
TTTAATGCTATTTTATGACATTTTATTGGTCTTAATTTAATAATTCTCTTACTATTAACTACAATGACTCACGTTTTTTAGCCCTCTTTCTTTTTTTATTTTATCCAAAATAAAATATCACCTCTAATATGGTTAGAGGATTAAAGGGCACTTGAATTTTTCTACAGCAAGTAAATGTTTGGAGCAAAGAGAGCAATATTATCCGTAAAAAAGCCAGTAAACTCTATAAATATAGCTTTATCGAGAACAATTAAATGATGCACCGACCAGCATTCTCCTGGCCTATGCTGGTTTTCAATTATTATTTTTTTAGGTCCAACACCTTTGATAAGAGTTGCAATTTTGAAGCCAACAGAGAATGAACAAAGCCATGCTAATTTATGCATACAAGTTTTACTAAATACAAAAATACTAAATGCTGGCTTTAAAGTACAATGTGCACTTTAAAGTACTTCACAGCCTAAAATACAGTGTGTACTTTAAAGCCAGTATTAAAGTACACATTGTTTACAGACCAAAAATTGTGGGAGAATTTAGTTTTGATTCATTTACATGAACGGTAAAAACAACAACTGATTTTTTTATTTATTTAACCTGCTGATCACCAGTTTAGAGTTGATCAATGGAAAGCTGGCTGATTTCAGTCTGGGGCTGATTAATTAGTGCTTGGTTTTTTTTGTCTTTTAAGCAATAAAAACAGAAGTACTGATGTATTCAAATGTCTTCTTGTGCTTGATTAACAACTTTTTTTTTTAAACGTCTAAAGACCTACATTTATAGAAGAGTTACATATGATTGACATGACTTTATATAATTTATACATTTCTAAGAAATTAACATATTATGGAATGGATAAATAAATATACCATGTTTTAGTAAAATATATATATATATATTTGATAGGTTTTAAACGTACAGCACATTCTTGTTTAATGTCAACATCAAGTAATCCCTCATTACTGTTTACATTTATTCATTATTGTTCACAGATTTCCCCAGCTTTGCTCATGTTTGGAGAGTGTTTTAATACTATCCTGAATCTGGTTTGTAGAGTTACTTACTGTGTCTGTGAGCTACGATAATAAGGATGAACCTAATTCTCTAAGTGAAGTGATCACAAGAAGATTTAGATGGTTTGGTCCTCTAATCCTGCACTCCTTAAGTAAAGCTCACAGCCTAATTGAGATAAGATTAAAGTTTGAATATCAGTCAATGAATCTAGTGGCTACAAGTTTGTAATTTATGAAAGTACACAGTCAAAGATGCAATGTAATAAGGTACTATTAACGCTTTAATAATGGGAGTAACAGAGTTGTGGTTAGAGTCTTTCATTCAAAGGACATTTTGACATCTATCCTAACCGAACAAAACCTTGACCTTCACCTAGCCTGAATAATGTCAAAGAAAAATATGGTTAACATTATTTATTTGAGTAGATTCACAATCGTATGACTATTATTACATCTCATTTTAATACTATAGTTGAATTGCGAGATAGTTTAGATATAAACTTGGTGAATGTCCTCTTTTTAATGTTAAAGTTGTCTTTGAGTAAGCTTGTTTGGTTAGCAAAGTTATTAAGTAGCAAAGCAAAAAAAAAAAAAAGAGCAAAACTTCTTCAGTTGAAGGGAAACATTTTGTTTTTACTCTGATTTACTTTGCTGACCAGTTTAACTTGTTCGGTCAGTCTATTTGAAGCGACAAGGCTGCCGTAATTGGATGAGCTAACACCGAGGCTAACTAAGGATGGGCAGTCCGAAGACTTCACAGGCTAACGCCTGTTAGCACATCTTCCCCGTACTTGGCGTCTCCTTTCCGGCTGGTTAGTGTTTGAGCCGCCGGGGAGAGAACAGAAACAACCGAGCAGCCTCTGAGACGGCGTTACCTTGACAGAGTCCACGGGGTACATCACCGTGTGCTCCAGTACGCCTGCCACGGCTCCGGCTGTCATGTGGGTCGTCACGGAGACATGAGGCGGCAAGCTCTCGTAGTCCCCGTCGCTGACTTCATTAAAAGGCTCCCCGTCTTCGTTCTGGATCTGCGACATCTCCAGCCTTGCCACCGCACGGTCCGAGCTTAACTCCATGCGTGGGGAGCTGTCGCAACAGGTGGCCTTCCGTACAAGAGAACGATCGGAGAATGTGCCCGCGGCATGGATAACCACAACATCACCACTACTTACAGGAGTTCCAACAGCGCCCGTAGGACATCGCTTAGAGGCGTGGCTGACGGTAATGTTAACCAATCAAATCCCACATAGTGAGATAATAGGCGGGCTCTTTTTCTGAGCGACCAATGACAAGTTTCTGTGTTGAATTCCTGTTCCACTTCAAAGCTCAGCCGGTGAAACAACTTGAGCCTCCCAAGTTTTGAATGACTTTGACAAAACCGCGAACATTGCCCAGTTCTGGTCCGGTAGATAAGCAGGTGTGGTCTCACTGCCGGATAACACTTGTTAAATAATATGGAGAAATCTTTTCTTCAAAATGCCCTATCTGAAAGGGGAGGTTACTTCTGACAAACCATGGCTAACTGAAATCTACAGACAGACTATTTAGGACGCTGTGGAAAACTAAAAACTAAGAATAACAGTCGTATTAAAACAAGATGTTTATAAGTCAAGATATGTCTGGGAAAATTAAGGAGAGTTTGTGTTTGTATAGACTACAGAGAGTGCTTTGAAAAAGTATTTGCCTTCTTTTAGATTTTTTTTTGGGGGGGGGAGCTACTTTTTTCAGATTATGAAACATTTTTTGTATCAAATAAGGATAATTAAATATAAAGTGATTTAAATTATAAAGAGAAAAAAATGCTCTTCAAATCAACATAGACCCATATAAGTAGCAACCAAGTTCTCTTTGGACAACTCACAATGTATCATTCAAGGATATGATACATTCATAAATTTTTGTCTGTTTCTTTTTTTCCAGAAACAGACAAAAAAGCAAAACAGAACAGAAGAAATCTGCAGAGCACATATAGTTTCACCCATGCAACACTCTGGAGAGTGAGGAAAATTAAGAAGACTTTTTATGTTTGGGCTGCTAGGATGGTTTAAATAGGGACTTCAATATATTATATTATATTATATTATATTATATTATATTATATTATATTATATCCCAAAATACAAGCTTTTGGAAGGAAACAATGAAAATGAGTGAAGTTTTTCCGAAGCCCCTCACCCGAAAGCCTCATCAGTCCAATCAAATGGATCTGCAAACATCATTACTGCAGCAAATCATGTGGACAGTCACATGAAACAGCCTGAAGTGGAAAACAAAGTCTTATCAAAAAGAAACACCACATTTATGCTTTAGTTCCAGCTTTTGAATGAGAAGTATTTAACTTTTTTTAATATTTTGTTATATTTTAGCTGCATATGTTGTCCTGGGAAATAAAACCTTCCTGTTTGTTTTGAGAAGATTGAAGATCCACTGGGCATGAGCACACATGTGCTTCTTCAAGTTTGTAAGTTGTCGATTGTCCAAAATATTTGACTTGAGAATTGATTTGATTAGAAATTCAGAAATACTTTATTAATCCCCACGGAGGAATTCTCAACATCACAAACCGGACATCTGAATCAAGGTTAGGGTATAAAATTCAATAAGAAAAAGATGAAAAGAACCTTAGTGTAAAAAAGCTCTATCAAAGGTCGCATTTATATAATTTACAGTGACGGGTAGGAAAGATTTTTCAATTCTATTGAAGCAATTAAGAAGTTTTAGACAACAATAACTGAAGCTCTTACCACAAAACACACTGCAGAGTCACAAGGGGTGTTGTTGATAAAGCTTATTTGCATATGTTTATCTGCATGCCTGAAAGAGACACTTCCGTGTAGTTTCACATAGCACATTTACGTTCACAAACTCTCAAATCACACATCTTATGCTGCTTGACACTCTTGAGTCTAGTAAGTTTAGTTTTTCAGATTTTTCTGTAGACGTAATTAGTCTCATATTTATTTACTTCTCAATGCCATCATTAAAGCCGTCCTTCAAAACACAATGTCTGATATTCTGAAGAAAATATTTACTTATCCTGTTGTTTTAGTCACTAGTCACATAAGCAGTAATAGACACTCAGTATGACCTTAATTAAAAAAAAACATTTTAACAAAAAAAAAATATGACTTTTAAACTAAAGATTAAATTGTAATTATTTAAATTGCTGATAAAATAGCATATGTTAATTTCAGTTGTAATGTGAAGAGTCCAGGAGAAACAAGTAGCAGCAGTACGTGGGGGAGGGGCAGTGCAGTGCTTCTATACTTGAAACAGCCACTGGATACTTTAGCCATTCTTGGATTTTGTCTGGCATCTCGGTGAAAAAACTTTAAACTTTATGAACAGTATGAGAAAAAAAAAGCTAACAAACTGTTGCATTTCTAGTACTATACCTGTTTAAAACCAAGATATATTCTAACACTAAGTGCACGTGTCACTACACAGTTTCAAAGGAAATATGTAGACTTCAGAATGTGAAGAAAGTTTTTTTTTTATCTCAAAAAGTTCATTATTCCTGTATTTAGCAAGGAGAAATAATTATGATACTGACCTGAAACCTTAAACGACAGTAGTCTGCTTTAATGTCAGCCAGCGAGACATAAATGTTAGGAGTTAAAATAGTGCATGCAAATGTCTGGTTTCCACTGTATAGATACACAAATCATTCCGTTTTCCTTCTCATGAGATCAGCAGGCAGGTATCTCATAAAACTTTTATTATTCACATTCGCCTGTGCAAACACTCGAGTAGACCATTTTTTATTTAAATAACACACGCTCCGATTTACAGATTTCCTCACAGCAGTGACATACCTGGCTTCTGAAAATGAAGCCCCGATTAAAGTAACAACACCCACCAAAGAGTCGAGCAACAGTTCCAGCAGGTGGACTGATTCTCTCGTTGGGATGGCGGACGGGTTTGCAAAGCTTACCCCAGCAGTGACGAGACATGTATTGCACTATTACAGCTGTGAAAGGCTTCATATCTTCTAACATAAATATGCAGAAAAGTTTAGGGATAAATACACCCAAAGAGTTGCTTCATCTAGGCCATGCAGATTAACTGCAGTGCAAAGTGCTTCCAATGCAATGGAGAAATCATATTGCATGTAAGGTTTCTGTAGAGAGTGCTTTTTCTATTTGACAACAATGAGAAATGGGGGTGGGGGGGAGAAAAAGTAAGACAAAACAAAATGAAATTAAATAAAAGTACAAAAAAAATGCACATGAAAAAGGCAATAAACATAAAAAAAAACTTACACGTCTGATATATTCATCCAGTGTGGTGAAAGCCAAAGTACAGTCTATCTATTAGGCTGTGAATCAACTACAAAGCCAAGTACCATTTTGTGTTTATTACTTAAAAAATAAAAACACCTGAAGGCAGCTGCAGGTGAAATAATATTAAAAGCAATATAGTCTCTCTCATCCAAAGACATGTGAAAAATGTCCCTCATTTGTCCAAATTTATAATTCCAGCTCAACAGCTTGGAAGAAACGCGAGCAGATCACTGAAAAATTTTTTTTTTAAAAATCGGACAGTCCGACAGGAGTGGAGTCCAACTTCGGAAAGTTCTAAACCTGTTCGTGCTGCCCAACGTTCAGAGGTTGATTGGGAGAGAGGGCGAGGCGAGGCCCTCTTCCAACCACGGCACAGAGGAGGGAGTGTAGCGCTGCGCCACTCGGCGATGGATCCGGCGGAGCCTCAGCAAGTACAGTATAATGGAGAGCAACACGATAAAGAAACAAGCCGGGAACAAGTAGTGGTTGTTGACGAAGGAGAAGCTGTGTCGCCAGTGAGAGTGTGCTCCTTTCAGACTCTCCTGTGGGATGTCCCTGATGGAAAAGAAAACAAGAGCGGCACTGCCAGGTGAGTTTGGAACGCGATAATAAAACAAGTCTTTACAGGCCGCTCATTCTGTCACATTAGCTCTTTAATTCGTCATTATTCAAGCAACAAGTCGCAGCTTTCTGAAAATTAGTCTCATTTCCAAGCTTCAAACATTCATATTTCTCTTTATATCTTTTTAAATATATCCCCGTTAGCAGCCAATTCCAAAGAATAATGGTTCCTCTTCTCACATGTGTAAAGCAGGAATCGTTCTTGCGACAGACTAGATTGAGTGAAAAACTGGCTGAACCAGACTGAACTTCAGGAGACAAAATTACATCAGAGCGATAAGAATCCAAACTAAGAGAAGCACAATTGTGAAAGACATTCTATCTTACCTCAAAGGGAGAAACCGCGTTCTATAAAGAATAGCTCCAAGAGTCCACTGGACCTCCTTGTCGTAGACCAGCAGGGCTGTCTTCAGGTTTTTGTAATTGGTTGGGAAGGAAAAACCCGTGTGCAAAACTTCATACATCCACGCTGATTTAAAACACTGGTACCTGCAGACATTTGAATAAAAACAACAGTCATATGTTTATATCACTGACAGGCTGCCTCGATCTGATAAATCTGTGTGCGACTTACTTGAGCCGGTGAAAATCTGCATGTGACGCATAAAGACCAGAATCGAAGCGTTCCTTCAGTGTCTTCCACTGGGTGGCGCAGTAGCCCTGTGAATGGGAAAAAAAAAAAAGCACAATAGAGGGAGAAGAGCATTGCAACACTATTTAAATACACAAATTATTGATTAGTTTAATTATAAACTATTCTATAAAAGACATGAAGAACTTCTCCAACTTAAAGTGCAGTTTTAATCTTTCTTGACCTATTTCTGTTTCAGGATTAAATCGATACAGCATGGGCAAAAATAGATACAACCTTTTAGAGACTATAGATAAGTTTTCCTACAGCGTTTACCTTGGCGGCTCGGGCATATTTAGAAGCATTATAATCCCCGCCCATTCGCAGCACGTCCTCCATGCAGTAGTAGAACTCTGAAAAGCCATAAAACTGGCTGTTGCTGTAGTCAATCGCTGGCTGGTAGATGCCGCTCAGGGACGTTTGGGTGTCATTGGTTCTGTTGAGGAACGGCTGGAGAATCCGCCTGCACTCGTCGAAGTCTCCCGTCCCCCTAAGGTGGAGCCTCTGTGTAGACGGTCCGATCTCATCCAGCAGGTCGGTGGGGAGGCAAGGGTCCAGCAGGGGCGACTCTGCTGTTTCGCCAACGTGCTCACCCAAGAGTCTGGAAAGGTCAATAAACCAAGGAGTTCAAGCTCGTAGCTCTCAGCAACGAACACTCAAAAACAATTCAGGGAGGTTGAAAGTAGAGTCGAGCGACAAACTGTGCGTCTCACTTGTTTCGAGCTGCAGCGTTTCTGATTAGATTCTCCTCGTATCTTTGGCGTGCGGCGTTTCCACCGAAACCCAGAAAGGTGGACACGTAAACACGATAGACGTGATCGGTGACGTGAGCGTCACATCCCAGGTTGAATTCTGCAAGTAGGTTTTTGGCCACTTCCTCCTGTGGAAGACGAACAAGTGAGCATGATATATAACGCCTCTTTAACTTTTCTGTATTTTGGCGTCTTGCAACCAAGAACTTCAGGATTTTATTGGGATTTTAAGTGATAGATTAGCACAAAGTTGTGCATAATTACAAAGCGAAAGCAAAATGATACATGATTTCCAAAATATCTCACAAATAACATCTGAAACATGAGCTTGGCATTTGCATTCAACCCCCTCGACTCTGATACACCTAAATAAAATCAAGGGCCACCAGTTGGCTTTAAAAGTCAATTGCAAATGAATAAATATTCAACCTATGTGAAAATGAATCTTCATTAGAAAAAGTACAGATGAGGTTTGTAAGAACATCAACAAACAATACACAATACCCAATAATAAAAAAACAAAAATCTTTAAAAACAACAAACCGACTAATGATTTTAAACAGATGTATAAAAAAAAACTGCTCAAACCTTGTTTAATAATCTGTTCTTATGTCTATCTTTAAGGTCGTTTTATATGTGCAATATTAAAAAAAATCATGTATCATTTTCCTTCCACTCCAGTAACAAAATATGAAAAATATCCAAGTACAATGAATACTTTAAAGATAAAGCCACTGTAAAGATAAAGTTCTATACAGTTTTTAATCTAACACTTATAAATCAAAAGTATCCAAACATAAGTTAATGTTCTCAATATTACAGCCACATGGGGAGGGTCATGCATCAACCTTACAATATGCTTTCAACAGTGACGGATGGAGAGCAGATCAGCTCCACAGGACAAAATGGCTCAGAGAGGTGTTAACCAAGGAGTAACAGAGATTGGAAAGGGAGCAAGGGAGAAAAAGAAAGCATAAGCCACAAAACGCCAAAGACGGAACGAGAACAGAATTGGTTGGAGATAATAACCTGTTGTGGAGAAGCAAAGCTTACAGTTTTGGGCACTTCGTATGCAATCTGTGTGGAGACACCACCCATGTCCAGGACACCCGCTGTCCTTTTCCTCATCAGCGCTTCCTGATGATCGGTGCCGGGAACATTTACCTCCACCACAGCTTCTCCATCTGGGAAAATTGACAGGCAGAGAGAAGGGATGTCACACAATTAAAAGACTTAATCAAATTAGGTCACTCTGAAGTGGTACAATTGAGTAACTTCTCACCATTGTCCACATGGTTAAACCTCCCAAGGACAAAGTTTATTCCAATCCATGCATAGACACCTGAAGCACAAAGCATATTAAATACTAAGTTATTGTGTAAATGCCTGAGTACATTTAAAGCTACAATGATGTTGAAATGAAATATCGCTCTACAGTTTCTAAATTCACCTTCTTGTTTTCCAGAAATCACCTCCACGTGGGAATCAGAGAAGAGGAAGTTGAAGTGAACTGGGATATCTGTGCGTAGATCTTCCAGAATGGCTTCTTGTTGACTGAGAAAAAAACAAACGCATACAAAATAAAAAAAATAAAAAAATAAAATGTAAAAAAATAATCTTTTTTTTCTGTCACACTAACATTTCCAACAGTCCAATTTTTTTTACCTCTCTGGTAGGATTCTCATTCCCGCTGTGCACAGAATGTACAGAGGAGTTTCCTGGTGCTTTTGCTTGGGGATGTGTTGAGCTGCAAAGCTTAGAAGTGGATCTATGTAGTCACTGGCCTTCTCAGGTGTTTTAGCCAATTCAGCTATGCCTTTACGAAAAGTACATGAAGAAGAAGAACATTTTTACTTTAGGCATGCAAAAACATAATATTCACTTGTACTATGCAATAAAACCGTTTTCTGTACAGTACTTTTATAATACATTAGTAAAGTAAGTTGCGAAATACGCTTGCATTTTCTTCTTTAAGTTGATCAAAAAGCTTCTTACCAGGCTTGATCTTCATGACTACTGGCTTGCGGTGTTGATCTCGCATTTGCCGTATGTCCAGCAGTTCGCGGGGATTACCGTTGTGCCGGGGCCAGCAGTACACAAACACCCTGGAGCCACTGCTGCCACAGTCCACCACCAGGCCGTAGTTCAGGTTGGGATTGCTTGTATCCGTCGCATCCAAGTCAGTAACTCTCGCCAGGTGCCTTTTATGAGTGACAAATATCTAAGATTAACTCGATACCAGCTCTAGGAGACCCACACCAGAGTACCAGCTCCTAGTTTTAGAGTACCGGTGGAAAGGGTTTTCTTCTCCGGTCCAGCTGGTGTGTGTATTCACAGCAACGAGCAGCAGGTAGAGCAGTCCTATGAGGCAGAGCACCAGGCCGATGAAGAGAAGTTGTCGGAAGGAAGGAGTCAGAAGCCGAGGAAGAACCTGGGATGACAGGCTGAAGTGCCATGACGCTGGGAAAAGGCACGAAAAGCCGATCCTGTTCACAGAATATAAGAATATAAGAGCCTCAATGCTGCATGTCTGGATATTGCAGAGACTGTATTGAAAATTTAATTGTGCTCATTTTCCCACTTGACAACCAGAGACGTCTGTGCATCTGATTGGGATTTTGAGCAGTTTATAATAGAGATGCACAGGGAAAATGGGAACATGGTTTTCAATATGTTTTAGAAATAAAATCTGAAAAGCAAAGTCCATTTCTATTAAGGTCCTAGAAATCAATACTTTGTAGAACCACCTATTGCTGCAACTACAGCTCAGTCTCTTTTGGGAACTCTCTGCACATCCAATCTCTGAACATTCATCCTCACAAAAGAACTGCTCACACAGATTGGACTATAATAAATGGATCTGTGACTCATTAAAAAAAATATTTAAAACCCTTTAAGATTTACATTTGAGCACCTTTGATCTAATCATTTTCAATATAGCTTTGACTGTATATATGCATATATATATATAGATATTGATTAAAAAACCTCTGAAAGCAAGTGGTTGTACTGGATTTTAACTTGGGGTATCATAGTAACACATGTATTTAATGTCATTGTAACATGACAAAATGTGAGAAAAACCAAGGGATATGAATAGTGTGCAGCTCTTTAGTAACAGCTAAACAGAGGCCAATCATTCAATTACCTTCCCATGGTGCAGATAGTCCTTTGGATTTATTATTCATCAGTCTTCTCTGGGAAGCAGATTTGTCCGACTCCACTGCTCCATAATCTCTGGTTCATCCATCATTGTGGCCTTCAAATAAGAGCAGAAGGAAAAACTTTAAAGCCTTCACCAACAACTGTACAGGACTTCCACCTGGTGAAGGGCCCATAAACACATGAAACTGATCAGCATTTTCTGGATTTAAAGGGATAAGTAGGCGTAACTGTATAGTTTTCAGCTATTGGAGGAAAAATAAAAGCTCGTAATGGGAAGGAGAAGAAAGGAAACACATTTAAATCTCAAGTAAGTAGTTGTTAATGTTAGATAACGCAGGCGTTTTTAATATACAGTCTCGTAGGTTACAGTATGATAGGGGGAAAGAACAAGGAGAAACGCCGAAAATTAACAATTTAACTGACCGTAACGTTAATGGCAATGATGTTATATGTCAATGGATTGTATTAGAGCCATAGACACTCACAAAGACAACCGTATTTTCCAGGAAACATGATCCAGATGCTCCCCGCTGGCTAACTTACATTAAACGAGCGGCACCGCTTCTCTAAGTGACGTGTAACGTGTAAAGGGTGTCCTTGGTTTTAATGTCCGCGTACACCGTCGTTCGGTTGAGCTCAGTTAAGATATAAGCTGTTTCGATCAAAAACAGCAAATAGGGATATTTTAGCTTACCTCAAATACTGCATATACTCTATTTCATAACTCTATAATCAGTATGTTTTCTTTTCTTTCACAGTCTCTAGTTGAGACGTGTTTTGCAAATTGAGGTCCGCTCAATTTGAGAAAAAAAAACAAGCACACATTCGTAGCTGTGAACTGGGCTTGTGTCGAACAAGAAATACGGAAACCTTGCAGGTACAAACTGTTCCGAATTTTATAATCACATTTTCAAAACTTAAATCATTTGAGAAAATTCCTATTATTGTTCAGTTGTGTGTCTTTGGACACGTAAGCCTAAGTTTTTTTCAATATATTTCATAATTAAACGTATTTATTAAAATGATGACAGATAAAGTTAAAAAGTACAAACTCTTTTGATTATCATGTTGGTTGTGTTGCCTTGCATTTTTTTAAGTTTTTGTTATTATTATTATTTTGTGTAAAAGACACAGATTGGCATATCTAACATTACATTTTGTTTCAAAATGGGCTGGCGGGATCATCTAACATACAAAGTTGGAAAGCCAAAACACTATTAAAAAATAAAGTATAAAAAGGCAGTTATATAGAGAAGCACATTGTGACTAAATGTAAAACGTTTATTAAGAACATACATGCATATTTACTATTGGATGTCAGAAAAGATGCTACAAACAATTGTGAACTTCCCATCCAGGAGAACAAATGTGCCTTAATTTCATCCTGGTGGTGGAATACCAGAACACGATGGAGGAATTCTATCCCTTCTTGCCTAGAAGTGGCTTTGGATCCCTCAGAGAAGAGCACTGGGAAGAGTATTTGCAGCCTGATCTCAGATACGCGGGTGACAGTGGATGGATGGAGGGGTGGATGTAGAGATATTCAGCCCTTGTCAGTTTTTGCCACGTGATCTGCTTTGCATGCTTCATTCAGACAGATGTCAATGTAAGGAAACTGCATAGAAATCAGTTGGAACACTAGTCATTACATTTTACGACATCTAAAGTTAGCACTAAGTTTACAAAGCTGTGAATATATTTTTCTGTATGCTTTGGAAGCACATAATTAACAAAAATTGTATTCAAACATACTAGATGTCTATTTACTAACAAGTCATATCAAAACAGAGAGTAAACATGCTTGTGTTAGCATTTCACTTCAATAAATTGTCTTGCTTAAAAAAATGTTATCAGGATATATGTATGTATTGAATCATATATATGTTTAGAAACAAGCCACTGCCATACTGGAAGTCCTTCTGGGTGAAAATAATTTAGTCAAGAAAAACAGATGCTGTAGTAGCGCAGAGTTAAGCGCATTTTGACTTGGAAATGTAAAGTGTTATTTTATTGTACTGCTGAAGCTATCGAGTTTTCATACATATACATAATATAAAACTCTAACACCATGTTACCAAATTCCAATTGTTAAATGACTTAGATCAGTGTCAGGGATTGACTGGGAGATGTGCCAACACATTACTTGTCAAGTAAAAAGCAGATTTTAACTTGGATTTGGATTAGATCAAACTCTAATGAGCCAAAGATTAGGCTTGATTTTCTTCCCCAAAGGTGATATTAAGACAGGAAAATTGGGTGGGGGTCAAGTATTTTACTTGCTCCACATCTCCAGTTTTCATTAAACCTGTAATTGGATTAGTGTAACAGAAACATGGAGTGCTGTACCTCATTAGAGTTTCATTTATGCCCATTTGACCTTCTGGGTTTCTGCCTCTAAATAAGTCATAGTGTTACAGTTGTTTGCTACTGCAATGTACTGCAGCCATTGACGCCTGGAATGTTGTTTTTATTGATAAAAACTAAAATACAACTAAAAATATACATGAAACACAAAAAAGGAATTATTGTTGCATTCACTTCAATGTGAATTTATTGTCATAGTTTCATAAAAAGACAAACATATGGTGATTTCCACATGATTTCTCAAACACTTTTCTCAAAAACAATGTTTGTTTTTCAGGCACGTCACAATTGCATTCAGACTATAAAGTTAATATAAATTGGTTTTTAAAATACAGCTTTCCATAATAGTGAATTAAAAAGATCAGTCTGTTACAAAAAACAAACATACATTTTCCAAAGAGACTATGATAAATATACAATTTAACATGTAAATGTGTATTTCGATTTATTCAAATAATAAAAAAAAAAAAATACTGCCCGCCCACCTTCAAGACGCGCCTTAGTGTTAGAATCCTCCCCTCTTTTTATTACACCCAGACAACTTCGACCTGCCTGAACTTCTTGCAGTCTAGCCACTCGCGCTGACTGATCCGCCAGCAGTAACTTACATCCACGTACTTGAGCCTCTTGCTCAGCTGCATCAAGCTCTTCACAGTGCTCATCTGCACATCTGTTCGCAGCAGGTCAATATGCTCGATCCTTCCAAGTGGCAGTGGCGGCAAGCCAGAGGAATCTGCATCGGGATTCACGTCCGGATTCACACTATGCAGTGTGTCCTGTATGATGCAGTTCAAAGGGCACGGCAAGGAGATCAAAGAGAGATTCTCGAGTAAAGGAGAGCCAATCAGGAGACACCTGATCACTTCCTTTAGGGACATCCAGGACATCAGGGGCTTCATTTGGTTGTGCTCATAGGAGAAACTTCAGAGATTTGAGAGACAAGAGCAGCAGAAGAAAATAATTAGTATTATTGATTGCCTTGGTAGTTCTAATCAATTTTTCAATCCGTTAGTATGAGGCTGAAATTGTACTGCTGCGTACAATCAAAATATCTGAACCAAAGTACTGCAATGACTTCATCAACATTTCCTCATGGGTGCTTTTGTCATTCTTGTACGATTGCCACAAGAAGTCCTGCTAGCTACTGTATTGCAAAGATACATGAGGTACTCTTAAAAGATAAACTAGAAGCCACAAAAAAAAGGTTCGCCTTCCATCAGGACACTGGCCTTAAACATTCAGTCAGAACGAAAGTGTAATTTTTAGATGAAAGCACAGTTAAAATGGCCCAGTCACACTCCAGACCCAAATCACAAAGACAATTTGTTGAAAGCCTATCTAAATGCTTTTTTTTGTTGTTGTTTTTTGGTTTGTTTTGCTTGAACAACGTTTGAGAACAGCAATACACTTGGTGACCACTCCAAGAAAACAAAAATATATATAGCTAAGATATTTCTATCTTTCTATGTTTTCCATTATGTCATCAACACATAGTTTCTGTGTCTGGCTGTAAGGTGTATTGGAGCTTTGTCATGACTGTGTTTGGTGTGGTTAGAAACAGGCACAAATTGAGAGGAGGGATTCAATGTTGGAAGTTACCTGATCTTGAGAGAGCGGAGATTCGGCAGCTTTGGGAGATCTTGATCATCCAGCTGATTGTCAATGGTTTCGTACTGTGGTGTAGCAGGAGGCTCGGCAGAGACAAGGAGGTCTCTGAGTCTGGGACAGACTCTGATGAGCTCCAGTAGTGGGGTGTCGGCTCTGGTTTTCACCCCCTCCAACGTCAGAGAGATCAGTGAGCAACCTGCGACTTGCAAGGCAGGAAGAAGATCTGCCACTGGGCCGGAGTAGATAAATGAAAGACTCCGCAGCTGGCCTGACCACGTCTGGAGATCAGCTGTTAATAGGGGCCCCTGTTTGCCTATGTTCATGGATAAAGAGTTTAAACCCGGACACAAATTTCCTAAACTCCCCAGAGACTCACAGGTTACGCCTTTAACGTCTTTGAGCTGCAGGATCAGGCCTGACTGGGACAAATTCTTCATCCTATCCTCTGTTTGGATTTGTAAGCAAAAAGGCCACAAGTTTTTGATTAAATCTTCTTCAGCGTCACACCCATCCTCCTCCAATAATGGGCTCTCCACCTCTCCATTATCAGTAGATTCTTCCCCTCTCATCATCATCCAACGTTCCGAGCTCTGCCCGAGCATCCTTTCCCTCCACACCTGGTGCAGGCTGGAAACACCTTCCCTGTCAGCAAATTCATCTGCCTGGCTGAACTCCCTCTGCTCGATGAGACGGCAGGCCGGTCCGAGGCCCTCCAAGGCCAGTCTTTTCAAGCAAGGCAGAGAGAGAAGGAGATAGGCTGCTGCCACGGTAGAGTCTCCTTCCTGTTCCCCAAACCCAATATCCAGAGCCAACAGGCTGCTGAGCGGGAGAGGAGACGAGGTTGAAGAAGAGGAGGCCGAGGACGAACTCGAAACCACACCGCCGAGAGCAAGCAGAGCAGCCGGGGAGAGGAGGTGACAGCGGGACACGTCGAGGTGCTGCAGCAAAAGGCAGTGGCGGGCAACTGTTTGGATCACACTCCTGTCACAAGGCATGCCGGCTAAGGACAGCGACCGCAGAGCAGGTAGACTGGACATGGTCTCACAGAGGGCCTTTGGAGGGAGCTGCTGTGCTCCAGATAGGTCCAGGCTCCGCAGACCCTGAGAGAAAAGCAAAACCCATTTCTTTTAAAGGAATATCTAATGGAACAGTATGCATTCATGCAATCCCGTTTCCTTTTCAAATTAATCCAGACAAAGGGAACGCCGAAGAATCTGACAATTAGAGTTTGATCAGAAAGTCATTATAGATGCTGATGGCAGGATCTCCTGTGTTGTTCTATGTCATATCTTCCTTAGTGAAGCTTAATTACCTTAAATTTAAACCTAATTAAAACTTAACTACCTTTTCAAACAACATATCAGCTTACAAATATGGAAAATACACTTGATGTTTATCATTGAAATAAACCAAGTCCCCATTTTTAGGTGTAAAGATTAGTATGTTATGTAAAAAGAAGCAGATAGAATTTGGATAAAATAAAATTATCGGATCTTACCTGGCAACGGGCAGCAATGTGAGCGCACAATGCCGGGTTCACCAAGCCAGGACACCTCTCTAGAGACAGACCCTGGAGGTGGGGGACCAGCAGGAGGTGGAGCGCTGCCCGAGACAGCTGCTTTCTACTGGACAGCAGCCACGTCAACTCCTCCACCAGTTCACCAGCTGTGATTACAGACATAATAGGTCCATGCTGTTATAGTAAATTACTTTCAATCAGAGACATAGAAAATATCTACAGTACTTCTTTGGTGCCATTTCTCTGACCATTTGTTTGCAATAGGAAAGAAAAGAGAACATCCCAGTGATATGAGATATGCGTTTGTTGATAAGTCAAGAAAAAAGCTACTAGCATAAGCTAGCTTACATATGAGATTGTTAAGCTTATTAAAGCAATTGTGATAAGGCAAATAATAATGTTTTTCTTGCACATTTTTCAGTTTGTGATTCTGCTTTGCTTTGAAAAATGGATATTGGTGATAAGGTGATTGACTGCATAGCATTCCACCTTACTGTGGTATGCTGTGCTAGAACAACAGAAGCATTACACATTTTTATTTTGTATTATTTGGTCTGTAACCAATTAACACTGACACACACACAAACTCACGTAGCAGGTTGAAAGGCCCCATGATGTATCTGAATGAATAATGATCAAGATAGTTGTCAGCATAGTCTTTCACCCACAGGTCCTTCATGTTGTCAGCGAGGCTCAACAGGCAGAGGCGCGTCAGAGAAAGGACCGGATCATCGTCCCGCGTCCTCCAGCAGCTTTTAGTGCCCTTGGTGTTCCTCAGACCCCTCCGCCTGGGCCGAGCCTTTGCCTCTGCCTGTTCATCCAAAGCCCGAAACAGAGGCATGATGGGCTTTCAGCTAGCGTCCGAGCTGCAGGGGACGCTGAATGCTTCTGCACATGAACAAAGTTTTTTAGCATGAGAAAACATGATAAACATGGAACAGTGTTTAGTTTTTCTAAACAGATGTTTTTTTCATACAAATTGCTTCATTATTGTAACTAACTAGTTTTAAAGCCACCAGTTGGACTTCTATCTAAATCAATCCGTTTCTTTTTAAAAACATTTGGCCACCTACGAAATAAAATGTCATACACAGTTTTTCTATTTGATTTGTTGTTTTCCAGTAAGTAGTTATTCAATCAAGATAAAAAGCTACATTTCCACTCACATCTGACATCACATGAGACAACTGATCAGAGTTCTTTTGAGCATACTGATTTCCATTTTACCCATTTCGTCTTATGTTTGTGTGTTTCGAACCTCTGAAGATAATGACGCAAAGAAGTATTCTTCATAAAATCAAGGAAATGATGGACAACTGTTGTATCCATCCTCTTCATGAGACTGACTTGGGAAAATAGAGTGCCTTCAGTCAGAGGCTTCTTCAAATTCACTGTAATACAGACTGCTACAAGAGATCTTTCCCATCGCTATCTAGAATAGAATAACTTTTTGAAGAATTTGAATTAATGAGTAAAAAAAAAACTTTTGATTTCCCTTTGGAATTGAAAAGTTATTTTTGAATTCGATTTGAATTTTAGTCAAAGTCATCCTTTAAATGTGTCTACAATATTCGTTATGGGTGAAAAAAAATAACACCCATATGGAATAAATTCATTTATTCCACAAAACGCAACAATTAACAAGAAAATGCTTTGTGAAGAGGCAGGCTGAAACTGATACATTTAAGTAACAGATCTTCAGTAATCACTTCACGTTATCCATCCATAATTTCCAATCAGCAACTGATCATTTTGATTATTTTGCCTCTTGGGACGTCACTTACCCAAATGCACACAAATCTGAGCGGTTTCCATCTTCGGAGCGATTTTTAAAAACTTTTGTGAAATCCTTATGCATAAAATCATACTTTATTTACTAATATGAGTTAGTATTTTCAGTGCGTCAAAAAATAATTCATGTTAAAATCACACCACGGATAAAATGGAACTGAAACTAAAATATGCAAAAGTATTATTCTGCCTTAAACACTAAAGAAACAAAAAAAATCAAATAAGGTTATCAAAACCATAACTAAATACAAACATAAACATTAATAATCAATGATCGCCTTTAATAATGTTTTAGCCCGGGTAATGAGGGGCGGAGAGAAAAAGGTCAAAAGATGTGTCAAAGTCAAAGGACACATACCTTCCAGATCTAACAGTGCTTGAAATCTGGAAAAGTGAAGAATGGAGGAGAGAACGGAGATCATACAAGCATTTTTAAAGTCACTTCCTGATTACCGGTGTGGCATTTGAGCAACATTTACCTGAGTTTAGTCTCGCGGGATCTCTCCCTCCAGCTGGATGCAAATAAAACACTGCAGTCTCTCAAACACTATTTATGGTGTTAGCTCTACATTCCACATAAACATTAAATCTGTTAAAACTTTCGCCGAGGATCAGTCTGTGACTCACAGTAGCCTAATTCAAGCCTGTAAGACATTACGCAGGGTTTAAAGTCCACACTGTGGTATCTGATACGTTCAAAGGTCGCAGGTATTTTCAACTACATTCAAAATAAGTCATTAAATTTATGACAAGTTGGCACTTCGCCGTCTAAATTGTGAATAACATCGATTTAAACATCGTAAACAAGAGAGAAAGCACAAACAACAGAGGAAAAACATCACTGCTACTCGAGAACTGCGACCATTAAATATACATAAAGCAGGCGTTTACTTCTTGTACCTCTTTTACTAAGTGAAATAATAAAAAAAGAGAAAAACACAGAAATCTATAAATAAAGATTTATCTTAATATCATGTATCTAAAGGAAAACATTGTAGTTGCTGGAAATGACCACACACAATTAGAACAACTCACGTGTGAAAATATTAGTTCTGATGTTCAGTGCATTGTGGAATAAAAAATGTTATCCATCCACAGGATGTTTGTTTGACTTGGTGGTTGCTAACTGATTTCACATCATTAATCATATCTTTCTGGCAGGGCAAGGAATAGGACCCATGGATTTGAAAATTATTTTTCTAGTGGCCTAGAAAAACCTTTGGCGACTAGATCTCAACCCTACCCATATAATTAAACAAGTCACACTTCCTGAAAAAGACTTCCTAAAATTTTCTGTTCCTCATTGACAACATAAAAGTATTGTGCAAACAAGACTGCTCTTTCTTGAAGACATAAACGACTAAATAAGTATTAATAATATATTTTTATGAGCGGCATTCGACTGTAACTGCTTACCTTTGCAAAGCACAGCTCCTGAAAGCAGATAAAACTAGGTCTCAGTTCCTGACTGACTTGCATCAGTACAAATAGCTGTCTCATGATCAGCTATGTGTAAATGTCATTAAGTCATTGAGATTATTAAAAAATCTGATTGAAAAGAGAAACTGAGAAATGAGAATCTGCAACAAATAAGCAAAAATCAGACTGCTTTATTTTTAGACATAAGCCACAAAAGCCATTCATCCGCTTTTGTATGATTTTTTTTGTATCACAATATAAATAGAAACATAGGCCAATTTTATTTAGAAGACAGGAACAAGCGGCACAATAGGCTATTCACATGGGAACAATTATATATCGACGTGGAGGGACACACCTTTAACTAGACGCCAGAATGATTTATTGCTCATTTAGGCAAATATTTAAGTCAGCCTAACTAAATATTTATAGTTTTTTTTTTCAAATGCATTATTCTCTCATGGATTAGCTGTCCCCACTAAGTCCAGGAAAATGAACTTCTTGTAATAAATTCTCTTATTTTCTCAGAAAAAAATAATGAGGAAGTTCAATCTATCCATTTGAAGTTACAAAGGGAAATGTTGAAGTTTAAAAGCAACCTGCTCCAAATATTCTCATACTATTCAAGTGGGAAAGAAGATTACCATTAGCTCCCAAAGCACTGGCTCACACCAGCATGACATTTCTAAGTTTGACCGTGACTGAAAATTACTTAGTTTAGTGAAGCTAACCTTCCTCTAATAAGATAAATTTCCTGGTTTTTTTTTTTTCCTTTGATAAAACATCTGTCTTCTGCAAGTAAGGTAATGACTACTATTATCTCACAGGACACCAATTCAAACAATCTGAACTACAGGTTTAAACCAGCGTGGGGCAGTATTGAACCGGACAACATTTGTTGTCCTCTAGTAGCTGGGCTTGTATTACATCTTTCCCTTCGTTTTTTTTTTCTTTTTTTTTGCATTATTATTATTATTATTGAATACATTGTGGATTAGATTTGCATTATTAGTAAAACCAATGATAGGTTCAGTCCACAGGTTCATTCACAACAGAGACCTCTCCATGTGTATCAGACAGCGCAGACACACAGCAAAGCTTCTGTTCTGATTGTAATAGACCACAACGGCCAGTCAACATAAAAATACAACCAAAACAGCCTCTGTGACTTCCTTTATTTATATTTTATCCTGTGTAACAGATCAAAAAGTGTGACCTTCTCCTGTAAAATGATTCAGACTGTGTCTTGCGTGAATATTAAATTAGCAACTTCTTCAATAAAAAGCCAACTTGACTTAAATACTGTTGAAAAGAAAAGTGCACATAGTCTAATTCCCTAATAATTAAAAAAGTGCGTGTAAAAATATTACAAAATACAAAACAAAAGAAAAGAATCCTTTAGGAGTACATTCCCTTGAATCAAACATCTTCACACCAAACATTTTTTCAAAATTTTTGATTAGATTTAGGATAAAAAGAAAATCACAAACAGTTATGTGATAAGGCCACGAGGACGATTTGAATTCTTGAACATCTTAGAAAAGAGTGCTTGAAAACATTTCTATTTTCACTTTAACACAACAAAATCAAAAGAGAACTATCAAGGACACATTAAAAACACAATCCCTTCACCTTTGCAGCTTTAAATCCTTGAATGATTGAATTAGCTGGAGTGTCCATTAGAGCACAATTTAGCCTTCGACACACAAAAACGTTTTCTACAGGAAGTCCATGAAAATGGCTTCATCAAACTGCTGCAGTTCTTGCACCATAAAAAGCAGCAAGTTCTATGTTATCACTTCCTCTAATATGGTATGGCAAAATAAATTAAGCTGTAAGGCAATAAGGTCGGCTTTTTTGTTTTTTTGTTCTGGTGAGAGTTATTTGCTGCATGGCGAAGGTGCAAAAATGCCAAACATAGAAAACACACTGGCTAATTATTAGCCAGTTATCTGCACAAACTTCCTGCTGTTTAATATATCCCTTGCTTCCCAATCAAAAGTCCAGCATACAGGCTAAAGAAAGATGAAGCAAATCACATACTCTGTCCTAAAATATACTTATTAAAAAATATCCCTTTACTCTCATTAATCTACTTTTGTGCACAAACATAGCTGAAGCAGCCACAGTGTGTGTTTGTTTCTTTCACACCGATGTGAGGAAGGAAGAAGTCCTGTCTGTTCATGGCTCACTGAAAGGCACCACCTTCTTCCCAGCTACAAACACCTCCACAATGTTTCGATCATCACCTGCCAAAGGGCATGTTAGGGAAGAGAGACGCATATGAGAACTGAGACTGAAACAAAGAGAAATGACAAGATACATAAAGAAGCGGAAGCTCACCCAAATTCAAGAACTTCTCCAAAAGAATCTGAAAGCCAACGATTACAGATTGTTGTTATACTTTAGATGGAGTTTTTGCTTTTGAGCACTTTATGTGTCAACATACGCGGACATCTCCCACATTACCTGTGGTTTCTCGTTTTGGATTAGGTCGATGGGTCCACCTGGAGCAGCCACGTTAACTCTCAAGGCATCAAAGTCCTTTCCCACCTGAAAGTTTCCTGTTCGCTCATCCAGGGACAACGCTGCGAACAGAAAAAACAACAGTTTGATTGTCACCATACAAGTCAATGTAGAGAGTCTATATATCTATAGATACAACTGTTGCCAAATAGCTATTTGTGTTTGGATCTCACCTTGACTCCCTCCCAGTGTGGCCAGTCTGAAGACCTCCTCAAAGCTGAGTGTTTTGTATTCTGGGTCCTGGATGGTGAGGACTTTGGACGAGTCCAGGGCTCTTCGCACAGCATCGAGGATGGAAGGTGAATAGCCTCCTGCCACGTCTGATGGAGGACAAACAGAGGAGGTTGCAAGGCAACCACTGATATGTATCTTGGACAAGGCAACTTCATTTAACTTTTGATGGACATCAAAGAAACTCTAAAACGTTCCCTCTTTTGACACTGAGTTGACCTGCAATACCTGCTCAGACTTTATATTGTTGTCGAGCATTTTCACTCACCTGTACCCAGCCCCAGCTTCACCTTGTGATTCAGGACGTTGCGCACGTTTAGCACTCCGCTGCACAAGCTGGTTAAACAGAGAGATCACCAACTGTAATAATAACTTCTTTTTTGTGTGGACCGTCTCGTTGGCCTTTTTTTTTTTTTACCACCATCTGTCTATTTTGGAATCAGTTTATTCAGCTTCAATGATTAAACAATAATATTGCATGTCTTACTGTCCTAATTTTAAGATAAAATCTGTACAAATGTCTGACCTTATCTCGGTTCTGAGTAAAAACTTACGAGATGTTTGAATTGGGACAGTGGGACAAAGCAGCTCCTGTTTCCCTGAACAGAACCAACTCTTCATCACTGAGGTGGCAGCCATGGGCCATAATAGTCTGCAAGGCATCAGGAACAGTTTGTCTGATTTTATGCAAGCATTCACGTTTTACCAAAAGTTTGATAAAACGTAAACGGGACTGGGCTCTTACCTTGTCTGTGAGAAGGTTGCATTTGTGATAGATGTCTGTGTAAGACTCCGAATTGGGGAACAGCTCCTTCACCCACTCCACCTCCTCAAGATTTTCACTGATGTGACTCTGAAATAAATAAATAAATAAATAAATAAATAAATAAATAAATAAATAAATAAATAAACAATCCCTTTAGGTTCTGCAGTAGAAATCATCTGTGATCAGGTTGCCACTGTTAACTCACTTGAATATGCAGCTTGTTATTCTTAGCCATTTCTCCCAGCTTGGCAAGCAAGGCCTCTGTGCAGGACGGTGCAAAACGTGGAGTGACCACTGGCTTCACCAGGGGGTACTGTTAGGACCACCAACCAACCCGAGCACAAAAACAGTAAAGTTAGACAACAGCGCTGACCGGTTTCTTTACGACTCTTTCACAGGATCCTACCTTTTTGTTCAGTAGTTCTTTGACGAACCTTTTGAGAGAAAAGAAAGGAAAAATCATGCATAATCAAATAAATAGGTGCAACACATCTTGTTCACAGTTCATTGTGTAGCTACGTCGAGATAAGTGTGAGACAAACACTGTTTGGCTAACACAGTTGTTATGAAAAATACAATCTGCCTCTGAATCAGAATAGGATGCACTTTCTTTGTAAAATAAAGTGTTATTGACATTAAACAGTAAAGAAAGGTGTAGAAGTTAATGCCCACTTCCGTAAGATGTGCCTCGTTGTTGCAAAGACAGTCTGGAGCATCAAGGTTTAAAATGTTCCAGATTAGGAGAGGAGCAACTCATTAAAGATTATAAACCGCTTTGTTGAATCAATCTGCTATAACTAAAGTGGCTCCCTCAGGGAATTTCTCCACTTTAGAAATCTTGATTCTGTCTGCTGCCATCACAGGACAAAACAGAGACACAAGGTGCAAACAACTACGCAAACACACACACATCAGTACTGAATAGAAAACACATGCAGGTACATAGAAACTGTGAGCAGTGATTTGAAGCCAGCATGCCAACATGGATTCAGAAAAAAAGCTGATTTCCAATAAATAATAGTAATTTGGTGTTTTCGATAGAAAGTGTTGCTTCCTTCCTAAATAATTGAATGATGTTTCAAACAGTATGCATTAAGAGGTTCTTGTTTGGCTATGATGCGAATATGGTGCTGGTTCTTAAAAATCCACTGTATGTTTCCCCCAAACCTCAGCCCTAATGCTGCCCTGGGCAAGTGCCTATATGGCTCATATCAAAATCTGCCAGTGTTTTGATAAGTAACACATTTTGGATACAGGTACTTGAGAGATAACAAATGAAAGCTTGACTCTGTGTCCCGATAGACACATCGACTTGGTGAAAGGCATTTTCAGGATAAAAATCCTAAACCAGTTGTAAAGCTGGATGTTTCATGGTTTGGGTTTTTTTCCCCTCTCAAACTAGCCAGCTCTTTGTTTTTCAGTTGCGTCATGTATCGCATCAAAAAAGTGGTAGCCTAAAGATAAAGCATTTCTCACTGAAATACATCTGGAGTGTGTTTGAAACTGTTTACCTACACAAAATAAATCTAAGCAAATTAAAATAAAATTTGAAAAGTGTACATGGTGTTTCCCAGGTCCAGATCAGCACACTCACCGACAGGTCTCTTCTTGAGACTCTTCAGAGGATTCTTTGTAATGCTTCACACTGTCGTTTCTGTCCATACACACTTTCCCTACTAAGGCACGCTGGCCAAAGTCATCTGCAAATGCAATAGGAACAATACATTACGTTGTAGTAAACAGCAGTGATTGTAGTACTTTGTGATCAAAATTGTTCATACTCCTGCAAGATTTAGATGGTAAGTTACTTTCATTTAACCAAGATATTTATTTCTGATAGGAAAAGAGGTTAAAGATTATTTACATAAACAAAACAAAAAGACTTGTATGTCCTTGCAGCAGTTAAATTCGTTTTACATTCACTTTTATATTATATTTTGTATTTTGATGAGCTTCAAGTCTTTAAGATTAAAAGGCCTCCTTGCCATAACCCTAATATTTAGATGCCTCCACAGGTCCTCAATGGGCCACACCAAGTAATATTACAACCAATATTATTAAAGTCAATGAATTAAAATATTGTTGAAAGTTCATGCATTTCAGCAACTCAGTTCACAAAGTGAAACATGTTACAGTATATAGGATTATTTATACACAGACTGATATCTTAACGCTTGTATTTCTGTTGAGGATTTTTTTTTTTATGCGCCTATACAACTTATGAAAAAATGCTAATTAAGAATACAGTGTTTTATAAGACCAATTAAGGACATGTAGGCTTAATAAAGGGGTGTTTTCTTTTTACCTACCAGTGTAATACCGGTTGGTATTTTCCAAAAGTGCATATTCTAATTTACTGAATATGATTTTATATCATTTTCAGTCAGATGAAACGTCGGTAAAATTAAAAGCTTACTCCAATCTGCAGCCGTTCAAAGCTTTTCCTAATTAGTGTCATCTGAGTGGAAAGACAATAACAGATTTATTTTATAATAATTTGGCTATTATAGAAATGTATTTTGTATTATTATTATTATTATTATTATTATTATTATTATTATTATTATTATTATTATTATTATTATGCTGCAAGATTAGGCTTAAAGTGGATATTTCAAATTTCTATTTCTCCAGTAATAAGAACTAGTTTATTCCCTGCTGGTCATTTTATTTATGAGATGTGGAGACGTACATGAGTAAGCTAACTGCAGAACAAGATGAACTGGGAAGGAGTCATTTTAAGTACTTTAATATCAGTGTTTACTTGTTAAAAGCAAGTAAGCACTTAAGACTGTTTCTTGGCAACCGTGTTTCAAATAGCAACAATCCTGTAATGGATGATGAGCCAACTGTCCAAACTTGTTCAACATGTTCATCCATAAGTCATCGAGGAGGGATCACAACAAATTAATTCTAATCAAAACAAGCCACACTTCTCAAGATACTTCTTACTAGAGTAGTATACTACTATCACAGCCTCGCAACTGGGTAAATAAAGTCTAGCTATCTGTAGCTGGTTAGAAGTCACTGTTTTCTGGACTGCAGAAGAAAAAATATAAACAGAGGGAGGGCAAAAATTTTTGACCTTGTACCAAGGGTGAAAACAAAATCCTGGATCTGGGACGCAAAGTGGGGCTTAATCGATCCTTGTCTATTACATCTGTGTGTCTCTTATTATGAAACAGTGGGATAGACACATGCAAAAACATGGAATGCTTGTTTAAACATCTATGGAAACTTAATATCTAACCAGAAGCTTAATCTCTAACCAGAAGCTTAATCTCTAACCAGAGTAGAACAGACACATACAGTAGATATATTACGGTATACTTTCAAGATGGTGTCATTTTAACTCAACACTGAGGCAATCTAATTAAACAGAAACTGAATTTAACTGATTGCCAAGCCACAGACATGTGCTGACGTCTGACAGTTTTTCACATACAGTTGGGCCCGAAAAGTACAAAGTTGAAGGTTCAATGACCACTTATATAAAACGACAGCTTAAGGCTGCCTGCCGTACATTTGCAGAATATGCCCATCATTGTGCAATGCAGTGAGATGAGACGATAAGAACAAGGCATAAAGGTGAAAGACTTTTCTGCTGTCGAAGACACCTCAGATGGAGAATAAATACGTAATGAAAGTGAAAATGCGATGTGGCCTTTACAACCAGAGAAGCAGGTGATGATCACATTCCTTTCATTTCATGTCATTTTATTTTTTTTATTTCATCCACTCAATAATAAATATGAATAGTGCACGTAGCAGAAAGAAGCATAGACTTGTAGTATCTGACCACAATTTTTTTTTTTAAGTTGCTCTGCATAGGAAGTTAGCTGAGACATGTTATGTAGCGAGAGACGGATCTCTGAGACACATCAGATGTCTAATAAGAAAGTTCGGAGGACAAATGATATTTTTGTGGCTTGCCCCTCCCTCACCATTTTAAGTAAAAATGTTATCAGACCTTAAAAAGCTTCAGGTTCACTTTAAAACTGACGTCAAGTGTGTGCAGTTTAACAGCTATATTTTATTCTTGTTTTCGTACTATCTGCTGCTCTTGTTCATGAGAACAACATACCACCAGTTGCATAAAAAAAACCCCACTAAAACAGATGAGTTGTTTCTAAAACATAGCTTTACATTCAAATGTGTGTGCGTGTGTGTGTGTGTGTGCGTGTGTGTGTGTGTGTGTGTGTGTGTGTGTGTGTGTGTGTGTG
>NW_006799944.1:2905220-2906380 GCF_000485575.1 Poecilia formosa | reverse complement strand
TGCGTGCGTGCGTGCGTGCGTGCGTGCGTGCGTGCGTGCGTGCGTGGGTGTGTGTTTTACACCTTACTTGCAATCTGACCAAGCAGAAGAGACGCATCAGTGTGTATGGTGGCAAAGTAACACGCAGTGGTTGTTCCGTTTCTTAAAGTCCTTTTCTAAGAAGAAAATCCAAGAATTATATAATAACATTATTACTGTGCAGTAAAAAATTTTCTCTTATGAAAACCGCTAACCTGTCCTCACAAACAAACACAAAAACATTTTGCAATCTATGCAACTGACTCAGTGGTGGTTCTTGCATGGGTTAGCTCCTGTCTTGTTTTCATGCATAGAGTAAAGGTTTTGTATTTGTAAACAATGAATATGAAAATGTCAAACTACATCTAGGAAACTTTTATGTATTAATTATTACATATGGTTTTAGCTAAGGAGCTTCGCCACCATCCAGCAGAATGATGCTCTGGGTAGTGAGTCATATGACCCACCTCATAAACCACCTCAAGTTTGGACATGTGAAACATATTGCTCAGTTGCCACGAATGTCATTGAATGTCTTTTATTCACGAAGGAGGTTCTGACAAAAATGCCTAAATGTGCATGCCAACTCACCACTACTTGAGTGTAGACCTTCTTCGCAAACTCTAAGTCCTGAAAGCGTGACTCCACAGGAAAGGTGTACGTGTTGAGCCACTGCAGGAGAGGCATATCCAGGGCTGTGCCTGTGTAGCTGTACTGGGGTGCATGGATGTGCGTGTCTATCATTCCAGGCATAAAGAACTCACTGCAAGATATGCAAAATATGAGCAAGCTGTAAAAGTGTGTCCCTTATGTGGAAAAAAAACAACAAAAAAACATCTGGTGCCTATGCAAAATTAATAATTTATCGTATTGCTACATTTATTTAAATTTTCATCTATGGAGCAACTGCCCTGAATAGTTCTGCATCATGAGTGATTCACACTTTTACTCACTGTTGTCCCAGCTGTGTCACTGCACAAGAACTAAATCCAAAGCTCTCAGACAGTCTCTGTAAGTCTGTACCTTCTCCAATGAACGCAATCTGGTGGAAAAATATGAATCAGGCGAGACTTAAGAGAATGACACAATCATTTTAAAGCAGTTCATGCAGCTTTAGTAAAGCTAATGCGAATACATATATA
>NW_006799944.1:2891673-2904167 GCF_000485575.1 Poecilia formosa | reverse complement strand
GTCTGATGTTGTTCCTGGGATCTGAGGGAGCAGTGGCTCAAACAGATCCCAGGAACAACATCAGACATCTCAGTCCAGAAATGTGCAGTTCTAGGCACAGCCAAGATACTGCGCAGAACCCTCAAGCTCCCAGGCCTCTGGTAGAGGACCCGAGCTCAGAGGATGAAAGAGACCACCCACGGAGGGTGAGAAGGGAATTTTTTTTATTTTTTTTTTATATATATTTCTAAGCCTTGAACATGTCCATCAAGACAAACAAAGAACTAAAAGCTAATAGGCAGAGTTGTCCATTTAAAGAGACATGTACACATACATGGACATACATAAACATTCAGCCACGAGAACTGGTTGTGACGGAATACACTGATAAAACTACCCATTAACAAACTGTTAAAATATTAAGAAAAAGATGTCCCTACATTCAATGAGTACTTTTAAAAATTAAATAATATTGAACATCTTTTCATGTTGGTGTAATTTGGCAATATACAGATAAAAACTGCTTTGAATTGTTTGGTGGTATATTGCTTAAGAGCACGACTATTAATGAAGGTTTTCTTTATGCGGTCCTCTAGAGTCTAAAGGGCCAAAATAAATAATCGTGGCGGGCCGGATTTGGCTCCCAGGCCTAGGGTTTAACACATTTGCTCCAGATTTTTACGTTGGTTTTAATTAATAATCAAATTTACAGTGAAAGTAATCACTTCTGGCAGAACAGGAGCAGGCTGTCTGTTTCAGCAGATCTCACTTACAGTTCAGTTGTCTCTTTTGTTATTGTTTTACTTTCTGTTGTCAAATCTAAATGTGAATCTTCATGCTCCAGCTTGTTTGTGCACTTTGCTTCTGGTACGCCTAAATTCCCTTTAAGTCTATTCTATTCTAATCTATTCTATTCTATTCTATTCTATTCTATTCTATTCTATTTTTGCGTCAGTGGAAGATTTATTACAACACTTTTCAACAATTAATAAATTCCTGTTTTGGGCAGATCTTGAAAATCAGCCAGTAACAAACCAGTTACTACACATATTATCTAGTTATTTTAGAGCTCTCATTGTACCCGGTATATCGAGAGGACATGTCAAGAGGTCATCTTGGCGATTTTTACATGACAAGATTGTTTAACCCCAGTTCTGAAGAGCAAGGCTATGTTTCTCTAACAGTGTGTATTTTATATTTTGCTCAAGCTTTAAATCAAATACATTTTTAACAGTAAACATAATAAATATGATTCCAAGATGTATCAAAAGTTACAAAACCTTTCCCTTTGAGTCCACTCCAAGAAGCGCATCCTCCAGGATCTGCAGCGCCTCCTCAGCGGTCGAGTGGACAAATGTTCCCCTGCAAACGAACCTAATGTCGGTGACAGACTTCTGAGAAGTTTCCATGTTTCCACCAGAGCAGCGTAAATGTGCAAACAGAGCCGAGACGAAGGCTGCCTGCAGCAAAAAATCGAGTTATATAGGCAATCCACCCCCGAGGAGGCGTTCTTATTCACCTGACCGCAGAGACTATCCGCAGCCAATCAGAAGCAGCGTGGAAGCCTGTGTGGGTGTGGGTGCGTGTGTGCGTGCGTGGCAGCATGAATTCGTTGTTTATCATAAGTTACAGTGATCAGCGAGTTTCATAAGTGTGGACGTGCCAATTTCCGTTTTTGCAAGTTGGGGGAAAAGTAACTTGCATAGTTCAGCCCCAAATTATGACAGATTTAGGTGTAAAGTAATATTTTAGTTTGATCAACATGTTGACAAAACATTGCAGTCCCTGCAAAAAAAAAAAAAAAAAAAAAAAAAAAAAAAAAAAAAAAGCCAAATATTCAGTGGATATGCTACACGGCGCATACTTTTCAATACTCTCTACAAACAATCATTGTCTATTATGTACTACTACTTTTCTGAGAAACAGAATATTTATCAACAAACTAAATGCTTGAAATGTAACCATCTGTCAGGAATGAATCAATACAACAAATACATTTCATGCTTTAAACTGAAAAACAGAAATGATGTAACTTTCCTGTGACACCCTCATTGACAGATATTCTGGTAAAGTTACCAACAGAAGTGGCAATCAGCAGTAATCTAAAAATGAAGCAACAGGAAGATAAACCGGATGACATATTACTTCATTTTAAAGAACAACTTGCTGTCGGTGGACAATCAATAAAATAAATAAATAAAAAAAATAGTTTTATCAAAGTCTCAATTTAAAATCTTGATCTAGCATTAATTAAACATCATTAAATATTAATCATTGTACTACAAAATTAAAGTGCATAGTTAAATTTGTCTGGCATTTTCACATTTGCAACCTTTGACTAAAGCCACTGCTAGCAAAGAGCCTCAAAAAAGATCTAATTATACAAAGGTATCAGTCAGCAGAAGGATATGGGGGGGAAAAAATCCACAGCATTATTTACTTACAGCAATACACTGAAAACAGTCAATAAGTGGAGAAAATATGGGACTTCAGTGATATTACAAAAACTGGATGTTTTCTCCAAAATGAAAGAAAGGGCAAGCTTAAAAACTGCTGAGGGAAATTAAAGTTTTGAAATGGCTTAAACCACAATCCAGACTCCAGAACCATATTCAACATAAAATCTATGGAGTCACCTGAAGATGGGCGAGGTCTTCATGGTCTGATTGATAACTTTTGCAATTCATAGAGATGGAATCCTTTTCTAGAAGACTGAATGCTGAAATTTAAACAAAGGCTGCTTTAAGCCAAGTGTTGGCTTAATAGTGCGCACACTTACACAGGTAAGTGGTTGCTGCTTTTTATCAAACTTTTCCTTCAAACATATTTGTTTTTAAGTTTATTCGCGCATGAACAATGTCAAATTACACGAAAGAGACTTGAAATTATTGATCATGTTATTTTTTACATCACAAATGTCACAAATGTCAGTGTCTGGCAAAAACGCCAGACATTGACATTTTTGATTTACATTATATGTTTAGTCTATCGCCAGAAGAGGACATTCATTACTACAATACTGCACTTGCAGATATTTCATTGTATCTCACTAGTAGATTATATGTTCCTCTCGTTTTTTGCAGTGTTATTTAACCATATTTGGTGGAGTTTCATGACAAAGAAGCTTAAACTGTTAAGCTGCACTACAGCACAATGTCTCTGAGAATGATATCTTAGCCTTAATCATAGACTAAAATTGCTCAGTACTGGATCTTGTTCTCTAAACTTCAGGCTTAAAGTTGGGGTAGTATTTGTCACATGGAAGTTCCCCAGTAAACTTTTCCTTCTTAGTCATCTTCAGCAAGATCAAGATTTCAGTCATGAGTGTGTCAGAGAACCATGTGAGGACATCAGGCTGTAAGTAAAAGTGCGTCCCATGAGATCCATGACTAACGCGGATGTTCGTCTCAGTGTTGCTCCCTGGTGAGGAAATAACTTTTTAATTTACCGAGCCCACATGACGTATGAGAACATGTGTTTATTTTTGGAAATGGAAGCATCCATGAACAATGTCTAAGGGCACTGCGTTCTTACAGTAATTGTAAGAACAATTACAATTACTGTAATGTTAGTCCATGGATTCCAGTAAGTGTGTTCAGTCTGTTGCAATTGTACATTGTGTGCCTGGATGAGACCTAAAAAAACAAGAAGAAGCAGAGAAGGGATGTTGATGAAGATCTCCCTGACAACAGTTTGTGAATCATGCAACAAAAAAAAAAGATATCTCAGCCGTTAACACAAACTACAGAGCCTTGCTGTTTATATTAGTTTTTGTGTATTTTGTCACATTACAATCACAAACCTTAGTATAATCTGATGAAACCACATGTGTCTCACCGGCACAAAGTCGCACATAATTTGTGGGGTTGAAAAAAATTTGACACATAAAAAAAAAGACAATTTTCCATTTGTAATCAGGCCTCCAGTGCAAATCCTTTCAATGCGTTGCTGCGATTACAGATTCAGATCTGTCAGAGTATGTTTCAGTCAGAGTCCCACATCCAGACACTGACAATTTTCCCCATTTTTCTTTACAAAGTAGCTCAAGCTCAGTCCGATTTAGAGTATCTCTGAACATCCTGTTTGACATTTCGCCACAGATTCTCAATTGAATTTAGGTCTGGGCTTTGACTGGTCCCATTCTCACTCACGAATATGGATATGATCAAAGCCGTTCCATTGTTAGGGTTTTGGAAGTTTATTTTTGGAAAGTTAACTTTTTCCCAAATGTCAAGTCCTTTGCAGCCTACAACAGCCTTTCTTCCAGCCATATAACTCTGACCAGCTGTCCTGTCCCCGATGAAACTGCTATCCACGCCATCAACAGGCAAGATGTACTTTTAAAGATTAATTTCATGACTGAACAAATGCAATGCTCCAACTCAGTCCAAAATGTTGATAAAACATTAGAGAGATGCAGACTTTTTCCAGTAAACTTTGCACTTCTGGGCTCTATGTAAGGTTCCAGGTCTTAAATATGGCGGCATATATTCCTTGTAGTTTCCGATTTGTTTCTTCTCAAAGCTTTGGGAGTCAATCCTTGTTTCTCAACACATTTCTTGTGACTCTGTTGTTTATTTGGAACAAAATAGTGACCATACCTAAATATCTTGGCAATTTGCTCCATTAAAAACAGCTGGTCGAACTTGATTTGATTTTGGGTGTCCTCGTAAAGGGAAATGACAACACACCGCACTTTTCACACTTTTTATTTCAAAAAGAAGCTGGAGACTATTTAATTTCACTATTGTGCATTAATTTCTATTGTCCTATAACGTAAAATCACAGGAAAGTGATATGGCAATAAACAGGTTATATGATATGAAGGTACTGTTTGATGAATGTAGGAAAGAATTACTGAAAAAAAAAAGTTTTAGTTTGGATTATAATGTTTTCATAGAAAACTGGTTGCTAAAAAAAATCCTGTGGCCAGAAAGTTGAAAGATATCATTATAAATTATGAAAAAATTAAAAATTTTCAAACTACAAAACAAAACAGGGTCTTTCAACGTATAGGATTTTGCCATTTGATTGGTATTTGAAAATGTAAGTAAAACTAAACAATGTTTTAATAAAAAAGGAAATACTGAGATTAATGTAGATTTCAAGTTGTTTTCCTGCAACAACCAGCTTCTTTCTTTCATTTCAGCTTCTTAGAGGCAATAACAAAAACCTCAGTCAGTCTAAATTTTGAAAAACATAAAAACAAAAACATTAATCTTTAACATTTAGCAAAGAAACGTCTGGAAAAATTTCTGATTTTTTTGGTGAATTTTTCTGTTTCGAGTCCAAATCATCTTGTTCATCCTCAAGGTTGTCAAAATCATCATCATCATCATCGTCATCAGAGTTAAAATCTTCCTCTTCTTCTTTTCCTCGACTTTGTCCTTTCTTTTTCTCTTCATCTTCTTCTTCCTTCTTGTCTAAGTGTGAGTTCACCCTAAACAGGGGCAGAAACAGAAATTAATCTCTTTGTTTCGCTCATTTGCAGCAGAAAATGAGGACTGGGAATTTATTTATTTATTTTTAAATCTGGAAAATACTGAAAAAAAATAAATAAAAAAAATTCCTAAATTTTAGAACAAAAAATGTTTTTGTAGGAATTGAAATGAAGCTGAAGATATATACAATTATGAGCCACGTTGATTCAGTCATTTTTCCTCACAATCAGCGTTAATGTGTCTTATCGTCCAGAAGATGGCAGCCTTACACATGTTGCCACGCATCTCTGGCGTGAGGGCAAATGGTAAAAAAAAAAAAAAAAAGGACTTTACTGCCTTCAGACCAGACTGTTTTTTGTTTGTTTTTTTAAGAGAATTTAGGTCAGATCAAAACACAGAAAGATTTTATCCACTCACGGAATAATGATGTCTTCTTTCTTCCCACACTTGCAGCAGATCTCAAGCTGAAGCGAACAGGGCTTACAGACAATGTGATATGCATCCCTCACTGTCTTTTGAGAGCACTTGACACTGTAAAAGAAAAAGAAAAAAAAGAAAAAAAAACACAGATTGTAATAAATTAATTTCAGAAAAGATTTTATGCACACACATGACAATGAAATGTGCCAACGGTGTATTAAATGTGCCTGTTGGGTCCCTGAAGTCTTGTGTTGCTGTTTTTGTGACAGGCCAAATTTAGGCAGCAACCTTTTTTTAACAATGTGGAATCAGCACGCTTTAAAAAAGAAAAAAAAGTCCCACTTTAGAAATTGAATTTTTGAAAAGAAAAGGCAAATGTTATTGATCATTGACATCCATGCTTATTGGTCCTTCCAGCAGATAATGGGCTTCAATATTTTACTTCAGAAAAGGCAGATCGGCTCAACATCTCAACAGTCCGGACCGCTATCCAAACAAAATTTTATGTGAAATAATCATTTTTACCATATCTTTACTAACTGTGGGTGAGTCCAGATTTCTACTATTATAATTGTCAGACAAAACAATCCTTTCAATTATTTAAACCATTTTGAGAAATCAACGAGGGGCCTAAACGTACGTACTCACCACTTTTTGGGTTGTGTTAGTGGCTTGTATTTGTTGTACTTGACTTTCCACTCAAGAACACCCTTACAGTGTTGACAGAGTCCATCATGGATCTTTGAATTCGCCTTCTGTAGTTCAAAATCATTAACGAGACAATGTGGGGATATTAGAATGAGATGTAGTAATGCACAGTGCTAATCTAAATAGATGTATTCTAACAACTCATTCTGTTTTGGGGTGAAATTACTGCACAATTACTGTGGTCCTTTGTTGGTTTCTGGTTTATGATAGTCCTGGGCTTCGGTGCTTCTGCATCCCTTCCAAAACTAGTTGTGGTGTGTTTTTATTTTCCTGTTGGAAGTACCATCTAATCCAAACTGACACACTAAGAGGAAATAAAATTGGTTCACCACAGAAGTCTATGCCTATCATAAACCAGAAGCTAAAGAAGAACCAGTGTTTGTTGGAGTTATTAGATTTAAAAAACTGGACCAACTGCCAAGCATGGTGATGGTAGCATAATCCTAAGGGTTAGGTTCTAGATAGATGAGCTTAATTTACATTCAAACGGATCTTTACCAATTTGAGCCACTTTTTCCACTCTTTCTTCAATCAAATAAATAAGGTAACTGAATTGCAATTTACGAAGACATGATATGGTTTCTTTATTTTCAAGATATCAAGCAATAAAAGTAACCAAATGTTAAAAGAAGGCTACTGACGTACCTTCACTTGTGCAGTCGCTCCGTACTTGTCGTTTTTGAAGGCAGTGTTGTTTTGATGCTTCTGAGCTCGTGAGCGAGACACGTTTCCTTTCTGAGAGCTCATTTTATTTTCTCTTTAGCTAAACGACGTTGGTTTTGGTTGAAAAATCCAACAAGCATGCCAGCGGAGGAGAGGCTTAACCCGGAAGCAGTAAGGAGCACGTCACAAAACGTTTAGGGGTCAAAACACAGACCATTTTAATTAAAGATATTAAGATAAACAGTGTAGCCTATGGTTTTGCTGCACTAGTATATAATGTCACCTTTATTTATTATTTAAACTTTGGCGTAATAGGAAGCGTTTTTCAATGACGTCACCTGTTAGGTTGCAACATAGTTGCATAGTGAAAGCCCCGGTGGATGCAGATTGAGCTTTTTGTTCCAATAGTAATTTCTGATTGGCTGAACTAAACGTCAATAACATTGTCACGCTGTCGCACATAGATGTAGAAGAGTAGACACGGACACTGTGTCCCACAGCCTAGAGAAATAAAAATATGTCAGAGCGGGCGCCATGTTGTAAGTGGCAAGCCTGCCACTTAAAAAAAACTATCTTTGGGATAGTTTTTTTTTTTTTTTTTTTTTTTTTTTAATTTTACTGGTTATGGTGACACATTTTTTCATACATTAATATTAATTTTAGAGAACTAATAATGGTGTTTATTGAAACAATGTGAATAAAAGTACTTAAAGTACTTAACTAGCTCACCACTAAAAACTTACATTAACTTAAAAAAAAGTCTGATATGTTATTTTCAATAAGTATTAGTGGCTTCAAAGTGTCTAAATCATCTCTTGGTCGCTAGTTGTTTATAAGAACAGCTCCGTTGAAAGCACCTGGGTGCAATTAAAACTGAATGAAGATCAACATCAAATGTGTTTTTTCATAAAATAAACAATTTAAAATTTTCCCTTCAGGACAGTTTTTCATTCTTACTTTCTGGTTACATATTTTTTTACATTTGTATTAACCTACATGCATCATCTTTCCCATCACTTTGCTGCTCTCTGAATTTCCTCACTGGGGGATTATAAAGAAGACCAACTGAACATTGCAACAATCTACCTGAAATTAGGGGTGCACCAATAAATTGGACCCAATTTTATTCATTTAGGAAGATCAATTAATATTATTAATCTATCTTAGGAAGATAGATTAATTTGGAAGATCAGTGATCGGTCAATACTTACATGTTTTGAACATGACTGTTATCTGTACTCCAGTGGCATCACAGTCAACAGATTTCAATCCAATAGTGTAGCTTGGTCATGTGAAGGAACTGAAGGGATTGCGACATGGATGCACATCAACTGCATTATGTTGTCATATCAATATGGAGCAACAATCTCTGACCAATGTTTCTGAAACCTCTTTGACATAGATAGTTAAGGCTGTTCTGAGGGTTTAACCCACTTTTGCAATTCATCATTGGCCAATTTGTACTGACATTTACCATCTTTTATTAATCACACAAGTCTTGTTGGCTGCGCGTACTATTCACAATGTTATGTATAACATGCCCTGTTTTCAGTTCTGAAAACAGACACATTTGTTTTCAGAAAAACTGCAACAAAGCTGCTTCAGGTGTTCTGAAACACCTAAAACACCTTAGTAAGTGTCTCACCCCTATTGAAGAAGTATCTTTTGAGCAAAAGATGCTTTTTGAGAATCGTTTGCCGGTGCCTCTCACAATATGGCGGCGGTGTTAACGCCAGCGTTCGTCTACCTCCTCTCCGTCTATGTTGCCACTCTGCGGCGTCGTGTCGGACCTGCCCAACATTTCCTCAAACAGTCCACAAATGGTGGCCTGGCTTTAGCAAACTCCTCGCCATTGGTCCTCGCAGCTGCCGTCCCGACGCCTCGCCCTCTTCACAAGCGAAGTGATAACCAGAACGAAAGCAGAGATGTTTCGGAGCCAAGTGATACAGCTGTGAACTCTGTCGCGAATCGTTTCCGATTTGTTTTCCGGATTTTCAGACCCTTTGTGTTTTGTTTTGCTGTTTTTTTTTTTTATTTTATTTTATTTTATTTTTTACCAATGTCCTCGCTGAGGTTTGTCTACTTGGACAGCGTGAATGAAGCAGCCTTGTTGTAATTCTAGACCGTATGCTGAGAGAAAAGCGAGGCGGAAGAAAGAAAGAAACAACAACAGAAAAAAGAAAAAGGCTGTTTGGACCCGGAGGACGAAGCGCCTCGCTTCCGGACCTGTGAGGGGTATCTACACTCAACGTGACATTGATAACTGATAGGAGATAAAACCGAGGATAATCTGCGGCCGGGGATAGCCCCGACAATCTGCTGGCGTCGAAAAGAAGATAAATTAGTTTCCGTGGTGTGAATAAAACACTACACAGTGGCGACGCTGTCTCCAGGAAGAAAAAAGGAAGAAGAAAAAAGAAAACACCACGGTTCAGGTAACGTTGGCACAATCTATCTCTTCGTTTTAAAGAAAAGAAAGAAGAAGAAAAAACACTCCTACTGTGGTTTAGCAAACAGTCCTACAAATCTGACCAGATGCAACCCGGATGGAGAAGGACTGTGGGAAACGGACAGGCTTTTCCTGGGATTGGGCTCCTTTGGGGAAGCCACTTGAGTAAGATGCTGAAGAACCATCGTGCAGTTTTAATAGGGGACATTTATAATCACAAGTGGCTTCAAAGAGTCTAAATCATCTCTTGTGCTGCCAGTTGTTTATAAGAACAGCTTCAGCAGACTAGCTATTAAGAAGAGTTGAAAGCACATGGGTGCAATTAAAACTGAATTAGCTTCAACATCAGATGTGCTTTTCAAATAAGCAATGTTAGCATTTAAACATCAAAACGGACACATGGAGGAATGAAAGAATCATAAATTCCGATTAAAGCGCCACATACAAACTAATGTCTACATCTGGGCATGAAATTTTAGGGTTTCCTGTTCCTTTTTTTTTTTTTTTTGGTTAATGGTTTAGCTAAATGGATAACATCGCTGCCAGGCATTTTTTTAGAGTGCATTCGTTTATTTATTTTATTTTATTTTATTTTATTTTTTTTACCAGAGTAAAAGTCACATGTCTTTCATTCTTTCCAGCAGGGCCACCAAAGCGTGTAAAATAAGGAGAAAGATCTGGGAAACATGGCAGTAGATCCTCCTTACTGAAAATAAACTGTATCACACTGATTTCTTTATTATTATTTTGTGTGTCTGTGTTTGGCTGAAATTATATATATATATATATATTTTTTTTTTTCCAACTTGGCTATAGTTCTTAACTTTACGGCACATCTTACTTTATTCCAACAAAGAATCTGCTGCAGACTCACCTGTGGTCAGGATGTTGCCAAACGTTAAGTTGGCAGTGCAAAATATCAGGGAAACGTGTAACTGCAACGCTACTGCTAAATGTATAAGGTTTCCCCCAGAAAACCTGCTAAGCCCCGTGGTTGGATGGCAGGGCAGTCATTCATCCAGCGGCCCGTCTTTTTGAGTTAAAAAATGTTTAAAGCCGACAGGAAATTTGAAAATATCACTTGATTATTATGTGTTATTAAAAGATTGGAAGATTAATACCTGAGCACTAACTACAAAGTCTTAAAAATGCAAACATTAAAAAAAAAAAAACTTGCATAAATAAGCAATGCTTAGCCTGGTGGGGGCACAAGTAAAGCCTGGTGGCCTGCCAGGCTTATAATACACTGGGGGAAACGCTGCCAGTTTTTCTGGATCTCTTATTTTTTTTATTTTTTTTATTTTTTTTTCATCGCGGTTTCCTCATACCTTGTTTGTATTAGAGTCTTCTTAGCCACTAAAAATATACATCACATGGGTTCAGCACAGGTAGTTAAAGTTATGTGTTATTAGGATGCAGAATCTGAAAATGTAGCAATTGAAATGTGATATTTTCAAAGATATTGCATCCACACTGTTTGTTCTAGTTGGGACCTTGCAGACACTGATAATGCGGTGACGATTGCTTTCCAATCTTGAGCTCCTACTTCACATGATGTTTAGTCCATAGTCCATTGGCATATAATGACCGGCGGAGCATTTGCTATTTCAACCATTCAGATTTGTCAACGTTCATCCATTTCAGGACAATGACTACAAAATCTGTTGTACATTACTATTATTTCATGATGGAACTTTTGCACATGAAGGCTAAGTACTTCTACTTGCATTAAGCTTAAAACGCCATTCAAACCTTAAATGAAACAAGACTTGGAGCTATTACCAAACGCTGCAGGCTTTTAACATCTCTAATTGTATTTTTGTTTAAATGTGACTTTTCTTGCTTAAAGCTGATTAAATCACTTGCTCTACTGCTAAACTCAAATTCTACATAACAATTTTGGAAACTGTTTCTTCCTTACGCCACTCCTTTAACAATAAATCAACCATTCAAGCACCCAAACTCGGAGAAGTTGGTCCTCTTTCAGATACGATGACTTTCAAATAACTGTTTGTGTTTTGTTGTTTTTTTAAAGCTCTTAAACCACATTAATTGATAGCAAGAGAATGTAATCTGTTTCTAGCTTGTTCCACATAAGGTTAAAGTAATTCATAGTCCTTGACTTTTTAGCTGACAATTTAAAGATAACTATTTCTGTGTGTGTGTGTGTGTGTGTGTGTGTGTGTGTGTGTGTATTCCTGAAGTATGCACTGAATGTAAACAGTTGAATCCGTTTTAGTCATTGTTTCTCTCGCTGTCCCACTTTGAAGGATGAACCATCTAACCTTCAGTGAGCTATGTTGCCTGTTCTGCTGCCCACCGTGCCCCAGCAAGATCGCCTCCAAGCTGGCCTTCCTCCCTCCAGAGCCCACCTACAGCCTCATGTGCGACGAAAGCGGCGGCAGATGGACGCTGCACCTCTCGGAGCGGGCCGACTGGCAGTACTCGGCGCGAGAGAAGGACGCCATCGAGTGTTTCATGACGCGCACCTCCAGAGGGAACCGCATTGCCTGCATGTTTGTGCGCTGCTCACCCAACGCCCGCTACACTCTGTTGTTCTCCCACGGGAATGCGGTGGACCTGGGCCAAATGAGCAGTTTCTACATCGGTCTGGGCTCCAGGATCAACTGTAACGTCTTCTCCTACGACTACTCGGGCTACGGAGCCAGCTCTGGGAAGCCTTCGGAGAAAAACCTGTATGCAGATGTGGATGCTGCATGGCACGCACTGCGATCACGGTAAGGAGGAGAATGAGCGAATGAAAGGGGGAAGAAATCCTAAAAACAGATGTGTGTGTGTGTGTGTGTGTGTATATATATATATATATATATATA
>NW_006799944.1:2879864-2891645 GCF_000485575.1 Poecilia formosa | reverse complement strand
TGTTAATTTGTCACTAAAGCAGAACACCCACAACATATCTCCAGTTTTATAAATGGATGTACATATTAGGTTGTAACTTTTTTTTTTTTAAATTAAATATGCATTGCAACTAAATCAACACTGTGAGCGGAAAGGGAAGTGACAGATGCAGCTGAAACCAGATATTTGCCAACAGTGTAGAGACAGAGACTTTTTCTTGTTTTTTAAATTCAACAACAATGAGGAACAGACTTCAGAGCCAGAGGTGTGTTCATGCACTATGTCTGTATTTGGTAAGAGGTATCCTGTATGACATTTGATCAATCATTTTGCATATCCAAATTTCTCTGTGTTTTTCTGTAATTCTGGCCCATTCATACTTAAACCAGTTTGTACCCAATTTGACAGTAAGTTCTTGTTTTTTGTTTTGTTTTTTTCCAATTGGAAGGGCCATTTTTGCTTGAGCTGAAACTTTCTGGTTGATGTCTATGGATATTGCTTCAGTATTTCCACATATGGTTCCGTCCTCATGATGCCATTGATTTTTTTTATTTTATTTTTTTTAATTCACCAGTCTCTTGCAAAACAAACCCATCAGATATCACAATGCAGTTAACCATGTTGGAATGGAATGATGTTCTCAGGCTTTGAAGCATCACTCCTTTTGTTCTTCTAAATGCAATCATGGCATATACTCTTCCATATTAGGCTCATCACACTGCAGCACTTGCCCCCCGAAAGGCCTTAACTCATAAGTCCATTTGCCATCTTAAAATCTGATTTTTGTTGTTGTTGTTGTTGTTTTTGAGGAAATGGCTTCTTCCTTCCTGGGTGACCTTTCAGCCCATGTTGGTACAGAACTCGTTTCACTGTGGACAATGACCATTTTACCAGCGTTAGCACCCAGACACATTCATCTCTGCCACACAGAGCCCGTCTCCTTCCTGAACAGAATGATGGCTGCACTTTTCCATGGCCTTTATTACTTGACTATATATGTTTGAACACATTAACAAGGGGCTTTCAGGCTTCTGGAAATTGTACATAAGGGTGAATCGGACGCTTGTACTGTTCCACAATTCTCTTCCTGATATCTTTGTTTATTATTATTATTTTATGTATATATGTAATAGGCTTGATGCCACAAAATGAAGCGGCATATTTGAGCCGTTTGAAAGCCTTTTGTCACTGACTAAGCTTTCAAGAATACATGCTATATAAACAGATATAGTAATTGCAGCTGTTTGTCAATGTTGCCTTTGACAGGTTTACATTGGAAGGATACAAATACAGGGATGGAGCTAAAAGGAAGTGATTAGGAGGGGGGGGGAAGGCTAATATGACACAAGTAGGAAGTTGTGGGAGACGTCTTCCCCTGAAAAATATGTCTTTAAAAAACAAACAGAGGAGGAGCAGGATGTGTGCCGAAGGAGCTGAGTGGAGGAAGGATTACGCAGACCGTGCTGACGAATCCTGTTGTGGAAACTACAACAAACGGTTTGGTAGTGATGGCAAGATGTTCATGTGGGCGATTAATGAGGAGTGTGGTTTCTGTGATGTTGCGTTGCTCCGCGGCACGTAGGTGTAAGTGGATGTTCTGCCGAGGCTTCGTCTCTGTAGGCTTGCGAGTTATTCTACCCCAAATGGTTAAAAGTGTCTTTGCTCATTGTGAGCTTCTTAGTGATGATGATGATGATGATGATGCATAGTTTGTCATCTTTTCGTTGGTGTACAGTACCGAGACCTTGGTTCTCACCAGACCACTTGTTTTTTTCCTGATTCATAGTTCATACAACCGTAACCCTACATAATGGATTCAGATGCATAGCACACTTCTTTACCTCCTCCTTCAGTGTTTTTGGATATCCTTGCCGTTTTAGTTTGAACCTGACAGGAATCTAGCCCGTCTTGGTTGAAAATGCCAGATTTTGCATGTTTCCAAAGCTTTGTGATAAACAGGAAACCGCATGTATAAAAACGGTGAGAAAGGTCACAGTCTGCTATACGGTGCTGTGAAGGTGTTCAAAACCGCCCCACGCTTTGTCACATCTACAAACTTTCATCGTGTTATTAAATTATGTGATGAGTCAACACTTTGCAAAATCGCCTTTTGCTGCAGGTACAGCTTCAAAAGTGTTTTGAATTATGTCTGTAGCAGCTTCCATTGAACGTTTTACTCGTCTGTCCTGATGAACGGCATCCCCACAGAATGACGCTGGCGCCACCATGTATCATAGAGAGAGTCGTGTGCTCGGGGTGACTTGAAGTGCTCACTTGCTGCTGCATACGACACAAAAATACTACTGACACTGCAAATGTCTGTTCAGGTTCAGTCAGCCTCAAGTGGTTTATCGCCAGTGAGGGCAGATCTGGCTGCATCACTCAGTTGCAGTTCCTTCTCTCAGATAAGGCTTTTCTTCACCTAAGCTGTATTCATCTGTTTGTTTAACCTGAGGTCGCTCACTTCCTTCTGTCCGTGTTTGAGGATGTCTGCTTTTTGTCTTAAATCCTCTCGTCATCTCCTGCTTTTGTGCTTTGTAAGAGCAATTGTGACCACGCTTTATGTTTAAGGGACCGATCCGTGATGAGTGTCTCTGTATTACAGTAACACAAGTGTTGCGTGGACGGGCTGGGCTCTGACGGCTCGCTTGATCCCAGTCGATGCTGGAAATCTGCTAATTTGTTGTTCTAGTAGTAAGTAAATTAGAAGGTTTAATGATGATTTTTTTTTGGAAGGGTACAGATATTTGTGACGATTCCTAAGATCTGTGGGCAGATGGATGTTTTTTAATAAGTTGTGGAGGCAAGGGCAGAGACGCGTTTGCTAAATTGGAAGGTAAAACTTCCACTCACCTGACGGAACAGGATGCAGAGCAGAGGATTCTGGGTGAGAGTGCGTGTGGGTGTGTGTGTGTGTTCTTGTTTTCGTAGTCCCAAAGGGACCTTGTCTGACGTAATCATCAACCTTTTAAGCACTAGCAGTCCTTCTGGGGAGCCCAACCCAGTCCAGGGCATTATGGTTGGGGTGAAGTGGGAATTAACGTACGAGACGGATTATTGTTGGTCATTCTAACTGTTGAATACCAGACTTAGTTTAGCCTGGAGGGTCAGTGCAGCGACGCGTAAACATCAACTCTGCAAGTTTGCATCAAAGTGTTTAAGCATTATTTGTTTCCACTGTAGAACTCCTGCTTACGTCGACTTCCTTTTTCAAGGTGATTCACTAAAACATTATGCACAGACGTTTCTCACTATAGAGATGCAAACGTCTCAACAGTAGTGTCTGAGATTCCAGGAAAAAAAAACAAAAAAAACAACTGCCGCTTGTTTTTTCTGGCTTCATGCCTTTTGCCTCAGGTTTCCCAAAACGTTTTTGTCTCAGAATCAGATGACTATTCTTCGGCAAATAAAGAGCTGTACATAAAGAAGCAAGCAAGTTAAACCTGAAACATGTTCACAAATGGGCTGAAGAAGAACCGGCTTTTCTGGTGATCAAACCGTCTGTCTCCATGGATGTTGAGTCATTTGGATTCTCGTGCTTAAACGCCGACTCCCTTTTGGGAGTTATGGGAGTTTTAAAGCTTTGTTGTCGTGAAAGCAGCTACTTGAAAGAGAAGCGAAAGTTAGGTTTGGTTCTGTGGCCCCTTTTCCCCCCTCAGCCCACCTTTTTGCTGACTCAAAAGATGGCCTTCCCCTCTCTTAAATGCGGCTTTTCACAAACGGGCCTTGAAAATCTGTCGGATCTGAGTAAATGGGGTCCAAACTTTGGTGATCCACACAAATGAAGAAATCTATTATGCAAAAAAAAAAAAAAAATCTTAATGTGAACCGTTCAGTGCTTCAGTCAAGGTTGGATAATTAATTAATTAAAACTCGCCAGATCTACTTTGTTACTGTCATTACAGTCATAAAGCAACACTTCCTTCTTTTTTATCAAATGTTGCCCCATGGAACAGGGATATAGGCTGTTACTCAAGAAGCTACAGCCGGAGTGCATTGTGCATGCCCCCTGCCTTGTAGTCCCATGGTTGGTTTTTGCAGTGGAATGCGATGCCCTAGGCTTCTTGTGGTAAGGGTGACCTAAATAGGGTTTACATGACAGGAGTGCATAGCTCTACTACAAAAGAGATAATTCAGATTTCAGTGTTCAGGAGTTGCTCCTCATCTTTGTGCTGAGCCGATGCAGAACCTTTTCATCTGCATCACTCTTTCAAAGCAGCCTACTATTTTTTATTTTTTTTTCCCTCACCAGAACCACATTGTTTTTTGTGTTTTTCTCTTTGCATTTACAGTTGCAGAGAAAACGTTTCCAGTCTGACATTATGTAAATTATTTGTACTTGGTCTGCTCATGTTCAGACCACTTCGCATTAACACTGCATCTTTTTTTTTTTTTTCCCCAAACGATCCAACAGAGCAGGTAACCAAATGATGTCTATGTAAACGTTGTGGCCTCTGTCACTCAGCAACCATCTCTCTCTGTTTTACTACCTTGTCTGTGTCATTATTTCTCTCTTTGGTTGTTAGCGGTTGTCTCTCTCTCTCTCTCTCTCTCTCTCTCTCTCTCTATATATATATATATATATATATATATATATTGAAATTTATATGTCCCACAATTGTGCGTACTCTTGTTATTCATTTAGGGATTTTCCATTGCGGCGCTTCCTTGACCTGGGCTGGTGGTCGCTGCAACCACATCACGATAAACAGCCTGTCCAGTGAATTCATCCATCCCACCTTCCCTGTAAACGGATGTTTGTGAGAATTTCTCAGTCCCGACTAGTTGATCTCTGGCCAGCAACGGCAGCGCTGGCAGAAATAGGTAAACAGCAGAAGCAAAAGATCAATATTGTTTAAGCTCTATTCGCTCATTTAAACCCTATAATGGGCCAGGTCTCAAAATAACTGGGTAGATCAAAAGCGATGCCAACTCAGGGATTTCAAGTGCTCACATTTTTCTTTTTCAATTTTTTTTCGTTTTTTTGTCTTCTTGAGCCCAACGTTAGCTAGTGATGAAAGCATCGCCTCTTCTAGCCCCCCTGGCACTTGCGGCCGGGTATTGAAAACAGAACTATGTAAGCACCGGTTTGGCAATCGAACCGGTCTGGTGGAAACACCCCTTTGTGTTTATAAGCATCAAAGAACACCTGGTGTTCTCTCAGTTGTAGAGGAACTTTTGGGTCTTAAACGACTGAATCCTGATAAGTTTCATAGCAATTGGAAAACATGCGGTAATACGGATCTTTTTCCATTGCGTCTTTGCTGCGTCGGCTTATTTTATTTATGTTTAATAAAGAAGTTCAGTGTTGCTGTACTTCATCACTCAGCCATGATGCATTGACACATATGCATATGGTTACACCGGCTGGTCCATGCCATGTTTCTGTTGGTTTTATGTTGTTCCTGCTTAGCAAACCAGCTGTAACCTCAGCTTTCAATGCTGTGATCCAGCTCTGACATTAGTCTAGACAAAAAGGTACGAGGAGAAATCTTCACAAGAATTTTCACTGGCTGTCTGAAACGAACGACGATTCTTCAGTAACTTTTTTTTTTTCGTTGCTAATAACAGAATGGAAAGTATTTGAATAGCTATTCATGACCTTTTGCACACAGTACTTCTGTTTTTGTAATGAGGTGATATTTCTATGTACTGCCCATCTTCTAAGGCAAAGCAGACCTAATTTAGTTAGTTTATTTTTCTGTCTTGCTTTATTTGTTTGAAAAGGTTTCTAAAGTGATTTCCTCTGCAGTAGAAAAAGGATCCAAGCCATCCATGTAACTATGAGTCAACAAGATCCAGGGAGCTTAAATAGTCGTGAAGTCTGGACAAGTTTGGAATTTTTCATGTATGAAAAATGTGACTCGCCAGATGTTTTTCCTTCTTCCATTATTTGAAAGATAAAAACCAAAGTTTCTGGAATATAAACATTACACAACATTGACTTATTTTTAGTTGGGATCCTCCAAGTTAAATTTACAACGTTCAAAATTTTTGCCTGACTCAGTGTTTCGCTTTTCAGTTATTGAGGGGCGTGAGGGATTTAAAAAAAAAAAAAAAAAAAATCCGAAACTGAATTTGTAGTTCTTAATCGGTTTAGACTTGGACACTAAAAAAAAAAGCATGGACACTTGTTTATTGGAGCCTTTTCACCAAAATTAAGTCATCACAAATGACACAGAAAAAAGATAATTAATCTGTACATTTTGGTCCAAAAGCTGAAAATGCAGAGAAATGGTCCTTTACCACGTTGATAACTTCATTGTTTTTTTTGTTTTTTTTTAAATGCCGAGTTGTGGAACATATTTGTAATAAAATTTGCAGAGGGAAATGTTTTTTACTGAGCTGACCACAATGTCACAAAAAAAACCTTTTAGATTATGTCCATTCCATCAAAGCTTTTCCCGCCTGGCCGCACATCTTGCCTGTATCCCTCACGGGTGTCGAGCGAAATGAAAGCAGCCCATTCAAGCATGTCAAAACTCTCGTCACATGACAGAAACAACCACCTGTCACTTTGATGACGCCTTCATCAGTTTAGCAGAGCCGGAGGCGACGCTACCGACTCCTGCTGTAGTTCCACCGCAGAGGATGAGGCACTCCCTTCACCTGAGCAGGTGATGTCCTCACTGTGTGAGTCAGCAGGTCGGCTTTGTCACACCGACAGGCCAAGGGGAAAAACGAGGTTGGCAAAACTTTGTTCTTACTTGCGTTGTTCAACCCACGGCTTGGTTTTAGTCTTTTTTTTTTTTTTATTGTCGTTTGTTTTATTTAGAAGATCATTTGGAAACTTCAGATGGCTTTTCCCACCATGTTCGATTCTCTGAGCGTGTCCTTTCCAAACTCTAAATGGCTCTGTGTAGCATTTTCTTCCCCCTCTGTGGAGGAGGCAGAGCAGCAGTCAATCCTGCTTGTCTAATATCGAGCAGTAGCCTGGCAACAGATTTGCAGTGAGCTTTCAGACCGAGCCTTCCCTCTCTACTGAGGTTTGTGAAAACAAACGAGGAAAACTGGCTTCCTGGTCAATGGGTCTATCGATCCTAATGGAAACGCTATCCATCTTTTCAGCCCTTCCAAAAACAAAAAAACAACAAAAAAAAAAACACTGTGGAGGAATTTCCAGGTCTTGCATTTGCAGGGTGGCAACCTAATATTTATAGGAGTGTTTCTGACCCGAAAGAATGCAGTCATGAGTGAGATGACGCCTGCACCAATCTCTTGGGTGGAGTTCAACGTCTCACCTGACTGGACGCAACATGGTGTAATAAAATGCTATTGGCTCATCATTTTGTACTTTGAGTCTTAACTTGTTGTCCACCTGATAGCCGCTTAGAAGTTACACAACATTGTAACTTCTAAGTTACAATGTTAGTAACTTAGAAATGGCCACAAACAAGAACGAAAAACCAACCCTCTCGTGTTGAAAGGTTTTTGGTTCATCAAGCATTTCCACGGAGAATCCCCCTGCTGCATCACAGATGGTGTTGTAATGTGTTAAAAAAAAAAAAGTGCTGCATATGTTCAAGACTCTTGCAGTGTGTATTAGTCATGTAGTGCTGCTTGGGAGTTTTGCTCTCGAGTGGCTCACGAGGTGGGCAGTCGAGAGGCAGCGCGATCTAGAGAGGAGAGTGGGATGAGGGGAGGATGGGATGCATAAAAGATTGGATTTGTGTCTGGAGACTGAATCGATGACGGTTCGGGGAGGAGGGTTGTAAAACCAGGAAGCGTGGCTGACTTCGGCCTGCGGAGATCTATTTCGGCTGAAGTGCGACAGAGTAAATTGCGGACTACGCACAGGCACGTCTGTTATTATGGTCCTCGTGTGGAGCTCCCTGACTGAGCACAAAACACGACAGCAGATCGCTTAAAGGGGAGGTTCAATATTCGGGGGTTTGTGTTGCTGTCGTCGAGTGAGACACTCGGGCCTGCTCCAGATAATGACATTGGTCTTTTAAAGATGGAGGTGTCAACACACAGCACCCGGGAACAGCCGTCCCTTGTCCTCCGTCCTCTTTTACACGACTGGCGGTTTTAATTTAGCCACTTTATTGATATTGCATAAATGTCACATGGTTGTAAGATTTGTGTTATGTTGACGTGTTTATAGTGTTAATATGTGAAGATCTAGGCTGCCTTGTAAGGCTATACTTCAACCCTACACTAATAAAGAGGCCTACAGTCCATCTATAAAGAGGCGTGAGTGTTATTAATTTAGGGATTTTTTTTAATGGTTCGTTTGCACTGCTCTCTTTCTACGGTGGATTTTTTTATTTAACAAGTTATTAGCCGTAAAGGACGGCGTAATTTATATACAGTCTAATAAATATTCTATCAGCTATGAAACAACATTTGGAGTGACGTGAGCTAACCCAGCCTTCACTCTGCAGTCACTCTCCCCAATGCCGTGCCAGTATTCTCACCACTATTTATACCCCGATGAGCACCTGACACAAACTGTAAACAGTTCATATATTCACGCTAATGATTGTCTGCTGTCCACACTGACTCTCTGAGTTGCCATACTTTTTTATCTTAATTGAGACTCTGAACTTCAGCTGTTTACGCTCGCCAGTGGCAGACAAACGTTATTGCTGTTTGTTTCTTTTTTTAAGGCGAAGACAATAATGCGTTACAGCAGCTCAACATGTCATCTGTCCTCGCCGTTCCATGTTACCCAACATTATGAATTACGCTCGCGTGTCAGTGGAGGCTGTAGTGTGGAGCCTGTAATGTTAGAGGCCCGGTATTTAATAACAGAGCGGAGCTGAGGTTTGTCCTGGCTGTGCTCAACAGTTTACTTTGCGTTATTCAGCCGCGCAGCAATAGAGACAGTGATGCAGTGTTCCCAAAGTAGGTTCCAGCCCGTCAGCTGACTGCTTGCTACAGTGGGTCACGTTAGACATAATCAGCTGTGGAATGTCTTTTCTCTCTCACTTTTTTTACATTTTTCCACCCTCCCAATTTATCCCTTGCCCTCAAACTAGGATCAGTGTCTTTCTTCTTTTCTATTTCTCTCTTTCTTTGTTTTTTTCTTTGTGCTTAGTCACAAGACTGCAGGGATGGTGTAGAAGCAGCGCTGCATCACGCAACTGTGTCTTGGTTTTAAAAGAATGTCCATTCAGATTTTTCTGAAATGCAAGCCAGTTGTAATGGGTCTTGACCGGAGCGCTGCAATGACAAAAAAAAAGCATAAATCATAATAATAAAAAAATGCAATGCATAAAAAGAAGAAACCTTTGGGGGTGGAGAATAAGCTCAAATCAATTAAAACACTCATGAGGGATGAAAAACGATAAACAAAATTATCAGAAGAAAGTGGGAGCAATCAAGCAGAAAAAAAAATTATTAAAATGCAGTAAAAGCATGGCAGCAAAATACTGGCAGTCGCAAAAAGATTCCACACAAGTGTTTATCAGTTGTTGTTTTTTTTATATAATTGACTAATGGCCTCACCGGACGCATGCCCAATGTCTTCAAATATTATCCGCTTATGTTGGTAAACTTGTACTGTGCATATCCCCGTTGTGTTGATCACACACAGGACGGCTTACATTCAGTTGTGTTGTGTTTAAAGGTACGGCATCCGTCCCGAGACTGTGATCATCTACGGGCAGAGCATTGGCACGGTGCCCTCGGTGGACCTCGCCTCTCGCTACGAGAGTGCCGCAGTCATCCTCCACTCCCCGCTCACCTCTGGCATGAGAGTGGCTTTCCCTGACACCAAGAAGACCTACTGTTTTGACGCCTTTCCAAAGTGAGTGCAGCCCGACGACAGATGGCATGCGTGTGTAAACAAGGCTGACTGTGGCATTTTTACCGTTGACGCATGCCATCTGTCCTTTTAACAGATAAAAATGCCTATAAAGACAATGGACTGAAATAATTTTCATCTGATTAGCTCAAGAGCCGGTAGAAAATATTGTCAACTGCGCCACCTGCTGGGTAGTTGGTGAAATGCAGTGCAAATATATTTGTATCCCTTTTCGAATTGCAAACACAAACTTTAGGATTGCATTACATAAAGTCCCAATAAAATGCGCTGAAATCCGCAGCAACTGACATTGTCCTCTTTTTCTGTTTTATCGTGAAGCAACTTTTAATCGTTATCTTCTCTAATTTGTTGTCATTTGTTTCTCTTTGGGGTTTTTGTCTCGCAGCATCGACAAGATTTCCAAGGTGACGTCGCCAGTCCTCTTGATCCACGGTACCGAGGACGAGGTCATCGACTTCTCCCACGGGCTGGCGCTGTACGAACGCTGCCAGCACCCGGTGGAGCCCCTCTGGGTGGAGGGCGCCGGACACAATGACATAGAGCTCTACGGACAGTACCTGGAGAGGCTCAAACAGTTTGTTGCACACGAGCTGGTCAACTTATAGAGCCGCTTGAAATAAGAGAAGCAGGAAAGGAAGCTGCAGTTTTACAGACAGCCTGACTTTATCGTTTTTGAATTATTAAACGGAGAATCGGTGTCTGTCTTCAACTGACTCGGTGGCGACTCTCTTCACTTAGTCGAGACGCTCTCCCCCCTCGCTCCCCTCATTTGGCTTTCCACAGGATTACCCTGATCCCCCCCCCCACTAGAAACCTCACCTCCACAAAAATCCTTTTTTTCTTTTTTTTTTTTGCTTTTAGATCTGCTTATGTTGGACACTGCAGTTTGCGACTGTGATAGGAGGGCGAAGAAGACATGTGGAAGGACAATATTGGAGTTAATACAGTAATTACAAAGTAATTAAGTGTCATATTCTGTTCCTGCCTTATAAGAGAAGGTTTGTGGTTCTCAATGGAGACTTGCATTCCGGGAAATGGCCTTTCTACAGACTAATTAGTCTAAATCGACTGAACTCCATATTATCCTAATCACTGCGTCTGAATATTGGTTCCATCTCCTCTGAGGACTCCCATTTGTGTTTTATTTTTTACTTTTATCTTTACAGAACATGTCAGATTTGCACATATTGTCACTTAAGAGTTGAACTAGACAAACTAACACTTCACCCATCTGTGCCAGTTTTGCCAAATGTTTTAAGACGTTTCAGAACCCTGTGTAAATAACGAAGAGTGCAACTTGCCGTCATCTCCGTGTCTCTGTAAAATGTAAATGGTACAGCTTGGTTATAAATCCTTTAAGTAAAGACAGTGATCAGCAGTGAGAGGGTTTGGTTAAATGCCTGAGAGTTGGTTCTTTCCAGCCACTTGAAAGGAGATTGATTTGAAGTATTGTTGATTTAAGACACCCATCCTCACACTGCTGGACGTAATAGTCCAGCAGTGTGAATGCTGGGCACATCTGTGGACAAAAATCTGACCTTTTGGTAATAATGATTCACCAGTATATAGAAAAAAACGATTATGAATCCCAGTTGTGTGCAAGTTCTGCCTCTGGGTTTTAATGTATCGAAAACGGCAAATAATAATGATATGTCTACTTTATGTAACTGGGTTAGATTATTGTACCTTTTTTTTTTTTTCCTAATACACACAGAAACGAAAACTACTGTGACAGCTGCTGTCATTTCTAGTCGACCACTATTGCTGTTCAGGATGAATTATGATCACTGCTAGTCTTTGTATGTTTCTCAGTTTCAGGAAGTGGCTAAAAATACTACAATGGGTTATTTGGGGTCGAAGTATTATCATCTTCCTCCAGCATATTTACACTGGACAATTTTTACTCCACGCATGGTTCTCGAGTCTCCACCGTACTGAGACAATGAGCTATTTCAAAGTGATTAGCTCTGCATCCAGGGACTCGGTCATGGCCAAAATGTTTGTGTCAATTTTATCTTTCTTCACCATAA
>NW_006799944.1:2803066-2879854 GCF_000485575.1 Poecilia formosa | reverse complement strand
CACACAGTACTTCTGCTTTTGTAATGAGGTGGTATTTCTATGTACTGCCCATCTTCTAAGGCAAAGCAGACCTAATTTAGTTAGTTTATTTTTCTGTCTTGCTTTATTTGTTTGAAAAGGTTTCTAAAGTGATTTCCTCTGCAGTAGAAAAAGGATCCAAGCCATCCATGTAACTATGAGTCAACAAGATCCAGGGAGCTTAAATAGTCGTGAAGTCTGGACAAGTTTGGAATTTTTCATGTCTGAAAAAAGTATGAAAAATGTGACTCGCCAGATGTGTTTCCTTCTTCCATTATTTGAAAGATAAAAACCAAAGTTTCTGGAATATAAACATTACACAACATTGACTTATTTTTAGTTGGGATCCTCCAAGTTAAATTTACAATGTTCAAAATTTTTGCCTGACTCAGTGTTTCGCTTTTCAGTTATTGAGGGGCGTGAGGGATTAAAAAAAAAAAAAAAAAAAATCCGAAACTGAATTTGTAGTTCTTAATCGGTTTAGACTTGGACACTAAAAAAAAAAGCATGGACACTTGTTTATTGGAGCCTTTTCACCAAAATTAAGTCATCACAAATGACACAGAAAAAAGATAATTAATCTGTACATTTTGGTCCAAAAGCTGAAAATGCAGAGAAATGGTCCTTTACCACGTTGATAACTTCATTGTTTTTTTTGTTTTTTTTTAAATGCCGAGTTGTGGAACATATTTGTAATAAAATTTGCAGAGGGAAATGTTTTTTACTGAGCTGACCACAATGTCACAAAAAAAACCTTTTAGATTATGTCCATTCCATCAAAGCTTTTCCCGCCTGGCCGCACATCTTGCCTGTATCCCTCACGGGTGTCGAGCGAAATGAAAGCAGCCCATTCAAGCATGTCAAAACTCTCGTCACATGACAGAAACAACCACCTGTCACTTTGATGACGCCTTCATCAGTTTAGCAGAGCCGGAGGCGACGCTACCGACTCCTGCTGTAGTTCCACCGCAGAGGATGAGGCACTCCCTTCACCTGAGCAGGTGATGTCCTCACTGTGTGAGTCAGCAGGTCGGCTTTGTCACACTGACAGGCCAAGGGGAAAAACGAGGTTGGCAATCTTTGTTCTTACTTGCGTTGTTCAACCCACGGCTTGGTTTTAGTCTTTTTTTTTTTATTATTGTCGTTTGTTTTATTTAGAAGATCATTTGGAAACTTCAGATGGCTTTTCCCACCATGTTCGATTCTCTGAGCGTGTCCTTTCCAAACTCTAAATGGCTCTGTGTAGCATTTTCTTCCCCCTCTGTGGAGGAGGCAGAGCAGCAGTCAATCCTGCTTGTCTAATATCGAGCAGTAGCCTGGCAACAGATTTGCAGTGAGCTTTCAGACCGAGCCTTCCCTCTCTACTGAGGTTTGTGAAAACAAACGAGGAAAACTGGCTTCCTGGTCAATAGGTCTATCGATCCTAATGGAAACGCTATCCATCTTTTCAGCCCTTCCAAAAACAAAAAAACAACAAAAAAAAAAACACTGTGGAGGAATTTCCAGGTCTTGCATTTGCAGGGTGGCAACCTAATATTTATAGGAGTGTTTCTGACCCGAAAGAATGCAGTCATGAGTGAGATGACGCCTGCACCAATCTCTTGGGTGGAGTTCAACGTCTCACCTGACTGGACGCAACATGGTGTAATAAAATGCTATTGGCTCATCATTTTGTACTTTGAGTCTTAACTTGTTGTCCACCTGATAGCCGCTTAGAAGTTACACAACATTGTAACTTCTAAGTTACAATGTTAGTAACTTAGAAATGGCCACAAACAAGAACGAAAAACCAACCCTCTCGTGTTGAAAGGTTTTTGGTTCATCAAGCATTTCCACGGAGAATCCCCCTGCTGCATCACAGATGGTGTTGTAATGTGTTAAAAAAAAAAAAGTGCTGCATATGTTCAAGACTCTTGCAGTGTGTATTAGTCATGTAGTGCTGCTTGGGAGTTTTGCTCTCGAGTGGCTCACGAGGTGGGCAGTCGAGAGGCAGCGCGATCTAGAGAGGAGAGTGGGATGAGGGGAGGATGGGATGCATAAAAGATTGGATTTGTGTCTGGAGACTGAATCGATGACGGTTCGGGGAGGAGGGTTGTAAAACCAGGAAGCGTGGCTGACTTCGGCCTGCGGAGATCTATTTCGGCTGAAGTGCGACAGAGTAAATTGCGGACTACGCACAAGCACGTCTGTTATTATGGTCCTCGTGTGGAGCTCCCTGACTGTTTGAACACAAAACACGACGGCAGATCGCTTAAAGGGGAGGTTCAATGTTCAGGGGGTTTGTGTTGCTGTCGTCGAGTGAGACACTCGGGCCTGCTCGAGATAATGACATCGGTCTTTTAAAGATGAAGGTGTCAACACACAGCACCCGGGAACAGCCGTCCCTTGTCCTCCGTCCTCTTTTACACGACTGGCGGTTTTAATTTAGCCACTTTATTGATATTGCATAAATGTCACATGGTTGTAAGATTTGTGTTATGTTGACGTGTTTATAGTGTTAATATGTGAAGATCTAGGCTGCCTTGTAAGGCTATACTTCAACCCTACACTAATAAAGAGGCCTACAGTCCATCTATAAAGAGGCGTGAGTGTTATTAATTTAGGGATTTTAATGATTCGTTTGCACTGCTCTCTTTCTACGGTGGATTTTTTTATTTAACAAGTTATTAGCCGTAAAGGACGGCGTAATTTATATACGGTCTAATAAATATTCTATCAGCTATGAAACAACATTTAGAGTGACGTGAGCTAACCCAGCCTTCACTCTGCAGTCACTCTCCCCAATGCCGTGCCAGTATTCTCACCACTATTTATACCCCGATGAGCACCTGACACAAACTGTAAACAGTTCATATATTCACGCTAATGATTGTCTGCTGTCCACACTGACTCTCTGAGTTGCCATACTTTTTTATCTTAATTGAGACTCTGAACTTCAGCTGTTTACGCTCGCCAGTGGCAGACAAACGTTATTGCTGTTTGTTTCTTTTTTTAAGGCGAAGACAATAATGCGTTACAGCAGCTCAACATGTCATCTGTCCTCGCCGTTCCATGTTACCCAACATTATGAATTACGCTCGCGTGTCAGTGGAGGCTGTAGTGTGGAGCCTGTAATGTTAGAGGCCCGGTATTTAATAACAGAGCGGAGCTGAGGTTTGTCCTGGCTGTGTTCAACTGTTTACCGTATTTTCCGCACTATAAGACGCACCTAAAAACCTTCAATTTCCTCAAAAGCCGACAGTGCCCCTTATAATCCGGTGCGCCTTATATATGGACCAATATTGAGCCACAACAGGTCCAGCAATGGACCTTACCACAGGGGCCGCGTTTCATTGGCTAATGCCCATTTTAGGTCACAGTGCAGCTACCACGTGCGTGACCGTCTCACAAACACAAGCTAGTAAACATATGCTAATGTACATTGTGGACCATCAAAACCATGAATGCCGACTTACCCAGCCTTGCAAGAACAATAGGCATCAGTGATCTTGTCCACAGCTATATTTATGCTGAGGGTGTGAGGATCTGCTGTTTTCCTCATGTATCGGTAGCTTTTAGCTGTGACGCGCACAATGTTGGAGGCATCCAGTGGCTCAAACACCTTGATGTCGTCCAAAAAAGATGACATGAACTTGTTGGTTCCCCTGTCCATTGTCGTGGCTGATATGTTGTGAAAATCCGGCAGAAATGCTACGCTAATTAACTCAGATCGAAATGAAAGACGTCATGTTTACACAGACATGCAGTAGGCTGCTTACGTAGTTGGTCCACTACGGTAAGCAGCCGCCAACTTCTTTTTCCCCCGTAGAAGAAGTAGTGCGCGGTGCATGCTGGGATAGTTGTCAGAACACTGGTTTGTTAATAAAGTTTGATAATACATTTAAAGGGGGGGAGGGGCAGGGGAAGAGAGACAGAGACTGCAGCGGCAGCGTGTCGGTTGGTCTGTGTTACCCAGAAAGCAGTTGGGCATAATATCGCAACACCAACACCGTGAGTGAAACAACGACTGGGCCAGCCTACTATATAAAGTACTCGGGACCATTTCTTTACTAATGTGGATGTGTAATAATAGAGTATGAAGCGTCTATTCTATGCGCCTTATAATGCGGTGCGCCTAATGTATGAAAAAAGTCCTAAAATAGGCCATTCATTGAAGGTGCGCCTTATAATCCGGTGTGCCTTATAGTGCAGAAAATACGGTACTTAGAGACAGTGATGCAGTGTTCCCAAAGTAGGTTCCAGCCCGTCAGCTGACTGCTTGCTACAGTGGGTCACGTTAGACATAATCAGCTGTGGAATGTCTTTTCTCTCTCACTTTTTTTACATTTTTCCACCCTCCCAATTTATCCCTTGCCCTCAAACTAGGATCAGTGTCTTTCCTCTTTTCTATTTCTCTCTCTCTTTCTTTTTTTTTTTTTTTCTTTGTGCTTAGTCACAAGACTGCAGGGATGGTGTAGAAGCAGCGCTGCATCACGCAACTGTGTCTTGGTTTTAAAAGAATGTCCATTCAGATTTTTCTGAAATGCAAGCCAGTTGTAATGGGTCTTGACCGGAGCGCTGCAATGACAAAAAAAAAGCATAAATCATAATAATAAAAAAATGCAATGCATAAAAAGAAGAAACCTTTGGGGGTGGAGAATAAGCTCAAATCAAATAAAACACTCATGAGGGATGAAAAACGATAAACAAAATTATCAGAAGAAAGTGGGAGCAATCAAGCAGAAAAAAAAAATAATTAAAATGCGGTAAAAGCATGGCAGCGAAGTACTGGCAGTCACAAAAAGATTCCACACAAGTGTTTATCAGTTGTTGTTTTTTTTATATAATTGACTAATGGCCTCACCGGACGCATGCCCAATGTCTTCAAATATTATCCGCTTATGTTGGTAAACTTGTACTGTGCATATCCCCGTTGTGTTGATCACACACAGGACGGCTTACATTCAGTTGTGTTGTGTTTCAAGGTACGGCATCCGTCCCGAGACTGTGATCATCTACGGGCAGAGCATTGGCACGGTGCCCTCGGTGGACCTCGCCTCTCGCTACGAGAGTGCCGCAGTCATCCTCCACTCCCCGCTCACCTCTGGCATGAGAGTGGCTTTCCCTGACACCAAGAAGACCTACTGTTTTGACGCCTTTCCAAAGTGAGTGCAGCCCGACGACAGATGGCATGCGTGTGTAAACAAGGCTGACTGTGGCATTTTTACCGTTGACGCATGCCATCTGTCCTTTTAACAGATAAAAATGCCTATAAAGACAATGGACTGAAATAATTTTCATCTGATTAGCTCAAGAGTGGGTAGAAAATATTGTCAACTGCGCCACCTGCTGGGTAGTTGGTGAAATGCAGTGCAAATATATTTGTATCCCTTTTCGAATTGCAAACACAAACTTTAGGATTGCATTACATAAAGTCCCAATAAAATGCGCTGAAATCTGCAGTACTGACATTGTCCTCTTTTTCTGTTTCATTGTGAAGCAATTTTTAATTGTTATCTTCTCCAATTTGTTGTCATTTGTTTCTCTTTGGGGTTTTTGTCTCGCAGCATCGACAAGATTTCCAAGGTGACGTCGCCAGTCCTCTTGATCCACGGTACCGAGGACGAGGTCATCGACTTCTCCCACGGGCTGGCGCTGTACGAACGCTGCCAGCACCCAGTGGAGCCCCTCTGGGTGGAGGGCGCCGGACACAATGACATAGAGCTCTACGGACAGTACCTGGAGAGGCTCAAACAGTTTGTTGCACACGAGCTGGTCAACTTATAGAGCCGCTTGAAATAAGAGAAGCAGGAAAGGAAGCTGCAGTTTTACAGACAGCCTGACTTTATCGTTTTTGAATTATTAAACGGAGAATCGGTGTCTGTCTTCAACTGACTCGGTGGCGACTCTCTTCACTTAGTCGAGACGCTCTCCCCCCTCGCTCCCCTCATTTGGCTTTCCACAGGATTACCCTGATCCCCCCCCCCACTAGAAACCTCACCTCCACAAAAATCCTTTTTTTCTTTTTTTTTTTTGCTTTTAGATCTGCTTATGTTGGACACTGCAGTTTGCGACTGTGATAGGAGGGCGAAGAAGACATGTGGAAGGACAATATTGGAGTTAATACAGTAATTACAAAGTAATTAAGTGTCATATTCTGTTCCTGCCTTATAAGAGAAGGTTTGTGGTTCTCAATGGAGACTTGCATTCCGGGAAATGGCCTTTCTACAGACTAATTAGTCTAAATCGACTGAACTCCATATTATCCTAATCACTGCGTCTGAATATTGGTTCCATCTCCTCTGAGGACTCCCTTTTGTGTTTTATTTTTTATTTTTATTTTTACAGAACATGTCGGATTTGCACATATTGTCACTTAAGAGTTGAACTAGACAAACTAACACTTCACCCATCTGTGCCAGTTTTGCCAAATGTTTTAAGACGTTTCAGAACCCTGTGTAAATAACGAAGAGTGCAACTTGCCGTCATCTCCGTGTCTCTGTAAAATGTAAATGGTACAGCTTGGTTATAAATCCTTTAAGTAAAGACGGTGATCAGCAGTGAGAGGGCCTGAGAGTGGGTTCTTTCCAGCCACTTGAAAGGAGTTTGATTTGAAGTATTGTTGATTTAAGACACCCATCCTCACACTGCTGGACATCATAGTTTTCAGATCATGCTGGGCACATCTGTGGACAAAAATCTGACCTTTTGGTAATAATGATTCACCAGTATATAGAAAAAAACGATTATGAATCCCAGTTGTGTGCAAGTTCTGCCTCTGGGTTTTAATGTATCGAAAACGGCAAATAATAATGATATGTCTACTTTATGTAACTGGGTTAGATTATTGTACCTTTTTTTTTTTCCTAATACACACAGAAACGAAAACTACTGTGACAGCTGCTGTCATTTCTAGTCGACCACTATTGCTGTTCAGGATGAATTATGATCACTGCTAGTCTTTGTATGTTTCTCAGTTTCAGGAAGTGGCTAAAAATACTACAATGGGTTATTTGGGGTCGAAGTATTATCATCTTCCTCCAGCATATTTACACTGGACAATTTTTACTCCACGCATGGTTCTCGAGTCTCCACCGTACTGAGACAATGAGCTATTTCAAAGTGATTAGCTCTGCATCCAGGGACTCGGTCATGGCCAAAATGTTTGTGTCAATTTTATCTTTCTTCACCATAACATTTCTGAAATCATTGTTTTTTTTTTTTTGTTTTTTTTTTTGTTCTTCTGCGAGAGCCAAAATAGAGCTCCCGTCTTGCCATCAAACTCTTAAAATGAAAATGTCAAATTGCTGCTGCGTGCCATGGACAGCGTTTACCTTTTTTTTTTTTTTTTTTGTCTTTTTTGGCATGCAAGCATTCAATTGCAAAAGACATTTCTTTTTCCTTCTGGTTATTTTAAGTCTTTGGACACTTTAATTTTATTTTTTATTTTTTTTGCAGTTAACAATAAGCCAATCGGTGCTACTGTAAAACCTTCAGGTCTGACCGGCTGCCTGCTAAAAGAGCAGAAACAACTAGCTGTTTGTCAGATTGACCAAGATCCACGCCAGGATTGGGGACCTCCTCTTTTTACGCGCTCATGTGTTTTTTCTATTGTATTTTTATTTTGATCTATAAACATTTTTTTTGCTTATTTTTGTTCACTGTAATATGCTCAGAACGTATATTTACAGTTTTTCTTTTTTTTTTTTCCACAAAATTGTTTGGTTGGACTTTGTCTTTCTTTTAAAACCCTCGATATGCCAAGGCCGTCACTCGGGCAGCCTTTTGTACTCGCCACTCTGATGGGTGTAATCTGATTTGATTTAGTTTGTATAGGATATTTCAATGCAAAGAAACTATGTATTAACATTAATATAGTAATTCTGATAATGGATAGAGCAAATAAAATTGTATGTGGAATAATGATCTTATTTGTGACTTATTTGATTATATCAGAATCGGTTGACTTTTTTTTTTTTTTCTTGCTTAATTATAAAGGGCCACAAATCAAACGCTGTTCATTTGGCATGAAGTGAGTTTGGTTTCGACCCAGTTCCTCTAGGAACTAAATTATTTCAAAATGTTAATTTGATGTGTGAAAGTTTTCAAAGGTACTCTACAGTATGACTGTTTTAGGTTGTGAAGTACCTTTTGTCCCTCCTGAGGACCAGCAGGTGGCGATGTTGCACTAATCTCACTCACTGGACACAAATTCTTTAAATAACTCCTTGGAAACCCATGTTTTCTTTGGAAGTCAAGGAAAAGGGAAATCAACATTCTTCAGGTAGGAAGCAGGAAAGAAATCTCTGCACAAGATAACATTATCAAAAGCTTTATTGTGTAAATATATATATATTTTTTGCTTTGGAACAAAGTAGGTTCCTGATCCCTCTGGCTAAAAATAGTGTTTTTGTTGACATTGACTCAAGTGAAGGGCATTCACTGTTTTGCAGATCACCAACTTATAACTGTAATGCAGAACAAATCACAGTGAATGTGTATTTTTGTGGTGATTTTATGTATGAAATAACAGGTAGTGCTTTGACTGTGAAGTAGAAGGAAAATGAAAGATGGTTTAGAAAATCATTTCCAGATAGAAATCAGAAAAGTGTGCAGTTCATCTCTATTCAGACCCTGAGGGAATACTTTGCTGGACTTACTTTCACTCAGATTAAGGCTGTTAGTATTTTGGGAGGCATTTCTGTGAGGTTTGAACATCTAGGACTTAAAATCGTACCTGCTTATCCTTACAAAAATACTCCAGTCAGATTGGATAGAAAGCATCTGTACGGTCCCTGATTTTCTGTCCTTATCGACAGGAACTCGATAAGGACAGTAACAGTTTTTTGTTACCCAAAAACTGTTATTTTTTGGGTAACAGTTTTAAACTGTAGATGACAGTATTGAAATATAATTATTTTATGGGAAATAATGACTTTTGTATATTTTTATGCACACTGCTACTGCTGCCTTTAGTCGACTGCCCACAGAAGACAAGGTTCAGGTTTGAACTTGAGCTAGGCCAGTTTGCATGTTCTCCCCCAGCATGTAACTCATGAGGGGGTCTTTGTTGTTTAAAACTATCGCCACTTTAGTTTTGTGAGTTCAGCAGTGCATGCTTAACTCTGTGTGTCTGTGTGAGCTGGTCCTGTGATGGAATGGGAAACCATCCAAACATCCACACTGACCTCTCATCCACGGCATGCTCCAGTTCACCCGTTCATTTAGTTAAAGCAGATATATATATATAAAAACAAATACAATGGACGGGGAAAAAAGAGAGGTTTGAAAATATCTGACAGGAGTAACCATAAAATTGACGTTTTAATACAGCACTTAAGTCCATAAACCACGTTCTTCCTATTGTGTGTAGTTTTTTCCGATAGCCCTTAAACGCACCACAACTTCCTTTCTCTCCAAGCCGCGCCTGCTCTCTCTTGGTGGTGTTGGAGGCTGACCGACGGACGAAAGACAGCCTATCAGCAGAAGAAGAAAAAAACATGTGGAAAATGCACATATATAGAGGGAAGTAAAACCCAGTAAACTTCCTTGGCAGATAAGTTTTTCACTCTTCTTATCAGGACGGGGTGTTTTGCTTCTTATATCGGTTCGCCTGAGAGCGAATGGACAGAGCGGTGAAGGAGCAGGACAGCCTCACCACCAGCGGTAGACCTCAACCGTCCACACGGCCGTCTACATTGTGTCTGTGTCCGTCCGTCAACCATTGGGGGTGGAAGAGGATTCACCAGGTGAGCCTTTCAGTTCACGGTTGTTTTTGTTTATTTATTTATTTTTCTCAGGGGAGTGGTACTTCCTAACAGCTCTCAAACTTCACCAAGAGGTGACAACTAAACGGCGTGTTGCTACGTGTCCCACACTCGTTCCTGCTGGTAATTTTTGGCAATAAAAATCCCCTTTGCCTCATAGGTTTTTTTTATTTATTTTTTTAAAAACAGTTCCTCTTTTGTGATGCATCAGTTAGCAAAGCTCTCGGTTTTATCCCTATATCGCCCAGCTGCCTATTTTATTGCGGGAAGTGTCACGTTAGCCAAAAAACAATCATATAAGTTGTGACTCCCCATTTACAGAAGCAACTGACCCCATCAATAAAACACATCTCATGTCTCAACGTGGACCAGAGCCGCTCTGAAGATATTAAAGAGCGGTGACAGCGCAGACCCAGTTACGGTGAGGAAACACATGGTTCTAGGTATGTCACGAGTAGACATCCAGAGAGAGACTTTTACAGCTGAGGAATGCTTTTGTCCGTCCGTCTTTTACTCTCAGTGACCCCCACCCTCACATCTTGATATTCAGTAGCTTTTAAATCAGATAAATATTAGCGGTGAGCTGATTTCGCCCGGAGCTGTGCAAACCTCTGATTAATGTGTTTATGGTGAGATCACAAGAGGCAGCTGATCTGATGCATTAAACACGACTTCTAGGGTATTTTTATGCTGATTTTCATATTTATTCACATTATTATTATTATTATTATTATTATTATCTAATGTTGTTGCTTGTCTTCTGGTTTCAGCAAAAACGAGGTGCATGTGAAAGCTGTGCATAGATTTCAGAAATGTTCAGTTCACCCCTCTCCAATGCTTTGAAAATTGACAATTTAATGTTTTTTTTTTAAAGATGCACAGCTTGAATCAAGAACACAATACCCATAAGGTGGTGGCAGCATTATGCTATGGTGATGTTTTTCAGCAGCAAGGGCTGGTGAACTGGTCTGAAAGGGATGTTTGTGAGCAAAACCTGTTTCATTTGGTCAGTGCTTTAAAACTGGGACGAAGGTTCACCTTCCAACGGGACGATTATCCAAGCATGCTGGGTGTGTTGTTTGCTTCACAAATGAAATGTTTAAAAGTTGTAGCCGTGTTCTGTTAATGAAATGATTCAACCCCTAAATTTAAATAACGTATCTTCCATGCTGTGAGGTAGCAAAACACACACACAAATAAATGCCAAGGGTGTGAATACTTTCACAAGGCACTTTTCTTGAACTTGTTGGCTTACAAACCTGACTAAAATGATTTGCAATAGTTAAAGTACATGGGTACTAAATGGCATGTTTGTGGGTAGTAAATGGAAGTGGAAAAGGATTAAATGAAATCAAAATGTATTAACACCAATTACCGGTAGATTGGGGAAAAATTCAAACAATAGTATTTGAAGCAATTAAAGTTTTGAAGACAATTGTAACTCTAGAAGTTGAACTCTGGGTTAAACACAATGCTTAAAACCTTAAAATCCCAAATGTTTCACAATCTACGTAGAAATCTGCTGTACAACAAATCAAGTCACAATGCCAATGTGAGCAAATTTCACAACTGCAAATGAATGGATCCAGTATCTGGTAGGATATTATCTTTCATCTGCCGTGGCCTCTTGATTTTGTGCAACCCTAGTTTTCACCAATGCCAGACGATCAAATTGACTTTTGTACCTCATGTGATGCCATCCTACCAAGTACATAAAAGGAAAGTTTGTATTTTTTATTTATTTGTTTATTTTTATTTTTATTTTTTATTTTTTTAAGTCTTGCAGTGATTATCTGTATTTCCTTACCCAGATGTGTTTTACAGTCCATGTAAATTCGTTAGTGGGAAGAAAATACACATTATAATGGGATCCTCAGGCTGGAGAGAGTGTACATCCAAAACATAATGCCATCATTGTACCTCTGCCTCTGACAGCCCCGCTGTACGTAAGATGGATGGTTCTTGATATGTACAATAAATGTTTTATACGTGTTGCACGGGGAATGTTGACTTAGATAATCCAGAGAGTGTTGCGCCTGGTTTATTTCGTGGCTTGCATAAATCACAGGGCTATTGTCTTACTTGCCCCTTATTGTGAACTGCTTTGTTGAGGACTTGAAGAGGTTTGTTTGTTGCTCTTGAGCAAAACAATGACTAATTTACTCATCAAGACAATGGCTTTTTTGTTGTTGTTGTTGTTTGTTTGTGTGTGCTAATTGGTCAGCGCGATGCGGCCTTTCTAGATTTCATTGAGGCCGTTTTCGATCGTCAGTAGAGAGAACTTTCCTGCTCCCTTTTAGGACTCCGATATTAGAAAATCTTGCAATGCTGTGTTGATAAATATTGTGATTGTGGTATCAGTTGCGATAAATGCCCATTTTCTTCTTTCCTCTCTCTCGCTCATCTGTGCTTCTATCACTCTGTGACTTTTTGCATTTTGGACAAGGTTATTGTTTTCTAGTGTGAGCGTCTGCACCTGTGAATGTGTAATGAGTCAAATCTCCCTCATATATTCACATCTACATTTATCTTTGACTGTCCTACTCATCAAGTTGTAAGATACAAACTTCTTTACAACGTATTTGTGTGTATCAGGTTTGATAAAGAGGTTGTCAAACAGGAAGAAACACAAATATTTTGTCTTCTTTCAAGGGTAAACTGCAACTAGTGACTGAACAGTTGATAACATTACTTCTGATCTTCCTTCCCGAGAAAATTTAATCTGTTGTATACTTAACACATACTAATTAGAAGCTTCTTGACGCACAGACGACTTTGTTTATTCACAGTTAGGCTGGGCTTTAGATTGCTCGTCTGGGTATAAGTGTATATAGGAAAAGAAGGAAAGTGGTTGTAGTGTTTAGTGAAAGAGTGCATATTTTTGCACTCCGAGTAGAGTGGAAAAGTAACATCTTACCAATATTAAACTATTATTTTTTAAATGTAAGAATAAAAGTGAGCTAAGAGCATAGATTCCAAAAGGAACTTGACAACTTTCATCCACTTTTCTTTAAAAAATAAAATAAAATAAAACCACTTGAACTGTGATTTTGCCAGGGCATCTTCTTTGCACAGCCTTCTTCAGATCACACCAATGATTTTTTTCAATCTGATTCTGGTTTGGAGTCTGGTTAGGTTTTTCTTACTGAAACCATAACCTTTTACTTGCAAAACCACTCTTTTGTTGATTTGGTGTTGGGCCTTTAGGTCATTGTGAAAGATGCATTTCACCCTCAGCTTTGAAGCAGAAGTCTGAAGGTTCTGTTGCAACATCGACTGGGCAATTTCTGCATGCGTCCTGACTAAGCACCTAGTTACATCTGTATGTAAACAAGTTTACAAAGCATGAAGTAGATATGCTTTTTATTTAGTTAGACCACATATTACCTTTTGAAATGTCCCAAAGATGTTCAGTTTTGCGTTTATCATCATAAGATGTGTATTTGGAAGACTTTTTATGAAATTTTGTAACCCTTGTACGTTATTATTCGTAATAGGCTTTCTTCTAGCTACCTTACCCCAAGCGGATACTCCCAGAACATGAGATTCTTATCACATGTAGTACAAGAACGCTACTTGCATACATTTCTTGCAGCTCAGTTACTATGATTTGCAGGGCTCTTGGTGCACTCACTGACCAGTTTTTTGTCTGGACCTTTATTTAATCTTAGAGGGATGTCCAGTTCTTTGTAATGTCATGATTGCGCTAAGTTTTCTTTATCTGATTGTAAATCTTTTCTATCTCATGCCTTTAAAATGCATTTGCATGTTTAGATCTTTTAGAATCTCTGAGGGATCATAATTTTTGTCTAAGAAAATGTCAGGATAAGCCTGGAAGAACAGCGAAAGTTTATTCAAGATTAATGACACACACGTTAAATGAGAGCCTATGTGTATTGATATGCTTAACATGGGTTTGAATGTGATTATTATTTCTGAACACATCCACATCTCCTTGAGATGCACACTTATGGGACCAGTATATTTTAGGTCTTTTGTTTCCCCTTTTTCCTCTTGAAAGCTCTCAGATTGTTTTTCATTTGAGGTTTACAGATGACCTTAAAGGTGGAGAAAGTTCAGCAAAATATTTATCTTCTTTTTTTTTTTTTTTTTTTTTTCAAACCGCAAGATCTTGACATTTCAATTGGGGTGTGTGTACATATTTTTATATCCAGTGTATGCTAAGTGTTTGCTCCTGCCCATTTGACCTCTTTATGTTTGCATGTCTCATAATCTGGCAAAAGTCCGTTTGCACACTAATAAGGCTGTCCCGCCTCGTCCCTGGGAACGAATGAGGGGCTCTCCCACTCTTCAAAAAATATTTGCGCAAAGTTTTGGAATAGGAGTTAGACTATTTTCGAGGAATTAAATTCCTTAGGACATTATTTTAAGATGATGATGATGATAAAGATGTGTACCTATCCGTGGCCTCAGTTTCTTGGCGTTGTGTTCTCCATTTATGCTAAACAGTCGAGCTCCAGCTGAAGCGCTCTCCCTCTTCCCCACAGTAATTGGTGCCATCTGTTTGGCTGTGTTTTGGTGTTTGGAATGCTCTGTTATGTTGTGATCCATTAATGCTGACAAGAGCAGCCAGTGTCATCCCGCTCTAGACAAATCATCCAAGAAGAAGTTTGCCGCTGATGTGACAAATTACCTTGTGTTTTAAAAATCAAGTCCAAGGATATTAACCTTTAGCCCTCAAACTTGGTGGTTAGTGGGGGATTCTCTGATTGTCCTAGCCCTTAACTCACACCCCCCAGGGTCCTTTACCTCCTACTGTTTTCCTACTCACTTCTAATGTCTGTTCTTCTTGTGTTTACCTCTACTTTGACCTTCTCTTTTTCAACTCTGTTTATTCCTCCATTTTATTGTCTGGTTTTTTTTAACAACTTTTTATCTCTAACCTGTCTGAGTGTAAGAATTATGAATTGTTTATATGACTAACAACACTTGTTTTTTCGAAAATGATTCCTTTCAAAAGATTTCAGTCCACTTAATTGTTTATACTTTTTCTATCAGTTGAAAGTTGAATGTCATAAGTAGACCTGAAATCAGGAAATATATTTTTCCTAACTCTATTCATCTCTCTTGTTCTTTTTTTGTTTCCGTCCTCAGATAAGCGGATAGGAATACCATGCCGACGAGTGATTGCCCAGGCCGCATCCCCACATTTGTGGCTCCATCTCACAGCAACCATCAAAGGTGTCCAGGTTACATTCCCGGTCGGGTGGCTCCAGTCCGCTCGCCTCCACCTGCCAAAGCTCCACCACCTCCGCCGTTGAAGCCACATGGCCTGCGACTGGAGCAACGAACTACGCCCAGCCTGTCGGTGGAAAGTCAGCGCAGAGGTCCTTCTCTGAACGTATGGCAAAGGAAAAACACTCTTATCTTTTGCGGACTCTCGCTGGGGGCTTTCGTTTTTACACTTATACTTGCCCTCAGTCTTGCGAGTGGAGACAAATTAGATGGTTAGTATTGCATGTTTTCTTTTTCGGGGTTTTCTCAAAATTTGTCAAATTCCTACTGTTTGGGTTTCTAATGTTTGTGATCGATTGTACTCTCAGAAAACTGTCCAGACCACCACTTATCCCTGAGCAAGTGGAATCCAGGTCACCAACCAAACAAGGATATTCTTATCCGTAGGGGGGATTTGTATAGACTGGAATCTTCCGCCACCTTTCGTTCGCTTACCATCCAATCAGGAGGTGAGACTGTGATGTTTGCATATTGTTTTGCATTCTTCAGCAAGCAATTTTATTTATAAGACGCATTTCATTTGATTTCTCACAGGTCGTGTAGTGTTTGCTGACAATGCAGATGGAAGCAGAAACATAACATTGAGAACACATTACATCCTCATAGAAGATGGCGGTGCCCTTCATATTGGTTCACCTAAATGCCGCTACCGGTCCCGTGCCACAATCGCCCTCTTGGGTCGCTCGGACAGCAAAGCTGTTCCCGAAATCCCTGTCATGGGCCGCAAGTTCATCGGTGTCATGGGCGGCGGAACTCTAGAGCTGCATGGCACAGAACGTGTTTCCTGGTCTCTGCTGACCCGAAGCATCCCCTCGTCCGGGCTTTCCACCGGAGGCTATGCCTTCCAGAAAAACTTCAGCCGAGGGATCAACTTCCGGGTGTTCGACCAGGACACATCTGCTTTGATCTACGCCGAGCGCTTTGACACCCACAACTCTCGGAACGACAGTCGGAAACTCACTCAGCTGCTCCGCTCCCTGCCGGCGGGTCGCATAGTCGCGCTGGCTGTCGGGGACTCTGCGGTCAAGGGTTTGCTGGAAGAAACCAAGAAAGCCTTTAAAGAGGTGCTTGGCAGCCAATTTGCCGACGATCTTAAATACAGGTAACAACACATTACCAGCACGGTTCATGTCTGGATTCCTCCTGTGGGAGCCATATTGGCTTTTAAGCTTTTTGAAATTATGTTTGGCAAGTGTCTCACAAAGACCTCTGCTTCCCTAATGAGTGTGGAGTGGAAACGTCTTTAGGAGTGTCTTGTTTACTCTCAGTCTCCTGGGCCTGATAAAGAAAGTGATTGTTTTTTTTTGTTTTTTTGACAGCTAAAGTAAACACTTCCACTTTTGAACCCTCTCTACGTAGAGGACCAACATTTTGTTCCACACATATCCTCAGTGGAAAAAATGATGCCCCCCTTTCATGTACCATTGCATTTAACATGTTCACTTGAATCTTTCCCAGTTACTTGTCTTCCTGTTTCCTGTGCCTTCTCGCTGTATCGCACTGCGCCAGAAAAAGGAAGCGCACACAGGATAAGAGGGTTCAGATCAGAGGTTGGAGCATTTGCACAAAATCTGGCAATTCAGGGGAATCTGTGTTCCATATGGTTATTATCTCAGAAGAACAGAAAGAGAAATGTGCATTGTCTGTAGTTCTGTCAGTAGGAGTTGATGGGTTTTAAATTAGCTTTCAGTGGCAGATATCTTGTTACTATCACTCAGGTCCAAGTATGTACAAGGTCACCGTTTCCCATAACTGTGTGATTTGCGCTGAGGTCCTCAGATGCCTTCAGTGTCACATTTCCCATTTGGAGGTGAGTGCCAGAGCATTGCGGTTTCTGACCATATTCCCCTTAAACCCACTCCCACTTTAGAGTAGTTTACATGAGTCACATAATCATGTTTATTCTTAGAGGTGCTTATTTACTAGCAGTAGTTTAGTTTTTCCATATAGAGCTCTGATAATGTATATACTCTCTAACACGTTTCTTCAGTTTTTTTTTTTTCTACATCTACATTTTTAAGATCATTAGAAACAAACATGTTCTATCAATAAATATAAAATGCTGTTTATGAAGTGGGAAAAAAAACTACCCATACCAACCTGGCCCTATGTGAAATAAGCGATTACTCCCTAAACTTAATCACTGGTTGAATCACCCATGGTAACAATGTTTATGATAACTATTGTAATAATACCGAGTCTTTTTCATCACAGTGAAGGAATTTCAATCCTCTGTTCTCAGGGTTGATCAAAATAACTCCATTATGGCAATTTTGGAGTTTCTCTACTTGGAGAGACTCCAAAATTGAATTAAAGACAATTCTNATGAAGTGAGTTTGGTTTCGACCCAGTTCCTCTAGGAACTAAATTATTTCAAAATGTTAATTTGATGTGTGAAAGTTTTCAAAGGTACTCTACAGTATGACTGTTTTAGGTTGTGAAGTACCTTTTGTCCCTTCTGAGGACCAGCAGGTGGCGATGTTGCACTAATCTCACTCACTGGACACAAATTCTTTAAATAACTCCTTGGAAACCCATGTTTTCTTTGGAAGTCAAGGAAAAGGGAAATCAACATTCTTAAGGTAGGAAGCAGGAAAGAAATCTCTGCACAAGATAACATTATCAAAAGCTTTATTGTGTAAATATATATATATTTTTTGCTTTGGAACAAAGTAGGTTCCTGATCCCTCTGGCTAAAAATAGTGTTTTTGTTGACATTGACTCAAGTGAAGGGCATTCACTGTTTTGCAGATCACCAACTTATAACTGTAATGCAGAACAAATCACAGTGAATGTGTATTTTTGTGGTGATTTTATGTATGAAATAACAGGTAGTGCTTTGACTGTGAAGTAGAAGGAAAATGAAAGATGGTTTAGAAAATCATTTCCAGATAGAAATCAGAAAAGTGTGCAGTTCATCTCTGTTCAGACCCTGAGGGAATACTTTGCTGGACTTCCTTTCACTCAGATTAAGGCTGTTAGTATTTTGGGAGGCGTTTCTATGAGGTTTGCACATCTAGGACTTAAAATTGTACCTGCTTATCCTTACAAAAATACTCCAGTCAGATTGGATAGAAAGCATCTGTACGGTCCCTGATTTTCTGTCCTTATCGACCCATTGACTTGCATGCAAGTATTTTTTGGGCAACAGTTTTAAACTGTAGATGACAGTATTGTAATATTATAATTTAATGGGAAATAATGACTTTTGTGTATTTTTATGCACACTGCTACTGCTGCCTTCAGTCGACTGCCCACATAAGACAAGGTTCAGGTTTGAACTTGAGCTAGGCCAGTTTGCATGTTCTCCCCCAGTATGTAACTCATGAGGGGTCTTTGTTATTTAAAACTATCGCCACTTTAGTTTTGTGAGTTCAGCAGTGCATGCTTAACTCTGTGTGTCTGTGTGAGCTGGTCCTGTGATGGAATGGGAAACCATCCAAACATCCACACTGACCTCTCATCCACGGCATGCTCCAGTTCACCCGTTCATTTAGTTAAAGCAGATATATATATATAAAAACAAATACAATGGACGGGGAAAAAAGAGAGGTTTGAAAATATCTGACAGGAGTAACCATAAAATTGACGTTTTAGTACATCACTTAAGTCCATAAACCACGTTCTTCCTATTGTGTGTAGTTTTTTCCGATAGCCCTTAAACGCACCACAACTTCCTTTTTCTCCAAGCCGCGCCTGCTCTCTCTTGGTGGTGTTGGAGGCTGACCGACGGACGAAAGACAGCCTATCAGCAGAAGAAGAAAAAAACATGTGGAAAAAGCACATATATAGAGGGAAGTAAAACCCAGTAAACTTCCTTGGCAGATAAGTTTTTCACTCTTCTTATCAGGACGGGGTGTTTTGCTTCTTATATCGGTTCGCCTGAGAGCGAATGGACAGAGCGGTGAAGGAGCAGGACAGCCTCACCACCAGCGGTAGACCTCAACCGTCCACACGGCCGTCTACATTGTGTCTGTGTCCGTCCGTCAACCATTGGGGGTGGAAGAGGATTCACCAGGTGAGCCTTTCAGTTCACGGTTGTTTTTGTTTATTTATTTATTTTTCTCAGGGGAGTGGTACTTCCTAACAGCTCTCAAACTTCACCAAGAGGTGACAACTAAACGGCGTGTTGCTACGTGTCCCACACTCGTTCCTGCTGGTAATTTTTGGCAATAAAAATCCCCTTTGCCTCATAGGTTTTTTTTATTTATTTTTTTAAAAACAGTTCCTCTTTTGTGATGCATCAGTTAGCAAAGCTCTCGGTTTTATCCCTATATCGCCCAGCTGCCTATTTTATTGCGGGAAGTGTCACGTTAGCCAAAAAACAATCATATAAGTTGTGACTCCCCATTTACAGAAGCAACTGACCCCATCAATAAAACACATCTCATGTCTCAACGTGGACCAGAGCCGCTCTGAAGATATTAAAGAGCGGTGACAGCGCAGACCCAGTTACGGTGAGGAAACACATGGTTCTAGGTATGTCACGAGTAGACATCCAGAGAGAGACTTTTACAGCTGAGGAATGCTTTTGTCCGTCCGTCTTTTACTCTCAGTGACCCCCACCCTCACATCTTGATATTCAGTAGCTTTTAAATCAGATAAATATTAGCGGTGAGCTGATTTCGCCCGGAGCTGTGCAAACCTCTGATTAATGTGTTTATGGTGAGATCACAAGAGGCAGCTGATCTGATGCATTAAACACGACTTCTAGGGTATTTTTATGCTGATTTTCATATTTATTCACATTATTATTATTATTATTATTATTATTATCTAATGTTGTTGCTTGTCTTCTGGTTTCAGCAAAAACGAGGTGCATGTGAAAGCTGTGCATAGATTTCAGAAATGTTCAGTTCACCCCTCTCCAATGCTTTGAAAATTGACAATTTAATGTTTTTTTTTTAAAGATGCACAGCTTGAATCAAGAACACAATACCCATAAGGTGGTGGCAGCATTATGCTATGGTGATGTTTTTCAGCAGCAAGGGCTGGTGAACTGGTCTGAAAGGGATGTTTGTGAGCAAAACCTGTTTCATTTGGTCAGTGCTTTAAAACTGGGACGAAGGTTCACCTTCCAACGGGACGATTATCCAAGCATGCTGGGTGTGTTGTTTGCTTCACAAATGAAATGTTTAAAAGTTGTAGCCGTGTTCTGTTAATGAAATGATTCAACCCCTAAATTTAAATAACGTATCTTCCATGCTGTGAGGTAGCAAAACACACACACAAATAAATGCCAAGGGTGTGAATACTTTCACAAGGCACTTTTCTTGAACTTGTTGGCTTACAAACCTGACTAAAATGATTTGCAATAGTTAAAGTACATGGGTACTAAATGGCATGTTTGTGGGTAGTAAATGGAAGTGGAAAAGGATTAAATGAAATCAAAATGTATTAACACCAATTACCGGTAGATTGGGGAAAAATTCAAACAATAGTATTTGAAGCAATTAAAGTTTTGAAGACAATTGTAACTCTAGAAGTTGAACTCTGGGTTAAACACAATGCTTAAAACCTTAAAATCCCAAATGTTTCACAATCTACGTAGAAATCTGCTGTACAACAAATCAAGTCACAATGCCAATGTGAGCAAATTTCACAACTGCAAATGAATGGATCCAGTATCTGGTAGGATATTATCTTTCATCTGCCGTGGCCTCTTGATTTTGTGCAACCCTAGTTTTCACCAATGCCAGACGATCAAATTGACTTTTGTACCTCATGTGATGCCATCCTACCAAGTACATAAAAGGAAAGTTTGTATTTTTTATTTATTTGTTTATTTTTATTTTTATTTTTTATTTTTTTAAGTCTTGCAGTGATTATCTGTATTTCCTTACCCAGATGTGTTTTACAGTCCATGTAAATTCGTTAGTGGGAAGAAAATACACATTATAATGGGATCCTCAGGCTGGAGAGAGTGTACATCCAAAACATAATGCCATCATTGTACCTCTGCCTCTGACAGCCCCGCTGTACGTAAGATGGATGGTTCTTGATATGTACAATAAATGTTTTATACGTGTTGCACGGGGAATGTTGACTTAGATAATCCAGAGAGTGTTGCGCCTGGTTTATTTCGTGGCTTGCATAAATCACAGGGCTATTGTCTTACTTGCCCCTTATTGTGAACTGCTTTGTTGAGGACTTGAAGAGGTTTGTTTGTTGCTCTTGAGCAAAACAATGACTAATTTACTCATCAAGACAATGGCTTTTTTGTTGTTGTTGTTGTTTGTTTGTGTGTGCTAATTGGTCAGCGCGATGCGGCCTTTCTAGATTTCATTGAGGCCGTTTTCGATCGTCAGTAGAGAGAACTTTCCTGCTCCCTTTTAGGACTCCGATATTAGAAAATCTTGCAATGCTGTGTTGATAAATATTGTGATTGTGGTATCAGTTGCGATAAATGCCCATTTTCTTCTTTCCTCTCTCTCGCTCATCTGTGCTTCTATCACTCTGTGACTTTTTGCATTTTGGACAAGGTTATTGTTTTCTAGTGTGAGCGTCTGCACCTGTGAATGTGTAATGAGTCAAATCTCCCTCATATATTCACATCTACATTTATCTTTGACTGTCCTACTCATCAAGTTGTAAGATACAAACTTCTTTACAACGTATTTGTGTGTATCAGGTTTGATAAAGAGGTTGTCAAACAGGAAGAAACACAAATATTTTGTCTTCTTTCAAGGGTAAACTGCAACTAGTGACTGAACAGTTGATAACATTACTTCTGATCTTCCTTCCCGAGAAAATTTAATCTGTTGTATACTTAACACATACTAATTAGAAGCTTCTTGACGCACAGACGACTTTGTTTATTCACAGTTAGGCTGGGCTTTAGATTGCTCGTCTGGGTATAAGTGTATATAGGAAAAGAAGGAAAGTGGTTGTAGTGTTTAGTGAAAGAGTGCATATTTTTGCACTCCGAGTAGAGTGGAAAAGTAACATCTTACCAATATTAAACTATTATTTTTTAAATGTAAGAATAAAAGTGAGCTAAGAGCATAGATTCCAAAAGGAACTTGACAACTTTCATCCACTTTTCTTTAAAAAATAAAATAAAATAAAACCACTTGAACTGTGATTTTGCCAGGGCATCTTCTTTGCACAGCCTTCTTCAGATCACACCAATGATTTTTTTCAATCTGATTCTGGTTTGGAGTCTGGTTAGGTTTTTCTTACTGAAACCATAACCTTTTACTTGCAAAACCACTCTTTTGTTGATTTGGTGTTGGGCCTTTAGGTCATTGTGAAAGATGCATTTCACCCTCAGCTTTGAAGCAGAAGTCTGAAGGTTCTGTTGCAACATCGACTGGGCAATTTCTGCATGCGTCCTGACTAAGCACCTAGTTACATCTGTATGTAAACAAGTTTACAAAGCATGAAGTAGATATGCTTTTTATTTAGTTAGACCACATATTACCTTTTGAAATGTCCCAAAGATGTTCAGTTTTGCGTTTATCATCATAAGATGTGTATTTGGAAGACTTTTTATGAAATTTTGTAACCCTTGTACGTTATTATTCGTAATAGGCTTTCTTCTAGCTACCTTACCCCAAGCGGATACTCCCAGAACATGAGATTCTTATCACATGTAGTACAAGAACGCTACTTGCATACATTTCTTGCAGCTCAGTTACTATGATTTGCAGGGCTCTTGGTGCACTCACTGACCAGTTTTTTGTCTGGACCTTTATTTAATCTTAGAGGGATGTCCAGTTCTTTGTAATGTCATGATTGCGCTAAGTTTTCTTTATCTGATTGTAAATCTTTTCTATCTCATGCCTTTAAAATGCATTTGCATGTTTAGATCTTTTAGAATCTCTGAGGGATCATAATTTTTGTCTAAGAAAATGTCAGGATAAGCCTGGAAGAACAGCGAAAGTTTATTCAAGATTAATGACACACACGTTAAATGAGAGCCTATGTGTATTGATATGCTTAACATGGGTTTGAATGTGATTATTATTTCTGAACACATCCACATCTCCTTGAGATGCACACTTATGGGACCAGTATATTTTAGGTCTTTTGTTTCCCCTTTTTCCTCTTGAAAGCTCTCAGATTGTTTTTCATTTGAGGTTTACAGATGACCTTAAAGGTGGAGAAAGTTCAGCAAAATATTTATCTTCTTTTTTTTTTTTTTTTTTTTTTCAAACCGCAAGATCTTGACATTTCAATTGGGGTGTGTGTACATATTTTTATATCCAGTGTATGCTAAGTGTTTGCTCCTGCCCATTTGACCTCTTTATGTTTGCATGTCTCATAATCTGGCAAAAGTCCGTTTGCACACTAATAAGGCTGTCCCGCCTCGTCCCTGGGAACGAATGAGGGGCTCTCCCACTCTTCAAAAAATATTTGCGCAAAGTTTTGGAATAGGAGTTAGACTATTTTCGAGGAATTAAATTCCTTAGGACATTATTTTAAGATGATGATGATGATAAAGATGTGTACCTATCCGTGGCCTCAGTTTCTTGGCGTTGTGTTCTCCATTTATGCTAAACAGTCGAGCTCCAGCTGAAGCGCTCTCCCTCTTCCCCACAGTAATTGGTGCCATCTGTTTGGCTGTGTTTTGGTGTTTGGAATGCTCTGTTATGTTGTGATCCATTAATGCTGACAAGAGCAGCCAGTGTCATCCCGCTCTAGACAAATCATCCAAGAAGAAGTTTGCCGCTGATGTGACAAATTACCTTGTGTTTTAAAAATCAAGTCCAAGGATATTAACCTTTAGCCCTCAAACTTGGTGGTTAGTGGGGGATTCTCTGATTGTCCTAGCCCTTAACTCACACCCCCCAGGGTCCTTTACCTCCTACTGTTTTCCTACTCACTTCTAATGTCTGTTCTTCTTGTGTTTACCTCTACTTTGACCTTCTCTTTTTCAACTCTGTTTATTCCTCCATTTTATTGTCTGGTTTTTTTTAACAACTTTTTATCTCTAACCTGTCTGAGTGTAAGAATTATGAATTGTTTATATGACTAACAACACTTGTTTTTTCGAAAATGATTCCTTTCAAAAGATTTCAGTCCACTTAATTGTTTATACTTTTTCTATCAGTTGAAAGTTGAATGTCATAAGTAGACCTGAAATCAGGAAATATATTTTTCCTAACTCTATTCATCTCTCTTGTTCTTTTTTTGTTTCCGTCCTCAGATAAGCGGATAGGAATACCATGCCGACGAGTGATTGCCCAGGCCGCATCCCCACATTTGTGGCTCCATCTCACAGCAACCATCAAAGGTGTCCAGGTTACATTCCCGGTCGGGTGGCTCCAGTCCGCTCGCCTCCACCTGCCAAAGCTCCACCACCTCCGCCGTTGAAGCCACATGGCCTGCGACTGGAGCAACGAACTACGCCCAGCCTGTCGGTGGAAAGTCAGCGCAGAGGTCCTTCTCTGAACGTATGGCAAAGGAAAAACACTCTTATCTTTTGCGGACTCTCGCTGGGGGCTTTCGTTTTTACACTTATACTTGCCCTCAGTCTTGCGAGTGGAGACAAATTAGATGGTTAGTATTGCATGTTTTCTTTTTCGGGGTTTTCTCAAAATTTGTCAAATTCCTACTGTTTGGGTTTCTAATGTTTGTGATCGATTGTACTCTCAGAAAACTGTCCAGACCACCACTTATCCCTGAGCAAGTGGAATCCAGGTCACCAACCAAACAAGGATATTCTTATCCGTAGGGGGGATTTGTATAGACTGGAATCTTCCGCCACCTTTCGTTCGCTTACCATCCAATCAGGAGGTGAGACTGTGATGTTTGCATATTGTTTTGCATTCTTCAGCAAGCAATTTTATTTATAAGACGCATTTCATTTGATTTCTCACAGGTCGTGTAGTGTTTGCTGACAATGCAGATGGAAGCAGAAACATAACATTGAGAACACATTACATCCTCATAGAAGATGGCGGTGCCCTTCATATTGGTTCACCTAAATGCCGCTACCGGTCCCGTGCCACAATCGCCCTCTTAGGTCGCTCGGACAGCAAAGCTGTTCCCGAAATCCCTGTCATGGGCCACAAGTTCATCGGTGTCATGGGCGGCGGAACTCTAGAGCTGCATGGCACAGAACGTGTTTCCTGGTCTCTGCTGACCCGAAGCATCCCCTCGTCCGGGCTTTCCACCGGAGGCTATGCCTTCCAGAAAAACTTCAGCCGAGGGATCAACTTCCGGGTGTTCGACCAGGACACATCTGCTTTGATCTACGCCGAGCGCTTTGACACCCACAACTCTCGGAACGACAGTCGGAAACTCACTCAGCTGCTCCGCTCCCTGCCGGCGGGTCGCATAGTCGCGCTGGCTGTCGGGGACTCTGCGGTCAAGGGGTTGCTGGAAGAAACCAAGAAAGCCTTTAAAGAGGTGCTTGGCAGCCAATTTGCCGACGATCTTAAATACAGGTAACAACACATTACCAGCACGGTTCATGTCTGGATTCCTCCTGTGGGAGCCATATTGGCTTTTAAGCTTTTTGAAATTATGTTTGGCAAGTGTCTCACAAAGACCTCTGCTTCCCTAATGAGTGTGGAGTGGAAACGTCTTTAGGAGTGTCTTGTTTACTCTCAGTCTCCTGGGCCTGATAAAGAAAGTGATTGTTTTTTTTTGTTTTTTTGACAGCTAAAGTAAACACTTCCACTTTTGAACCCTCTCTACGTAGAGGACCAACATTTTGTTCCACACATATCCTCAGTGGAAAAAATGATGCCCCCCTTTCATGTACCATTGCATTTAACATGTTCACTTGAATCTTTCCCAGTTACTTGTCTTCCTGTTTCCTGTGCCTTCTCGCTGTATCGCACTGCGCCAGAAAAAGGAAGCGCACACAGGATAAGAGGGTTCAGGTCAGAGGTTGGAGCATTTGCACAAAATCTGGCAATTCAGGGGATTCTGTGTTCCATATGGTTATTATCTCAGAAGAACAGAAAGAGAAATGTTCATTGTCGGTAGTTCTGTCAGTAGGAGGTGATGGGTTTTAAATTAGCTTTCAGTGGCAGATATCTTGTTACTATCACTCAGGTCCAAGTATGTACAAGGTCACCGTTTCCCATAACTGTGTGATTTGCTTTTGGACGCGCTGAGGTCCTCAGATGCCTTCAGTGTCACATTTCCCATTTGGAGGTGAGTGCCAGAGCATTGCGGTTTCTGACCATATTCCCCTTAAACCCACTCCCACTTTAGAGTAGTTTACATGAGTCACATAATCATGTTTATTCTTAGAGGTGCTTATTTACTAGCAGTAGTTTAGTTTTTCCATATAGAGCTCTGATAATGTATATACTCTCTAACACGTTTCTTCAGTTTTTTTTTTTTCTACATCTACATTTTTAAGATCATTAGAAACAAACATGTTCTATCAATAAATATAAAATGCTGTTCATGAAGTTTCATCACGGTGAAGGAATTTCAATCCTCTGTTCTCAGGGTTGATCAAAATAACTCCATTATGGCAATTTTGGAGTTTCTCTACTTGGAGAGACTCCAAAATTGAATTAAAGACAATTCTTGAATTGTCTTTAATTCAGATACGATGGAGGCATTTTGATGATTAGCAACCTATTTAAGGTTGTGTCACAGCATCTCAATGAGATTCAATTCCACACTTTGACTAGGCCACTTTAAAACCTTCATATTTTTGATTGCTTTGTTGGTTTTAAGGAGGATGTAAGACAATTCACACATTCATTACATGTCTGTGTTATTTCTACTTGAGGATAAGTTTTGTCAGACTTTCAAGACTGACGGATCGAAGCAGCTTTTTCTTTTTATTTCTTTGGCTCACCGGCATTGTGAGATCTTTTAGCTTACTTCATGTTGACAGACAGGTTCTAATAAAGAAATGTCTTGATTCTACAGATATGACCGTAATCAGGCCAGGTTATGACTAAGAAAATTGAACTTGGTTTTTAAAAATCATATTAATCCAAGCTCTTTCCCTTAATAAATAAATACATTTTTGGGGGTTCAGTTTAAGCTATTTTTTATATTTTAACATTAGTTTGATCTGAAACATTTAAGTGTGACACAAAAGCACAAGACATCTGTAAGAGAAGCAAATACTTTTCCATGCCACTGTAGTTTTTTTTTTTCTTCTTCCAGTACAGCTTGCTTTTGGATTTGCCAATACTAAACAGTACACCTGTGTTTTTTCAGGTTATTTTATGAAGTTTCTTGTTTTAATCTTAAACTGAGACAGTGTGTGTGTGTGTGTGTGTGTGTGTGTGTGTGTGTGTGTGTGTGTGTGTGTGTGTGTGTGTTCCTTTTTTTCAGTTGCATATCAAAGGTTCAGTTTATGTTTGTTGAAAAAACTGCAGAGATTGTTGTTGGAAGAACCAAATGAGGTGGAGCTTTCTGTAAACCTTTAAACTCTTTAGTGCCACAGCATTTCATAGCTTGAACACCTTATCACCTCATACATTTGTGTACACACAAACGCATTCATTTTGAAAGGGCAGGGTGTATCCAAACTCTTGACTTGGACATCATGTTCATGACGAAAGCATAGCAAATAGTCGCCTTTCCCAAATCCATTAGAATTCTCCCTGGTTGGTTTAATGTGCGTCGGCTGGCCTTCCTGTCTCAGTTGACCTCTGTTCAGTCTTTGTCTAGGAGTAGCACACTCACACATGGATAAAGAGGTGTTTATGTTGGTCTGTTGTGAATTCACCTCTGCACATTATATGATCCATGCAAACAATGCAGTTGTTGACATCAAGCTAGTGTTGGGAATAAGGGTGTGATGATGGAAAAAAAATTACAGAGGATATATTTAGTGTCTGGAAGTCCTTAATTTGGTAGTGAATCTCTCAATTTCTTACAAAAATTTTGATTCATTTAAGAATATATATTTTCCCTTTTAAAGAGCATTTTAATTTGACCTACAGTTTGTATCTGGTGAATTTTGGGTTCATCAGGTTGCATTTGGAGAATGAAATGTTGAGCCTACTGTAAGATGTAAGATTGTTCACTGCAACCAGTCTGCTGATATCAACTGTCTTTTTGTCCTAATGAATGATTAGAAAAGTTTTATGACATGGACTTAGCATGCAATGTTTACGTAGGGTTTGGTCAATGCGTGTTATGATGAAGCTCTAAAATGTTCATAATAATGGTCTTTAATCGGCAGCTGAAGTTTGATTTAGATCATATGCTTTCAGAAGTACACCCAGTACTCGTTAATATTCACAGCCTAAATCTCATCCACTCAAATGCTTTGAGTTTCATTTTCAACTTGTAAGATCCATTGTTGTGATCTAACTTGAGCAGAATCATCTAATTATCGTTGATTTGTGCAGTGTGAAACTAATCTTTTTGAAGTATCGGGATTTTTATGTCTCAATGGAAGAAATTTACATCATTCTGTGACTCATCATCATCATTCAGATTCCTTTTTGCAAATGACAGTCAGACACGTAATAATTTCTCTGAATTTGAGTCTGTCTTCTCATTCTGGTGCTTCTTAGTGATGCTTCAGCTGTTAATTTTTTTTAACCATTGCATCAAGTTGTATATTTATTTAATGTTCTGATTAAATTTGATGATTTTGGCTTGGAATAAATGAAAACCTACAATCAGTTTTTCCCCACAATTATATAATATACATTATTCACAAAATCTAGGGGTAGACTGTTGACTCCGCAGCTCTCCAGCAGACAATCATTAACACATGATTTTTGCTTGACAATAAGTCATGAGATCATTACACATCCTTGCTCAAGAAGATTCATGTGTAGAGTGCTGTATCCAAACATATCAAAGAAAAACTGAGTGGAAAGAAAAATATGGTAGAAAAATTCTCACAAGCAACAGAGATTGCCACAGGAAGGCTATGAAGCACACATAAAGGCATGATTTTATTTTGAAATCAGGTCTGTTGGAGAAGTAAAGGGGTGTAGCATCCATGTTGCTCGAGGTCAAGTGTGAAATTTCCACAGGAGGTGATTTAGTGAGGCAGTCCGCCTGCTGGTTTTGCTCCTGTTTTATGCTGGGTTTGCTTATGCAGTAGTTTTTCAGTTTGGGGATTTAAACAAAGTGCTGCATCATCATTATTGTTTTTCAGTGGAAATATGAAACACCGTCATTCTCTGGTACGTCTTCTTTTTTCAGGCAGGCGTGGGCCTTGGTTTCTGTGGTCGGAGGTGGCAACGAGTCATGCTCAGAGGACGTGAAGGAACACGAGAACCTCAACACAGGTGGAAGAGCTCTTGCAACTCGCAATTTCACCACTGTGGAAGGAGTGGATTTCTCTGTGTCGGCCTACAGCGAGTGGAAGAATGGTAAGAATATAATAATAGGCCTATTGTCAAGTTTCTCTCTTTCTACAGATGTATCCGATTGTGGAAACTATTTCTATATAGATTGCTCCACAATATCTCAGTGAATGCTGAATAATTCAGATGCCAAGATTTGAGTAATGGTAATTTAACCACAGTTGTTATGGAAACTCTAGTCTCTGGAATGTGATTTTTTTCTCCCTCTGACGTTATTTTTGCTTCCTCTTACTGTATCGTATGTCAGAGAAAAATTCCTAATACAGATGAGGATATTTAGATTGTCCAGATCCTCTCAGCTTTGATTTTTAAACATTTTTTTTTACTATATGTTCTAAAGTCTTGTTGTGCTATGAAGGTAAAAAAAACTTAAAAAGTAGTGAAAATGATTTGATGAGAACCTTGATTCATGTATTTTCCAACAACCTCCCAGGGTTTCTGTCTGAGAAAACTGCTTTGTGAACTAATACTCTTTGAACCAAAGATCCTTTGGGCTCAACTGAAAAATACCTTTCGCAACATTAAAACTATCTCAGCTGTCTGTGCTAGATTTTGGATTATGTTTCCAAATTTATTCCAGATATATTTGGAATATGTCTCGATCTAGAGTTTGTGTGCCAAGACAATAGTCTTACTAATAATTTTTCAGGAGAATTGGACTGTGAATGTGTAACATTAACCTTCCTTTCTTTTTTTTTTTTGGCAGCACTAGCACAACTTTCAAGAGACTAAAACATCTTAAAACTGTGGTTTGGTTTCTTTCTTAATGCTTTACTAACTGAACACAGAACAACTCCACTCAGCATTAAGGAACAAGTCTGATTGGTTCCAATTTTACAAATCCAATAGCCAAATCAGTTCATGTCCTGTTTTCTGTTTTCTTTTTGACTTTCCATTATTGTGCTGTTCTTTCTCTTCAACACATCTGCCATTTTGTTTTATAGTGGACATTTTTACATCTGTAGTATACTATTATAATCTTAATCACAGTGAAAACACATTGAATGTATCCTTTTTTTCCCAAGCTGTTAACCTTTTCTTTTTAGGCAAAATATCTTAAACTCAGTGAGATTGGATGAAATCTCTTATCTGGTCTCAAGTCTAAATAGACTTTTACATTTAAATTGTTTAAGTAGTTGGTGTTTTCTCATGTGAAATGGCTCCTATAGTCCACACAGTGACTGTTTTTTTTATATTTAACCACAGTGATATTTTTAAAACTTGTGATAACTTCCCCTCTGCTTCTTATTATGCGAGTTTTACCATCTAAAATCTACATCAGAAAATTTGTTTTTACAGGCCAACACAAGTCTGCCGACCAAACTAAATGCATTGATGCCATCCAAAGTGTGAATACTTAGTTACTGAACTAAAATTGCCTCCAAAGTATTGCATTCAGAGTCCCTTTCAAATTGCTATTTTTTTACACATTGATACGACTATTACAATTTAGCATATTTTTGCAGCTCTAATAATGACTTGTGCTTTCTGTCTCGTACCCAACAGGCTACCCTATTATGGGGTTCCTGGTAGACTCTGCAGACCAGGTGGTCTTAAACCTCCAAGATGAAGTCCAGCCAACCTGGAAACCAGGCGACAACATAGTGGTTGCCAGTACAGACTACTCCATGCACCAGGCTGAAGAGTTCACCCTGTTACCCTGCCCCCAGTGCACCAGAAGGCAGGTCAGGATACAAGGTGAGACGACAGCCAGCACTATTTTCTGCAAACATGAGTGAAACTTCACTTACAGTTCAGCGTTTTTGTGCTAAACATGTATATTTTATGATAAAATGGTAGAAAAAAAGCTCAGGTACAACTTCTAAATACTGAAGATGCAATGAATGGTTTAGAGTCGAAATAGGTGCCACTGAGAAGCTCGTGCTCTTCAGTAAATTCCTTTAAATGAGATTATTACATGTCACTCTGGTAATCACCAAGTACAACAGAATCTAATTTCTTTTCCAGCCGTTGGGTTGATGTAAGGTTTTTAGAAGTTGAAAAGAGATTATCAGCTTACGTTTTACTGGAAACTTTTATCTCATGATGACTGCAGGGATTTTGGAAATCTGGACACATTTCCTGTCAGTTCATGCATTCCTACATTCTCTGCTGTTCATCACAGCTAAGCCCTCTATCAGCCATGCCTCCTTATGTCATTCCTCTCTGGTCAATAAACATCCACGCCATTTCTGGAGAGGAAGGGTGTATATTATATGCCTAGGGTTATATGGTTCCTTGGAGGACAGGCTGAGCAAGTGTTACACCTGCTAAGCATGATGATCTACAGCTGTTTTTTTTAAGTTATATACACGTTCTGGTTTTTAAAAAGCTGTCGTTTCATGTCTATTTTATTACTTAGGGATTTTGGTTTGAGGGCGGGTAGTAAGATTAGCAAATCAAACTTCCTGTCACTGACAGAATGAGGTGTAGAAGCTGTTGCCTTTTTATTACCCCGTCATTTTTGGGGATTTTGACAAGCATTAGGTGCCAAATTGTGATTTGCAAATACAATTGTGACCCTTTTCTATGCTGTTTAGGGAAGCCTCGGTACAACCATGTGGGTGAGATCATCGATGGAGTCGACATGCGGGCCGAAGTGGCTCTGCTCTCTAGAAACATTCTCATCTACGGGGAAATGGAAAACTCTTGCTATGGGGACAACCTGTGCCAGTTCTTTAACCGTGACACCTTTGGTGGCCACATCAAGGTCTGTGTTTGTAATTTCATAGCAGAATCCTGTGTTTGTATTGTCGTAAACATTTATTGTTGTGACAGAACTTTGCCTCCTCTGAAAGAGTCTGTGTTTATGCCGAGACGTTAAATGGTGTTTGGATTCTGCCACTGTAAATCTTCAAAATGAATAGAGATGTTTACATCTTTGGTTTAGCTAGTACATATCAGATTCTTTGTGCAAGTTTTCATCTTATTCTACATTTTATAACATATCTGATCTGCCATATGTCACCTTCTGAAAACAGAGTATTTAAAATCTAAACACTGCAGACAGTCCGGTACTAACTTGCATATGACATCAGTGTAATTTAGGTTAAGAAACCTTTCATGAATACATTATGGCATTTCTCAGACTTTGTATTGAGCTTTTTTTTTTTTCTTTTTATTTGAAAATGCCTCAACAATGACAATTATTCCTCTATAAGTAGGCCAAAATCGGTGTGCAGTTAGTCCAAAAGTAAAAGTTCAGGAGACTTGTAAATGGAGCATTATGTTTAGTAGACATCTAAATATAGATGTGTTTTAGCCAAAATTGCTAAGTACAACAAAACCAGTGGGCTGGGATTGATTACAAGACCTCTCCATTACAACCATAGAATAACAATAAAATTAGCCAGTCAGCTTTAAAGGAACCAGGTTAAAAATGATGTACAAACCTCTGTTCCTCATTTGCTTCAAAGACATCCTGTCAGTGCTGCAATTCTGAGTTAACTTCAAAGTCAGAGAGGTGGTGCTTCTGAATGGGAGGAGAACCGGTCTAGAAAATTCTATCTGATGCTAAACCTGGTTCCTTTTGTGAAAATCAACAAAGAATTGTTATGATGACCAGAAAGCATCTCCAAGCCTTCACAGTTTGAATGGTCAGTTGTACGGTAGAATAAAATACAGCGTTTACAGCAACAAAACAGCTGTTCCCACACAATCATTAGCACAAAAATCCCAGCTGAAAACAAGAGTAAAATGGGTAAATCAAATTAAGCAAACATTAAAACTTGATAAGCTCTCAGAAAACTTGGTTGCATAAACTGATGTGGCTTAATATGGCCATGTGTTGCAAGAGATGTTATCAGTCCTGCAGCACACATTATATTTAAAGAAATCCAAACAAATGTAAGTCCAAATTTGTATTTAATTTCTTGAATTACAAAATGTATCTATGCGTTCCTATTCTATTCTTAAGAGATTTACATTCCCCATTGTTGCAACACCCAGATGCAAAGTTAATCTCTGCGGTATTCTTTATGGTCTTGTATGCTTGCATGTCTGTGTATGCTGTATGTATTGGTCTTGCCCTGGCTTGAAGCTACATTTTTATGGTTGTGTGTTTGTGTAAGTCTAATAGAGCGGGCAATGCAGCTGGTCAATAAGGGATGTGTGTATTGGAGCCAGTCCTTCCTTTAAATAAGGAAGGAAGGAAGGAAGGCCCCAATACTTTCTTAACAAGAACCAGACTCTTTTCTATATCCATGAAAGATTTCCCAGTGAGCCTAATACAAATATCTGCTGAGGATGACGAATCAATGCAAAATTTCAAAATTGTGTCTTTGTTGCTTGACCTTCTCTTCAGCCTGTCTTGTGCTTTCCTTTTCCACCAACCCAGATCCTCCGTAACTTCTCATCAGTGCATCTGTCCCACGTGGAGTTAAAGAACATGGGCCAGCAAGCAGTAATGGGCAGCTACCCGCTTCACTTTCACATGTGTGGGGACGTGGACCAAAGGGGGGGCTACAAGGATCCAACATACGTGGATGGACTTTCCATCCACCACTCCTTCTCCCGCTGCCTCACCATCCATAGTACCAATGGGCTGCTGGTTAGTAAAATAATTGTTTAACGCAATATGTTTATGGTTGTATGAATGCATCAAAATGAGATGCAGAAATACAAGTAATTAGTTAATAATTTAAAGGCTTGTTGGTAACTGAAGAGATAGCTGTTGAAACTTTCTACATTACCCCCTTACGGCCACAAGGTCAGTGTATTTTTAGGGGGGTTTTTATGTGATGGACCAAAACAAAGTAGCCCATAATTGTGAAGCAGAAGGAAAATGCTAAACAATTTAATTCATTTGTACTCATTTTACTCCGGTATTACCACATAGAATTCACTGCAACCACCCAATAAGTCACCTCACAAGTAAATAGGGTTCGCCAATGTGTAATTTAGTCTTGAGCATCCCGACTATGAAGCATGTTCATGGCAGTATCATGCTGTGGTGTTGCTTTTCTTCATGGGTGACAGGGAAGCTGGTCAAAGTTCATGGATAAATGGTGGGGTCTAAATTCAGGTCAATCCTGGACGAAAATCTTTTTAAGGTGTTGCAGACTGGGGCTCATCATCTAGCAGAACACCAGACCTTAGCATATCAGCAGAACTATAAGGTAATCGTTTATGTCAAAGCTTATCCACATGTTTGAAGGGCTCAAAGTCCAAACCTAAATGAGAATCTTTGGCAAGACTGAGCCTGAGCCATTTTTCACTGAAGAAAGGGCAAAAATATTGGTTTCTAGATGTGAAAAGCTGGTAGTAACACACCCAGAAGACTTGAATAAGAGTAAACAGTGGCTCCAAAAGTGTCTGCATCAATGGCTGAATTAAAACGTAGGCCATATATTTCAGCCTTTACTTGTATAATATCCTGAGAAAAACACGTAACATATAATCCCAGTTAAATACATTGATGTTTGTGGTTGTAATAAAATGTAAAAACAGGGTGTAAGGGGTGTAAACATCTTTGCAAAGCACTGTAATTTTATACTAGACAGAATGTTGTTTCAAAGGCCAACTCATGTTCAAACCAGCACATTTGTGCATTTTAAAATTGTTATTGTCTGCTGGCTTGTATTGTTTTCTGTATTTTGCTCCCTGATTAGTTTTCTTGAGGAGGCACAATTGAAGCATTCTGACTTGTAGAAGAAATTAGTTTTAAATCTTGGATCAAATTTGCTGGATTTTATTTCTCTTTTTTTTGCCCTGTTTCCCTTCCTTGAAAAATCTTTAAGTAGCTTTCTGTGTAGCAATTTTCTTTCCAATTTGCTTCAACTACAGGAGCAGTTTGTTCAGAAATTTGGGGAATTTATGCCCACAGGCACAGCTTAGCACTTGTCCACCTCGCTGTACCTTCTTATGTGGGTGTTAACAGCAGATGAACAGATGTTGCCCTTGCCTTTCTGTTTCTCAAGCTTGGTTCCATGTTTTAGTGAAAAGCAGCTTTGTAATTGAGTCCTTGACCTTTATTTACGTCCTTCCTCTGATGAGCACTCTGCTGCAGTTGTTTTGTGATCTTTGGGCCACTAATTGATTTTGTTCTTGTCGTCTGGCCTAGGTGAAGGACACCGTAGGGTATGACACGCTGGGCCATTGTTTTTTCCTGGAGGATGGGATTGAACAGCGAAACACTTTATACCACAACCTTGGCCTCTTGACTCAGCCTGGGACTCTGCTGCCAACAGACCGCAACGACACTCTGTGCACCAGCATCAGGGACAGAGTTTACAAGGGCTACACTCCCTCACCAAGTACAGAGTGCAAGTAAGAGATTGTAATTTTGTGTGCTACTCTTTAAAGATGTAGACTGAAACATTGAGGTTCTGAACACAGATTACTTTGTTGTTTCGTTGCATTTCATTCACAAACTGGGTAAATTCTCAACACAAATAGTCTGACTCTTATTGGAGTTAAAAACAAATTTATACTAGCATTGAGATTTTTTCTTCTCCACTTCACAACAATTGACTATTTTGTGTTGGCTTACATAAGCTCCCTATAAAACATAGCGAAGTTTGTGGCAGCATAGTGAGACGTGAATATTTTTACGAAGCATTTTTATTATAAGTAGTTGTTTTAGTCAAGTCATGCTTGTTATTAAAACCAGGAACTATAATTTCAGGGAGGTGTAGTCCTTTTAGAGAGAAAGTAGACAGGGATATATTTAGTGCTAGCTTGGAAAGACGGATACTAGTGGGATGATTTTATGAAAGCAACAATAACCTCCTGTCTTTGTGGTGAGTTTTATGTCATAACGGGAACCTGAAAAGTCCTTCTGTGTGGAAATAGAAAGGCCTGCCTCCAAGAATTTGTGCCTGGGTGTTGTGAGTCTTGGCAGAGTCGGTCTGTTCATGGTTGATATTGGATTATTGAGAGAATTAGAGAAGACTGCAGGATTCTTTGTAACTCACAAGCTTACGTACAGAGATTAGAGTCTGTGCTGTCTTTTTAATATTGCCATGTGTGTATAACTGTGCTGCTGTGTGTGTGTGTGTGTGTGTGTGTGTTTGTGTGTGTGTGTGTGTGTGTGTGTGCATTGTTTGCTTTTCAGGGCAGTCTCAACATTCTGGATCGCCAACCCCAACAACAACCTCATCAGCAATGCAGCTGCTGGCTCTCAGGTAGCAATAAGAGATTTAACTTGAGAAGGAAGCTTTAAACGAATCTCTCAGAAATAAATAAAAAGCTCCGGGAAAAGGAGAACATGAGACACCAAAATGTGAACCCCTTTAAAGATCTATTAAATTATGTTCATTACAAGCCAGTCCATTGGCTTTGTTGTTCCTGAACTTTAATATGATGTAAAATGAAAGATTTTGTTGCTCATAACTGGGTGATCCATCAATAAAACAGGACTTAATACTTATAGAGGAAAGGATTAACTTTGTAAGACATCTCATATGTGAAAGTATAAAAAGGGGATCATAAATTTCATTTCAGCATTTGGTTGACAGCAAACTTTAACCCTTTAATCACGGATACAAGCGGCCGAAATGGGTTTTCTCCGTGGGGTGTCTGGGCTCTCCCTTAGAGATGGGGTGAAAAGCTTAGTCATCTGGGAGGGACTCAGAGTAGAGCCGCTGCTCCTTCATGTCGAGAGGAGCCAGTTGAGGTGGCTCAGGCATCTGGTCAGAATACCTCCTGGACGCCTCCCTGGTGAGGTGTTCCGGGCACGTCCCACCAGGAGGAGGCCCCGGGGAAGACCCAGGACACGCTGTAGGGACTGTGTCTCTCGGCTGGCCTGGGAACGCTTCGGGATTCCCCCAGAGGACATGGAACAAGTGGCTGGGGAGAGGGAAGTCTGGACCTCCCTTCTTAAGCTGCTACCTCCGCGACCCGACCCCGGATGAAGCGGAAGAAAATGGATGGATGGACTTTAACCCTTAAATGTATCTTTCCTTGCTGGGGCTAACAAGAAACTACAGTATCATGTCCTGTGCTGCTCCAAGTATCTCATAGTCTGTATATTTTCCTATAGAACAATTCCTCTGTTGCAGTGTAAATGTGTCTATCACCTATTTCTCTGTTCTTCCTTCCTGTCCCAGGATGCTGGAATATGGTTTGTGTTCCACAGCTCTTCCACCGGAGACTCTCATGGGCTGGTACCAGAGACCAAGGCAGAGCTTACTCCTCTTGGAATCTTTTACAACAACCGTGTGCACTCCAACTTTAAGGTATCCTTGCTATTCCTTATTCTACTAACTTTTAAGTCGCCAGATCCTTTTATTTCTGCTTCTGTGTTTCATAGAGAAAAGAAAGAAAATATCCATCTTTGTATTGAACAAACACAATTCCTTGCATGACTACTTGATTCTTGGCAAAATGTATGCATGGAAACACACATGGACACAGACAGGCATGTGAGGGGTGCTACAATGGTGCTCTGTTGTGTGATGACAGAAGTCGGGCAGATGAACTGTGAGCTCTTTATCCAGTCTGACTGCAGCAGCCTCCAACAGAGGAAGGAGCCCTGCGGTTAAAGACCAAACCTCACTTATTTCAGCTCACAGCACAAGTTTCCATATGCACAAGACACCCAAGGATATATTACATTTGCCATACATTACATATTTACCTTTTAAATCACATTTTAAACATGTAAACCTTTCTAAATGCTTTTCATGGAGATAATGAATTATTTTAATTTGAAAATTTTCTTTCATTTTCATTTCCTGTCAGATTCTGTCTAGTTCTTTTTTTCCCCCATTTTCACCTCTTTTACTGATGCACTATATGCAGACTGTTCAAGGTAATTCTTCTTATATAACCTTAGTTTTTTTTGGGGAAAAAAATCATACTATGATCTTCTTAGGCAGGACTGTTCATCGATAAAGGAGTGAAGACTACCAACGCCAGCATTGCTGATCCCCGGGAATACCTCTGTTTAGACAACAACGCAAGGTGCGTATGTGTTGGCGAGATAATTTTTGATGACGCGCTGTGTAGTCTTTGCGTTTGTTATCTAGAATTCATTCATTAAGATGTTTTTCTGAAATGTGCACAGATCAAGAATTATGTGTGAGATTTTAAATCTCTGGTTTTGGTGAAGCTTTGACCTGCTGATACCAGTTGTATGCAATTCCAATAAGAGAATAAACAAATTATCAGCAATAGATTTTGCTTAAATCAAGAGCACAGGTGATGTTGCGCTCTGTGTGTATTGAGATGTTGATGTTAAACAGAAAACATATATTGCAGTCTTATATTAATGCTTAGCCCTGTTACTGTGGCCAGCATTACAAAGATAATGGTCTGTTTGTGTATATCCCATGTGGAAAAGGTAGATCCATCCTTAACCTTGAGATTTCTGAAAGGCTAACATCTCCACATTCAGCATGACGCATGGGGAGTTCAGTGTTGTACCCTGTGCAGCCTTCCTGTTACTTGTTGAAAGTCTAACTCCCATTTGAGCCCTGAATAAATCTCAAATGTGTTGCAACATGTCGAAAATACATTGACCCTTTTTTTAAAAAAGAAAAAAGACTTTGCATGCCTGTTTCCTATGATCTCATTTTTAAACGCTGATGCTAAAATGGTATGAGCAACAACCACAGAAAGTGAAGACTATTGTTGGTGGTGCGGTTTGGTGTTGCGTTCACTGATGAGAAAATTGCGGTAATTTTAAGTTTCTGACCGACCTCTCACCAATTGAGGCCAGAGTAGCTAATTCAGATTCTGATCACCAAGACAGTTTTCATTACATCTCCACTTTTCTTTTTTTGTTTTGCATACTTAATACTCATAGTACCAACATGGCAACATTGATTTTTTTTTTTTTAAATTCTTGATTAATTAGTCACATTTTCAAAGTATTCTATGTATAAACATAACTCATGGCCTCACACTGTTGAATGGTCAGCGGTTTGTTATCGCATACATCGTGATGTATAATAACACTGTGTAAACATGAAGGAATTTGAGGTTTACTAATATATTTGTTTTGCGCCACAGCTAATTAATGCTTATGAAAAAAGTTATTGATAGTTGCCCGGCGGAGATGTTCTTGCAGACGGCCGTTGACTGAGAAAGATGGTGTTCGACTTTATAGTGTGTTGATACATTTTAGTGGGATGCCTGTCAAGTTTGTGTTGACAGAGAAAACAAGGCTTTACAGACTGAGTTTCCACTCTGCTACCTATCCAAATACGGCCCCCAGCTCGACGGGAGAAAAATCTTATGTGTCCACCGAGACTGCTGGCTGCTCCACACAGCCGAAGTATGCAGAAATCAGTTGAATGTTGAGATCAGTTTTCAACAAAAAACATGTTTTTTTTTGTTGTTGTTTTTTTTTTTGTTTTGTTTTTTATTGTTGAATAATGAAAATCTGTCTGGATTTGAAAAGGTAATTGGTAGGGAAAAAAAAGAGGTGCAATAATGGTAGTTATTTATTTTTTCCTTTCTCTCTGTCAGATTCCGACCCCACCAGAATGCTGACCCCAGTCAACCTCGTGTGGCAGCGGTCATCGATACTCTCATTTCCTTCAAGAACAACGACTTAGGAGCGTGGATACGAGGCGGAGACATCATCATCCAGAACTCTGGGTGAGACAATCTGATTGTTTTTGTCAGACAAGCATGCCCATCAGATAAACTAAGGGCCGGAGGTTTCCTACGAAGAGCAAAAGAATAGTGTTACATGTCGAATTATATTTGTTTATTTAGATTATTTAATTTGGTTATAATTTTTAAGACTACACATGTTCTTAACATCGGATTTTGTGCAAATTTCTGTTAGAGACGCACAGGTCCACCTTTTTCCGGCTTCCTTTAAAATCTGACCCGCCGATGACATCAGCATGTGCAAGCTCGTTTTTTGTAAACTTTATTTCAGTTCAACGATTAAAATATCAGAAAAAATAAACACGCACCATAAAATGTAGAAATGTGCTGCTGGTTCCTTTTTTTTTTTAGTCCAGTGGAAAATGAAAGAATCAGTGTTATGCATCAAAGCATTTGTCCCTAACTTTTATCTGATTTTCTCTAAACTCTAAACAAGCTGCATCAAACAACATGCTGTTTGTTGAGCCTTTCAAAGTGAAAAAGTGGTGATTTTTCAATTTGATCCGTTCTGTGAAGAGAAATAAAACTCAGATTTTTCAGTGACTGAACTGCTGGGAGGCTTTTTGGGGGATAACTGGCCTTTTTTTTTTCATTGCAATGTTATTACTGCCCAATAACATTGCAATGAAAAATGAGAGTTCCCCTTCATATTGCTGTTTTCACTTATTTTACATTGTCAGATCATCAAACTGCCTCAGGATTTTAAAATAACTGTATGATTTTTCGACATTGTGTCTTACAGCTTTGCAGACAACGGAGTGGGTCTGTCTTTTGCCAGGTGTGTTCTGTGCGTCATTCCTTGTTTTCTTAGCTGTACACGTCATTTCACTAATTTTTATCCCGTTTCTCCTGGTGTTAAATCAACTTTCCAAACACCACTTTTTTCTTAAGTTTTCTTGTGCTCAAAACAAGAAAACTTATCAAATGCTTGATAGGTGATGCACCTATCAAGCATTTTTAGGTGCATCACATAATAATGCATAATCTCTGCAGTGATGGTAGCTACCCTAAGGACGAAGGCTCCAGCCAGGAGGTGACACAGTCTCTGTTTGTTGGGGAGAGCCGGAACAGAGGAACCAATGGAGGGCAGAATAAATACTGGGGTATTGGAGGGATTGACGGAGAGTCGCGGACACTGCCAAGAAACAAGTAAGGTCAAGAAAATGGTGATTCAATGAATTACGGAGGAGGAGAGAACTCATTCATAGCCAGTGTGCAGGCAGGAGGTGGTGAGATTGACTCAAGATCACGAGGGTGCCACAGCCACGTTTCCCTGTGGATGAACCTGTGAAAGAAAGTTCTGTTTGACTCTTTTCCCTCATGGTATTTTTGGCAGTTTATGAAAAAATGTGGTGGTGACATTTAGACCTTAGGAACAGTAATACAGAATCTTAAAGGCATTATTTTGTTGGTGATCAAATCATATTCAGAGATGCTTTCCAGAACAGTGGAGTTTATGCAACACGGTTTGTTTATAAGCACAGATTGTTTTGCGTTGCAGAAATGTCTATAGACTTAACCTGCTGTTGCACACTTATTTGAAAACCCTTGAGCCTTATTTTGTCTTTTGAGAACATAATGTCATTGTTTTCTGTTTCTATTATTTGCCGTCTTTACAAAGAAGGAACATCATAAACCAGGTCTATGGAATTAAATCACTTTTTTTTTTTTTTTTTTCCAAAAACGTTGTTATTTTGTAATCAACGGAAACAACTGGAGCAGTTTTCTAAGCATCCAGAATACACTGGAAATCTTTTTCCGGTGTGAGAGATGTCACTAAGAAGAAGAGGAATTATTAACTATTGTCAGTGTATGCCATTTATTCTGCACTTCAATTTAAGTAAAATAGTCTTAATTTTGACTTACTGAAACTTGCTGAAACCCTGTAAGACTACTTCTATTCTTCTCATTGGTTTGTGGGGTTTTTTTTCCATGTCGATGTCAATTTCAGGACGTTCCCAATCCGAGGTTTCCAGATCTACGACGGTCCAGTGCGTCTCACACAGAGCACGTTTCGAGCGTTCATCCCCACACCGGAGCGTTACACCAGTGCGGTGGGCTTTAACTTGAAGAACACGTGGCAACTGACCCCACGAAACAACCTGTCCCAGCTCAGCTTCCACCCCACTGTGAGCAAATATCTTTTAAATTAGTTTTGTATGAGACAATCTTTCAACTTGGTTTACAAGCTGAACATGGTTCATGTTCTTTTATTATATTTTCTGACATGAACTGCCAAAAGATGCTTTGCAAAAATTCCTCTAAACATTGACAAATTTTGTCATGTGGCAACCACAGACCAGGTATTTTCATTGGGTTTTTGTGTGAAAGATCCACACAAAGAAGTTCGTAATTGTGAGGTTTACAAATCGGCTCATCTTTACATACTTTGCTCGTCTGAAGACTGAAATTTGTGCTATGGTGGAATTCATTTAGGGGTGTCAGAGTAGAGAAGCTTGAATTCATGGTATACTTTTCACCCCTGTTTTTTGGAAGACATTATAAAAATCATGCATCTATTTTTATTCAACTTCAAAAATGTAAAATATTCAGGTCTGACTGCAGGTTAAAGGTAACTGGGATCATGCAGTAGTGCTGCTAATCAAGACTTTAATTATGAGACAATGGATTCTTGTGACTCTGCTGGAAGAACTCCTTTTGAGTTCTTCCTTACATTATTATTATTATTTTTGTTTGTTTGTTTGTACATTTTGTTTTACTCAAAATGAAAATAACACGAAAGGAAGGAAGATATTAAGATAAATAGGTTTGTTCCACTTCATAATAGATCAGAATGAGATTTGTCCTTGTTGTTCTTGCCCGTCCCTCCAATCCCCTGAAGCATCCTAATTTGAAAACATCTGTGTTATTGCAGAAATGGATTGGGATCTACCTCGTCTATCTGTTCTCTAATTTGTCTCAGGGGGGAAAAAAGCATTTGTAAAAGATTGATGCCCTCTTCTGGCTGCATTGTATAGTGCATTAGGAAATCTTTGAGTATCCTTGTTGGATTTCACTTTATCTCTTGGAAAACTTTACCAATATACAAATTAGATATTATTTCATCCTCAAAGACATGTGTGTGAGATATTTTCAGTGTGATTAGAAATGGTATGAAATAGAGCAATTAAACCGAGATTTATATCAATTTAAAATTGATGTGAAACGAAATCAGGAATAAAACTCTGGGACGTTCTTTATAAGGATGGAAAGCTGAAGTGAAAATGTGTGCAGTAACATAGCATTCACATCATTCCTCACTAATTATACCCTCAGGTAGCTCTTCGAGCGTTCTTTGGCCGTCCTGGACAGTGGTTTGAGGAAAATGACCACGATGGGGACAAAAACTCAATCTTTCATGACGTGGACGGGTCAGTCACGGGTTATAAAGATGCCTACGTCGGCCGAGCAGATAATTACCTAATCCAGCATCCCGACTGTGTGAAAATATCCCGTTGGAATGGAGTGATCTGCAGCGGACGCTACTCTCAGGTAGTGCAGAGCCTGGGTGGGTCTGTCCTTCCCTTTGTTTCTTCCTTGTTGTAACCTTTTCTTCCTTTAGGTGTACATTCAAACATCGGGAGCCTCTAGCTTGAGTCTGTCCATCAACAGAGATGAATACCCTGACGCACCTCTGGTGCTGAGGGGGATTAACAGCCAGGGGGCGTCCTCTCAGCAGTATCAGCCGATCCTGATGATTGGCAAGAGCTACACTCTGCACTGGAACGGACCTGCACCCAGAGAGGTTGTCCTCTCACTCATCAATTTTGATAAGTGAGTAGATGCAATTGGCTAATTTTGATAGTTGTTGCGTATCTATAATGTCACATACAAATACAGCGGATGGCAAAAGTGTTCACACTCTTGAACTTTTTCACATTTTGGCACATTGCAACCTAAAATGTCACTGTAGTTTTGGGTAGGATTTGTTTGTGATGGACCAAAACCAAAAAAGCACAGAACTAGGAAGTGGAGGGAAAATAATACATAGTTTAAAAAAACAAAACAAAAAAAAAAAAAACATTTGTAAAATAAAAATGACCAAAACGCCACCCTGCATACCAAATGACCCATCTCCTCCACCCCACCTCTGGAATCAGATAAATTGGAAATAAATACTGGTTTTTAATATTGGCCAGTATTGATGTTAGTGNAAAAAAAAAAAAAAAAAACATTTGTAAAATAAAAAAGACCAAAACGCCGCCCTGCATTTGTGATAGCCTTACACCTGAGCTACATTCACAAGACAAGCAGCAAAGAATCAATGGCACAATAATGGAGCCAAACACATGGCAACACTAGAGGAAAACCTGCTGGAGGCTGCAAAAGATTTGAGTGTGGGATGACGCTTCACCTTCCGGGACAACACAGAAACTTACAGCCGGGGAAATGTTTAGATCCAAGCATATTCATGTTATCCTGTGCTGCATCTCAATCACTGTCACATGACCAAACAAATACCAAATGACCCATCTCCTCCACCCCACCTCTGGAATCAGATAAATTGGAAATAAATACTGGTTTTTAATATTGGCCAGTATTGATGTTAGTGACGACATATTATGCGTTTCTACATTGTACAATTGGTAAAGTAAAACAGTAAAATTAAATGATCTAGTTTTAAAGTGTGCATTATCTCTGTTTTTTTGTTGTTGTTTTTTTGTGGTTTTTTCCAGAGAAGACTGGATTCTGGTTGGACTCTGTTACCCACCAGACACCACGTTTCAGATCATGAGCGACATCAACGACAGACAAAAACTTACATTTGTAGACATGACTGATTACGGCCCCGTGTCTTCGCTGGCCCAGCTGAAGGCGAAGCCAGCAGACAGGAAGTACTTCTTTGACCAACCTGCTGGGTGAGGAACTCCAAATATGACATTTATGATATTGCAATATTATAAACTGATGAAGAGGTCAGGAGATTTGTTGACATTTGGTTAATACTGACAGATGTTCACCTATAAAGGTCAACTTTCTGACAATCCGCCACATCAGTTTTCATTGTACCCGTCTCTGATGGTCCACATTTCTAAAAGCTTATTGAACTGTTTCTTTCCTGCTGCGCTTGTCCAATCATTCCCAGCTTGCTGTGGCTCTACCTCCAAGCCCGACATGGACGGGACGGCCACAGCTACTGTTCAACAAAAGGCTGTGAAAGAGTAAAAATCACAGCCACTACATCGTCCAAACAGACCTGCAACTGTACATCTAAAGCCTACCCCAAGTACTCAAAGGCGCCATCGGCAGTGGTGCCTCTGCCTGCTCCAAGCACGACGCCTTGCAAAGGCTGTGGCGCAAAGGAGGTTTGTTGCATTTTATTTCAACATTAAGACATTAACATTAAGCTCGAGTGAGAACTGTTGATCATGTGTCGCGTTGTTGTTTCAGATTGTGTTTTCCAGTGAGCCGTGGATGCCTTACCTTCACACACAAGTGAAGTCTTTAAGCGGCGAAGAAGAAAAAAAGGGAGATAACGCCACCTTTGTCACTGTGAGCTTCCAGCACTACTAAAGCACATTAAAACCTTTCTATCTATATATTACAAATTTGAAGTTTTGCCTGTTGTAAATGTTTTCTTTTGCCCTTCAGGTGAATGAGGTCATCATACCTTTTACTCAGTCTGGATTTTTCCTGGTCTCGGTGGATGGCTGTTCTGGAAAAATTACCAAGAAAGCCTCATTCATGAAGGTGGACAACAAGATGAAACAGTATCTAAAGACAGGAATCCCAAAGCGGTGAGATTGTGTAAAAAAAAATAAAAAAAAGAGTTGACAATTTGCTCCTCAAAACTGTGCAGAATGTTGCATAATGCTCATACCTGTTTGTCTCCAGGTCAATAGTACTGATGGCAACACGAGGTCAGCCTGAAGGTCTGGTTGACCTGGCTCCACATCTGGTCTCTTTTGGCTTTGCCAAAGCTGCTGACCTGCATAGTAAAGGTAAAAGTACAAGCAGTGCTTTCTGCAGATGTGTGATGTCTGGTTTTACTAAAGTTAAAGCCACAGAGTTGGTGTCTTAAATGATCCATGACATCTTGTTTTAGCAATTAGCGATGTTAGCATAGTGAGCAATACCAAAACAGCAGTCTCGGTGGGTTTTACCCTAAAGCCAACCAGGGTAAGGTGACCGGATTTGTGAACTAAATCTGGAACATTTCTAGCTCACAGATAAAGTAAAATTAGATTGAACAAAAGGAAATGAAGAAACTAGGACAGTTACAATTGACATATTTAAATATTTAAACAATAAAAATCAAGTGAGACAGTAAAATTTCTCCCCACACTGTTTCCCAAGAGTAAGGAAATGAAAATGGTTGTATAGCACTAAGACTGGAGAGAAGGCGAAGGTGTATACTATGTAAATGAGCATGTTCTTGATTAGTATCAGTGAGTGTTGATTTTAAACACACACTGATACAGTGTCTACTTCAACGAATGTTATTTTTAGCATGACATTAAAGTTGAGATTTTGAGCTTACGACCGTCTGTTGAGGGAATACAGTCTGATTCTGGTCACCAGCTAATCTTTTATTGTTGCCTCTCGCAACAGAAAGTTTGGCAATGTGGGGATTCCTGGGAGCTTCTTCGCCTCCTCCATGGATTTCACTACAAACTGGGCAGGACGGCAGCGTGTTGGGGCTTCTGGAGCGCTACTTACCCTTGGGTTTGGAGACTTATGGGTGTGTGCCGCCTGCAACTCAAAAACGCAAAGACCTGGAGCTTCTCAAAAAAGCCACAGGGCAGCAATAACCAATGTGAACCGTACAACTTACCAAGCCAAAACGAAAAATTCTTGCACACAAACACACAGCCAGTTGCTGAATGTGAACTGCTGAACTCTTAATTTATTAACAGTGGCAAGTATGTTTACCTATATTGAGTGGGAAAAAGGAGTGATAATATGAATGGGGTAAATATTTTTTTTAGTGATGTATACTTGGATGTGTGTTTGTGTTGGCCTCCCTTAGGGCCTTTTTAAAAGTCAATGCACTTTTGCTTTATAAATCTATCAAAGCTTTAATTAAGTAACTCTCTTGGTTATCTTGTACCACAGTAAACAGAAATGAGTCAATTATTGCCAATAATTATATTGAAAGCTAATGAAAACGATATTGGCAGGAAGTAAATGAAAACAAGAATACAAACAACATAATGGATTAGGTACACAGGCCGAAAGCAAAATCTAAAAATAAATTGGGTTGTACCGTAAATTTGACTTTAATTAAAACGGAAATTAAATGTCTGAGAGTTACAATGTTAGGCCAGGTTAGAACCTGTAGTGTAGGAAATCAGAGTCAGTGGGTTAGTGATCCTAGCATAAAGAAAACCATGGAAAATAACGACTCTATTTGCATTTATTAGTTCAAAGCAACTCAATAATGTGCAGCAAGAATGAATCAGGCTGTGTTTCTACCTGAACCTTAACTGGAAAACCTCTTCTGATCGTTGTGCAGCTGAAAGACTTTAGATTTTGAGCACCTTTGTTTGGATTCCTACGTGGATTTACTGGAGCGTCTTTCATTTTTTATTTATCTTTTCTCAATTATGATCTCTGAAGGACTTTGCCTTATTTGCAGCACAAAAAGAGATTACTTTTCTTCATTGTTTTCTGAACATAACTGAATGTGTTACCTGTTGTCTGCCTCATTCATTACCTTTTTTTTGTGCATTATTACCAGGATGGTGACATTTAATTAAAATGTGCGCCATACTGTGCAGTTGTAGTGAGCAGAAAATGCATACAAATCTTGTACCTGCTGAGAGTTATATACAGTTGTACTTTAGGACGATGTGTTCTTTATCGTGTGTATGGATGTGAGCAGGGCTCCCCCACTGAGCGTCGAGAAGTATTTGTTCATGACTGATTGTGAGTAGTACAACAATAACCTTGTTGCCTTTTAACCACTGTACTGTTAAAGAGCAGAAAAATGGGAGATATTTCTATTACTCAGCTTTTGTTCAGCTGATACTTTTAAGGTGCACGAACCAGATATTTTCATTCTTTCTTAAGTAAAGAAACTGTAAATATGATTATGTACTTGTACTGTAGAATTTATAGTCAGTGTTGTATTGGCTGTCCTTTTGCTTTTTGTCTCTTGATGGGTTATTGTAAGTTTTAAAAAAATATTTTGACATAAAAAAAAAAAAATCATCTGCTTTTGTTATAAAATTCATTCAGTTGAATAAACATTTGCAATTTTTAGTAACGTGTGTTTTGGTTACCATTATCTGCTAAGGGAGTTGCTGGTTACTTTCCTCTGCCATTCCACACTGTAATACTTTTGGTATTTTTTACAGTCGAAAGAAGTCATGTTCCTGCGTTTTGATGCCCTGCAAAACTGAGTCGTACCTGTTGAGCTCCATGCTTCATAACTCAAATATCAGAGCAGCAATTTAAAAAAAAAAAAAAACTCAACTGAATTTATATCCAAACTAAAAGAAGGAATCAGGCCCATGACTGTAGAGTTTTAATCACTTGAGGCTCAAACTTGGACAGCCTTGATGCAGGAGATTCTTTTCCAGACTTTACACTGGAAGCTCCTCCGACTAGACAAACCTCCATTAACGGGAGTTCAGTCACCATGGCAAAATTACAAGCAATCTAATCCAAATCTATTGCTGCAACTGTGGTGTAATTAAATTGTTTGGATTGCCTTCTGCTATTTATTTAAAATGGTGTGGTAAACTAACACCCCAAGGCAGCGGATTTCAAATGGAACATCCCGTAATCAGCCTGTCTTTATAAAGTTTTGGAGGACATTCAGCCTTGGAAAAACACCTGATGGTAAAAACAAACACATGATACCCGGTAATCCTTCATATTAACATGAAGTAACTAACAAGCCATCAGAATCATTGCACTCACAGAAGAGAACAATGCAAACAGAGCTAGCATTTCTGTAAGCTAGTCAGATTTTACAAAATAAAAGAATTGTGTAATCATTTGTTTTTGTCTGTATTGTGTGCAAGATGCAAGAAATATCTTAAGGCAAGGGTTAGCCTATGATGGTGCACCTTAATTTTGTACATCTGCAGACTGAAATGTTTGTGAAATAGTTTAATGTGGGTCAGAAGAGTAGCAGAAGAGGGAAGTAGTGTGCACAACTCCAATGTAAAACAAAAGAAATTGGGAGCAAAAAGTGAATGGGTGCCTGGTTCTGAAGAACTGCAGAAATGTAAGTCACCAGCACTCAAAAGAAAAAAAAAAAAAAAAAAGAGGTTTTAATGTGAGCGAAAAAAAAAAAAATGTTTCAGCTACATGCTGTTGTCAAGCTACACAGAAATATCTTGGTAGGTTTGCAGCTGTGTCATAGATATCTTTATACAATCTAACTCTACTTTAGATTTCTCTACAGCATCAGCACTGAATTCAGGGGTCGCTCAGTTATTTAGTCTGACAACCCCAAATAGAGATTTGAACCACGATCAATCGTATTTGCACAAAAGATGGCATCTCCAGAAAATAAAATATCCAAAAATGAGATTTGTCTAATCTCACAGTCGTACATGTATGTACATGTATGTACATTTTAGTCGTATGTACATTATTCATCAAAATATTTGACTACAAAGAGAATCTTATACTTTACATGGTTGCTAAATGATTTATTTACAGGGAAGGGAAGAAAATTGGGGTTTTATATGTTTTGTTTTTTTTCCCCGCTTAGTTTCACAATGACATCGGAATCCATTTAGTTTCTCAGTCTATTTTCTATAACTGCTTCAACCTGTTTAGCATCTCCAGGTTTTTTTCTTCAGAGTGGGAGGAAGACAGAGTGCCTGCTCAAAACCAACTCATGCATAGAATCCCAAGTCCTCATAAAATCCTTTGCTTCCCCTTTTTTCTAGTCTTATTGCTTTTTTTGTTTTTGATTTGCTTGGACAATTGCTTTTCCCCCCTGATGCTCAATGACAACATTTTTATTTAGGTCTTCAAATGCCAGGCACGTCTTAAAACCTTCGCAAAGTGTTACTATTGCTGTCCTTTGATGCTCTTGTCTTCATGCCACACAGAGGGACGGAATATACTTGTTACAGCTCAGTTTTAATTATGCAATACTAGGAGTTTTGAACCATGCAAGATACACTTAGAGAAATGCCAAGGCTAAAAATATGACACTGGGGACCTGTGTGGGTGGAAGCCTTTAGCGTTACACAGTCTTGGTTATCATGCAAAGACTATATCTATGGCAACACGTTCTTCTTTGCAAAATAGCTTTTTTTGTGTATTTTATCTTTTATCTTCACATAATTAGTCAATACTTGGGTTTCTCTTTCTCCTGTTTATGAAACAAGAAGCATCAACGATGTTTCAAAGTGTAACTTTCTTTAGCAGTCTGACGGGTTAAATGTATCCATTCCAACTCTATATGAAATTATGAGAAAATAATTCATGTATCTGTTTTCATCCTGTAGGTTTGAAGAAACCTTAGTGCAATATGGGAAAACCCTCACATGCACAAGAGAACACCAACTCCTCATGGAAAAAACTATTGTTAAGTTTCCAACTAAGAACCCTATAAGTGTTGAGCAACAGGGCCTTGCTAAAAAAATATACCGCCTGAATTTATCACATTTTTGTCACATTACAGCCAGGAATGTAAATGGGTTTCATTTGGATTCTACGTGTTTTTAATACTGCACCTTGAACACACTATTTCCACTGTGAACCATGGTGGTGCCAATAGCATGTCGGATGGGTGCATTTCTTTAGTATTTATAGGGAAGCTCATGGGAATGATGGGAAGATGGATGAAGCCAAATACAGAGAAATCCTACGATTGGCCTATTTTGCCAAGAAGAAGAATCTCATCTCAGTACAAGGACTATGACAAAACATTGACGGTAGCTTCAGCAAAAAATCTTTCCGCACATATTAGCGTGTGCTAACAGGGTTAGCATAGCTTAAATTGTAGACACTGCAGTTGTCTTTCAGGCTTTTTAGTGGATGCAGTTGATGCCCTGCTGATGCTCAGTGATGGTGGTCCTGAATAATTAAGCAGGTCTGACAGCCATGTAGGGGTTCGTCTCCATGACTACTGCTCTCCCCGTGTCCCTACAGCCCGGAGGAGTAATGTAAATCTTCAGTGTGCTCAATGTCAATTTAACTCTGCCACGCACAGACATTTGTGTCAGAGTTAGTTGGAGCCTTTGATTTACATGACCCTCCTTGGTCTCGTCTCTGCTCTGCGTCCTCACTGTCGCAAAGTGTTCTGGACAGCTCAGGTGTCGGATGAGATGTGAACAACAACAACAACAACAACAACAACAAAAAAACACTTACAAGGTGTCTTGAAATGATCAGATGGAGACAGAAATGCTTGGGGAAGCCTTTCATACCATGCAACTGCAGAGGGCTAAGGGAGTGGTGTAGGTTACCTTTTAATGATGTCCATAACTTCAACTGACCGTATGGCGGCAGTATCTGTGATTCTGAGTTTGGTACTTCTTCCACTGCCCACAACAACTTGTAGTTGCCACACACACACACACATTCACCACAGCACTTAGACTTAGGCAATTACCCTTTAACATCAAATGGATCATCAGTCCCCCGGCCCATTAGACAGTGAATTAACCTTATCTACCTGTAGATGAAGAGGTATGGCTATGGCACATAACAGCCTTGTCCCAGTCACCACTATTACAGAAAATGTGCTCTGCACTTTCCACACAGCATGACACGGGCTAATCACACCCTGAGAGATTCAATAAAAAGAGGATTATGACACAGTTACATTTTACCAGAAATACTTGCTCTGTGTTTTAATCGTGCACTAATTTAATATCCCGCAATATGTTGGGCATTCGGTTTTTGGGTCCGTTTGATTTTCAGAAGCTAAAGCTCAGCGTGGAATGTCTAAAGCCGAACTTCATCTCAGTGGGCCTTAAATGATTCGCGCTACATTTGTGTGTGCAGGAAAAGATTAAAAGGTGCTTTAATTAACTTTAGCTTTGTCACAAAGCACGTTTTATAAGCTTTTAATAACGCTCAAATGTGATGCTCTCGACATTGTTACTGTTTTGGATTACTTTGGAGGATCCTTTCAAAAGCTTTCCACGCTGCTGTCCATTGGCTAAATCTGTTGTCATGGGGGCAATGCAATGTTCATCTGAGCATAAAGCCATCAGCGTGTGAGGATCATCACAATGATGACTATGAAAATGATGATTATCATGGTTGCAATCATGTAAGCTTCAGTCTCCAACGAGGCTAATCCCTCCAGCGAAACAGAATGGCCTGTTAAAAGAAATCAAGCCGAGGCACACGGTGTGATTACAAAGTCAAGATAATCAGTGCTCTCCAGAAAGAGCACCCAGGCGCCTATAGAGTCTGGCCACTGGCTATCACTTCATAGCTAAAATAAATCAGGACAATGCTTTTCCTCAGTCTCCAAGGCAGGTAAATGAATTAAAAATAAAATAACCTGAACCTAGGATCAGCAAAAGAAGCATCCATCTTTCCAAATATTAAGAACAGAACCCATTTAAACATTTTTTCCTTCTTTGAAACCAGATAATATGCAGAGTTAACCTGCCAATATTGTGTTAATCAACTCAAAATTTGAGTTGCAAATCGAGCTGATCAAGCAGAGTCAGTGACAGTTTTCAGATAAGTATTTAAAAAAAAAGTAATTTTGACTGCCATCAAATTATTCACGGCGGAAGCATAAAACAAGCAGTGACCATGATGGGGTCTTGCACAGTACCCATTTCCCATCTTCAAAATATTCATTGTTTGGATCTGAAACTTTATAACATTATCTGGAAACTATTACTTTAAATGGCCAAAAATATTCTCTCATTGCCAAAAGTGATGCTGTTGGAATGATTCCTCAGTCTTTTGAGAAAACATTCTTTGTACTAAAGAGACATAAGAAGAACTTTTCAAAGGTGTGTTTACCGTTACATTTGGCTTTAAAACTAACACAGCGTTACATAAAGGGAATGTCAAAAAGACAACGAAACGTGGCAAGAATACTTTATTTTACTTCAATGGAATCAGTCGAAAGTCACTTTTTGTATCAGATTTGTTTTGCTCGATCTGAAACATTTAGATGTGACAATAAAGCTAAAACACACGAGGTCTTTAGGGGAGCAAATATGAGCGTGCGCCAGGCTGCATGATGCCGTGGCGTAGCATCGACAGAACCAGATTTCACCTGATGTGACTGCCTACGATTGGATTCACGCACTCACAGCGGCATCAATGTAGGCCGGACACAATGAAAGGTGAGACAAAGATTAAGAGAACAAAAGATGCAGGGGAATAGAGATTATATAAAAATAAAATAAAAAATGCAAGAAAAGTTGCAAGGAAAACTGAGAATATAAAAAGAAATGTAAAAAAAAAGTTGCCGTATATTTATTCGGAATGGATACCAATGAGCTAAATGAGATGTAAAGTCATGCTTATGTTTCCAGGCAGCAAAGAAGCAGCTCGGGGCCCTAAAGTAATCTGATGCTTAACAGGGCCCCTCTCAATGTTGTCTCACAAGACAATTCCTCCCCTCTGTTGCTTTGGCGTCAAAGTGATCTCTTAATTAATTCATAACGCTGCACAGATCTAAATTTGCTCTCGTTAGCCACCCGCTGTTTACTTTTCTTTATTTGCTATCATTAACCCCTCTTCCCTTCAAACTGTGCACCGTGAGTGTGCGAGCACGGGGGAACTGGGGTGGGCGTCGTGACATCCTCACCTAGCAACCTGGCACAGTGAGATGCTCAAAGGCTCTGGATCACTGTGGTGGCACACACACACACGCGCGCGCGCACACCGAGTTTCCCACACTTCAGCCCCTCAGAGTAAATGTGACTCAGGTGCTTCTGCTCGTGACGCTCCATCAACCAGACAGCTCATCGGGACTGGATAGAAACTGGTTCTGCATCAACAGGTCTTTCCTGAGAAGATGACTGATAAATCAAGAGAAAAGATTAAAGGAGAAGTGCCTCATTGTTGGAGAAAAAGGGACATGATTGCTTAAGCTTTTTTTTTTTTTATCTCTAAATAAACAGATTTTTTTTTTTTTGCATACAGGAGATAAACAAAAACTTGGACTTTTATTCTTTAATGATCTTTTTTCTAATAATTTTTTTAGGCCCAGTCGTAGATGTAACTTCACATAATTTATCTAAACAAGTGAAAACAGTCAATTAGACAAAGCTGTACGCTAATCTAGTTATGAAAGAGTAACTAAATGGACAATCTCTATCCTCGTCCAAGTTTTCCTCATGGACCTACAGATACCTTGTAATAAAGACTGACAGTGTCTCACACTCACACACATGCACACATCCATGGTCTGCGTCATGCCCTGTCCTCCAACACGCCTCCAGCAGCAGAGGGATGCCTTGCCCACCTGTGGCTTCTGACTCCTGGAGCCAACCATCCCAGCACACCTGCCATTCCTCTCTCCTTTCATTCATCTGGCTCTTCTGCTTAGTCCGGTTGCATTCAGAGAAAGGAAGGAACTTTGGCCAGAAGATACTTTAGAGGTTTAGGACTCCAGTGACGTAGGAGGAGGAGGACAGCATCCCCCAAAAAAAGGATCTGGTGACACTTTCAGAGTGGTAAGACATCTGCCATTTTGAATTTTAAACCGCTTGGAGACAGAGCATAGATCAGATTTGTATAAGGACGGGAGTGATGACGATTTTAAGACAGCACAGCGGTTAACAAAAAGCAAAATGAGAGCAAGACTGACACATGAAAGCAGTAGCATGTTATTAATGCTGAAAACTGTTTGACTTCTACTATGCTAAATAAATCATTATTCATCTTCCTTCTACTTTTTTTCTGCAATGCCAGTCCATCTGTTGGTCGTTGGACACAGAAGTAACCATATGCTCTTTATGTATAAATCATCCGCCACAGCTCGTTCCATTTCAGTTCTCTTTGGTAAAACATGAATTTAGCACATTTTTCCTCCAACAGCCCTCTAAGGTATTTCCTGTCCCCTAAAAAAAGTAACCCCATAGGTTTTATTTCCCCACTTTCATTGCTATCTTCAGTCCCTTTAATATTTTTGTAAACTCCCAAACAAGTCTATTGTAACTTGATTAGTTCTTGCTTGAGTTGGGATGGTAATTTCAGTAAGAGAAACTTTGAGCATTTATTTAGTGATTTGATCATTTGTTTCTCCACTGATATGTCCTCTTACGCAGACGAACCGTCCCTCATTAGAGTGGCTTTTAGGTGGGAAACCAGAGTGGAAAAAAAAACCAAAAAAAACGCACACATGCACGTACAAATGCTCGACAGTCGCAAATCAAATACACTAAGCATATTGACAGTGCCACGGGTTTTGCTGACTGTCATTTAAGCTGTTATCAAACAGCCAGGGAGATGTGTGGGAGTTTCAGCTGTAATTTGACAGTTTTGGTGGCACTTCCTAACAGGAGAACTGTGTCTGCTGTTGGCTCATCTGCTGCTACAGCCTGACAGCTTGTTGAGTTTCCCAGCAGGAAGCAGCAACAAAAGAAAAAAAAAGCTAAAACATTGCAGATTATGTGCATTTGCTGCTCTGTTTGTAGACTCTTGTTACACTCGTATTACAGGATCGTCCTGCTTAATTTCCTCATATGACAAATTGTGACCCGGGCCCCACTCCTCTTCCCTTCGCCAAATATCTGTAAACCTGGACCTGACAACGTGAAGCAAACATACTTTTAACAAACTGACAAAATCTGGCAAAGACTACCACACATATTGTCTGTGAATGCTGCATGTGAATAATTGATGGTATCAGCCTGCTTAAAAATGCATCGCCAACCTTTCTGTCGCACAGAGAGAGGAAACAGCAATTAGTGTTCACATATGAGAGGAGACCCTGGCTAATGATCAGTTGGGTAAACACAGCCAGCTGCTAAAGGCTTTTGAAATAAATGTGCTGTTTGTTTATGACTCAATTTGGATTACAAATATATGAAAACACTGTACTGATAAGTTTAGAACCCAATTTTCTTCGCATGCTACATCTGGTTTGGTTTCAAGGAGGAAAAAGTACAAGGCTTGTGAGTTTGATATACGAATTTCCCATCTGGGTTTTGTAAATGTATTTTTTTCTGGTAGAGGTGGCCTTTATTCAACAATAGCTGGGGTTAAAGGTGACAAAGTGAAAGAAAACAAGACAGTGAGTGAAGTTGCAGCAAAGAGGCTTGAACTCTAACCTCAGTCTGCTGCAAAAAACCTCAACCTTTAATTCAAAAGGCCTCATGTCAACCAGCAGCTATAGATGTGCTTATTTAAGTCTAATGTCATTAAAGCAACTCAAGATTAGATAAGAGAAAACGTGACAATAAATAGGGTGAAGTATTACACACTCTATTTAAGTCTTAAAAGAAATCCTACATAACATGTGAGATTAAGTGCTGCCTTGCCAAAAAAAAAAAAAATATAGATAAATATTGACACATAAATTTAAATAATATTTGTGAGCATCCTATCTGATAGTTCATGGAAGTTACTTAACCCCAGCTGATGCAATGAGCAGCTTCTCACTACTTTAACATCCATATGGACAACCCATGGTCATTGGAAATATGGTCTGCTTAAGAAGAGTGAAATCATTAGCATACATGAAACAGAGAAAACATCTAGTCCGACTGCAGAAGCTGAGAACTAGCTAAGGCATTAGTGAAATCTGGAAGAATAGAGCAGTGGTCTCAAACTGCATTCCTCAAGGCTGAGTGTCCGGCAACTGTTAGATGTCTCTTTGCTTCAGCACACCTGGCTCCATTAGTAGCTCATTAGCATAGCTCTGTAGAGCTTCACTGCATGCTAGTGAGGCAGTTTCACCAATTAGTTTAAGTGTGAAGGACAACGGGCTCATCAAAAGGTTGCAAGACTCTGGACCTCGATCAATGCAGTTTGAGCCCAACGCTTTTGAGGAAGAAATGTGGTCAGAAGAAGACCCTGAATGACCGTGATTGGTGATTACGTAAATGTTTGGTGACAAATGACTGCCGAACTCAAGGATGTGTTTAATAGTGAAAGTAAGAGCTGTGTAGCCATAACAAACCACTAATCAAAACAGCTAACCAGAGAGAAAAAAACCCCTACATTTTGCAAAGGAGCATAAACACAGGACTCTGGAGAAGTAGAGTCCATCACATAAGGACATGTGATATTATGAGTCCAGATTTCCTATGTTCGAGAGGAATGGGTGCATTAGAGTAAGAAGGGAGATAGATGAAGCAATGTACAGATAATGACAAGTGTCTACTGCAGCAGTCTGTGGGGACAGCATGACCTGAGGTTGCTGCAATTGGTCAGGTTCATATGACGACGTCAGCTGACTGAATCACTAGGTTATTCCATCAATAGATTGTTTCTTGACTAATGAGATGGGGATATCCCCAGATGACAATGCAAACTTCGTTAGTTGAAATTGTGAATGAGTGGTTCAGGGAGGGTGACATTATTTTCACACGACTCGGCCACCAGAGTTCAGACCTTAACACCGCTGATAATATTTGCAATTTTCTGAGGAAAGAATTGAACATTGGTCAGACAACTTCCATCAATACAAGATCTTGGTGAAAAATTTATCCCATATGGAAATAAATCGTGTGACGTAGCAGAAGCTATGTGAGCTTAATCAAAGCAAATGTGTTAATATGTCAAAGTTACAACTGACATATTTGTTAAAACTGTCACTATTATGAGACAGATTATCTTGAAAAAAGTCAAGTTACTGTTATTGTGTTTTTTAACATTGTTTTTAGCAGTAAAAATTAAACGTTACCACTCCCAGACTAAAAAGCACAAATCCATATTTGCACTGAACTCCCCTCTGGATCTGCATGAAATGGTTCGTTCCTGCTTAGCGCACTTGACTGTGACGGTGAACAGCAGCAGTCAGTCGAAGACAAGAACGACTATGATTGTTATGCTGCCTAGAACAAATAATAAAGTTAGGTTTTCAAAAAAATAAAAAATAAAAAAATAAAAATAGAGATAAAAAAGGGAGAAAGACAAGAGTGTCAACTTGTAACCCAGTTTTTCTCTAAGAGAGGTGGGTAGACTGTGTGAGACCATTTAGCATAGTTAGCTTAGGTACAGACTTCAGTTTGCTTCCATTTCATGAGCATTTAATGAACGAAGGAAGAGGGACAGATAAACTTGTGTCTGCACCTTGTACCACACTTGACAACAGGTGAGTCAGTCAGCAGCAGCTCTAACCCCCGATACCAGTATAACCCTTCACCCCCGCCCCAGTGAAAAAGGTGAGCAACACTCTGTTCAATGACAAGGTAGTTAGCATCATTCCAGTGTGTCTTTGCTATTTTTACAATTACACAACAAAAACAATATATTTATTACTGACAGAAATTCAAACAATCTTTATAAAATAATAAAGAAAAAGCTTCCTGTCTGGACTGCAGCCAGTCCACAGTTTTACCTTAGTTTGCGTTTAAATTACAGAAATCTTATGCCACGTCCCTCCTCACCCGACCTCTCCTAAGTGAAGTTAAAGCTGTAGTAACTTTTAGAAAAAATATATATATTTTTTACATATTCGTTAATTATGTTGTGAAAGTATGGCGTGAGAGATAATGTGTGAAAAATTTATTTCCTCTGCCTTCTCACAGTGCTTGCTATCTAGAAACAACCAGAGGCAGGAGGTGGGTTTTAGTTTTGTCAATCAAAATATTATGTGGCTGCTCATCCTCCCTGCTCCTCGCTCTGTGCTATGCTGCAACTGTTGTGAATGCTCAGATTAGTTAGCATAGCTACCAATGACAGCAAATAAACAGTTTTCTTGCTCGATAAGTTGTTTCTCCGCCATTAGCACATTTAGCTGGGAGTGTATGAGATTGATTGACAGCACTAAGACCCTCCTCCTGGTTCTGATTGGTTGTTTTTGGTCGGAATGTTGCATTACTTTAGCTAGGAATAGTAGTTCAGAGAGAACGTTAAGGAGATTGATTTTTTTCCACAGATTATCTGTTTCATAGCAAACTGTCACAACATGGTGACAACTTTAACAAATATGAAAAAAAAAACATATATATATATTTTTATTAAAGTTATATACTGCAGCTTCAATAAAATGCAACTAGATATCATTTTATTGTCTGGTTTGCTTCATGTATATTTTACACGTTGTCTGTGACTGTTGCAAGTGGGGAGAGAACTTTCAGTAATCTAAAGCTAATAAAAAAATTAAGCAACTTAATTGATGTATTGTATGCAGACTGTTGCATTTAAAATTCACTAGCAGTAAATATTGTGCTAGTATCAGTATTGGGCCAAAGAAAGCAAGGCAGTTGCATGCCTTTAAAATTGTGACGCTTTATATGGGTCAGTTAGACTCAAGAAATTGTAACAGTAGTTGTGAAGCGGGGACCCAATTAAATTTTTTGTCATGGGGCCCAAGATTCCTGGCGGCTCCCTGATGGGAGTTGACCCTGAAGTCCTGAATTACTTAAGCCTTGGAGTTGTTGGGAGACACAAGGAGCTCCCCTGTGTCTCCCAACAAAGTCCCGAGGTTCAACTGGAAAGGTTAACATTGGCACGAATGCTCAGGCTAGTTAGCATGGCCACCAATGATGGCAGATAAACAATTTCCCTACAATGCTGAGCTGTTTCTCCATTAGCACATTTAGCAGCAAGTACACTATTCAAATGAGAATGCTAAGACCTTCCTCCAGGCTCTGACTGGTTGTTTTGGACTGGGAGCTGTAGGATGGGAGGAGGTGGAGGAGCTTGAATTTTGAGTATGTGTCACATATCTCTTTTCTGTTTCATTAAAAAAAACATTAAAGATACTCAATGAGATAGATAGCATCTCAATACCATGATGTATAAAACATATATTTTTAAAAAAATATAAAAAATACATACCCTACTAAGACTAAAGACTTCACATTAAACTGAATCACAAACAATGAAATTAAAAGTCAAAAACACGAATCGGGTTAAATGCCATCATTTATACTTTTTTTGTTATTTCTCCTCTGCAGTTGCACGTAGTATAACACAGTCCAACCACAAATATCAAATCTACTTTGTAGCGATTTGAGAAAAAATCCTGCTTCGTGTTTACCGAATGCGGCACACAACAATCATCTGGAGGATTCTGCTTTGGTCAGATGAGATCAAAACACTTTGATCTCATCTTGCAAAACAGTATGCGCCGTGGATGACTAAACTACACATTGTACAGAACACAGCATTCCCACTGTGAATCATGGTGGTGGCAGCATTGAGCTGCGCTTTTAGCGAGAATATTCAGACTTCTAGCAGCAGTACGCAGGTAATGAGCACAACAGCCAATACGTTTTAAATTAGTAACTCATTAATTCAGCAGGTTAGAAAAAAAGGACATTTATCTTCAGTGTGGAGCTCTCTTGCGCTTTGATTTGAACATGTGATGGCAACAATTATTCATAGTTTTAAAGAAAGTAAATTAGTTATTCTTTGTTGCTGTTTTGAACTTCTTTGAACCTTGAATCTCACACATTGTTAGCGCTCTTGTTATGTTTCCCTTAAATTGGAATTATAAGTTTGGCATGTCTTGAAGCACTCTAAATTAGGCGTTAGAGAACCAACGCAGAGAAATTCTTAACAGAACAGATTATTTTAGGAAGTCCTGACTTTAACTCTGAACATCTCATTTGTTAAGTTACTGCAACAAGTAGACGACTGAAGCAGTCGTCTACTGCTTCAGTAGACGAAGCAGTAGTAATTTTATTTAATTAAATAAAAATAACTGAATTTAATTTTATTTAGATTGAGGGATTCTGGAATGTATTGCATGTCTTGTTCATATTACAAGGGCAGTAAAGATTTTCATTTAGTGTTTGTCTTTCCCTCTAGAGTAAAATGACAAGAAAATCCCACACTAGAAGAGCCCTGACCCCGCTGTGCACAGAGATTAAGGTAGGTCACAGCACACCATCTGTCAAAGGAAGACACTTGTGGCATGTTGGATATATATTTTACCTGCAGATTTAAAGATGAAATTGACTTCAAATATTTTAAAATTTGTTACGATAAAAACATAAAAAAAGAATCTGATCGTAAGCCAAAACCTATGATTCAAGTTGAACTCCTCTGACTGCATTTTTGATTTTACAAAGTTCTTGCCTAGTTTGTGTTTCCCGTCTGCGTCTTCTGTAGGCCTTTTATTTTCCCTGATATCTTCCATCTGTTTGTTGTTAGGGCATTTAGTTTTTTGTTTCTCCCTCCACCTGTCAGTCAGTCTCTCAGTGTCCTTTGGTTAATACACCTGCTGTTACTTTTTAGCTCTCTGAGTCCATGTTGACTCCCCTGCTAGCTCCTTTCTTTTGTGTAAGATATTTTGTTCCCCGTTGCCACTTTTGTATCTTTTTATGCGTGGCTGTCTCTCTCTGTTCAGCAAACCAAAGACATTTGTTTCATGTTGTACTTTAAACTGTTTCCTGCTGCACCGTAGGACATTTTCTATAAACCATTGCTGCCTCTGGTGTATTACTGACGGCTTCTTTAGGAGCTAAAGCCTGAAGGTTTAAAAAGCATGGACCCGGTAGATGTCAATCTTTTTGAATATTTTAGTCGAACAGCCACCAGAGCCACTTGCCTCCAGCCATTAACCGGTTGACAGCTTGATCCAGCCATGGAGCTATCTTTCTGTAGGATCCCTCTGCCTCCTGTAATGCTTGACTTGAGGAAAGTCAGGCTTGCAGCAGTAATCCTGCTCAGTGTCTTCCAGCTCCCTGGCCTCATTTCTCACGGACCTGCTTCTATGCACAGCCAGCTAGTTACCCATAACAAAATTATCCAGTTAGCTCTCAATCTGATCCTGCCGTGGAGCCATATGAAACACGCTTGCCACAGATGTCCAGCCTCAGAGCTGGCACGCGTTGTGGACATTTTGCAGTCCGGCACTCTGGCACTGATTGTTGATAGGTCTGAATCCAGAGCCGGCCTGAGGCATAAGCAAAGTAAGTCACTTTTTTGAGGCTCCAGGCCGACATAAAGCTTCCATGAGGCCATAGTTTCCCATATTATGTAAATCTCAAGCCTTTTAATATTATGTTGATAACTAAACATAACGGTACAGTGATTTTTTTGTTTGTTTTTCTCCTGTTTAAATTTGCATAAGAAAATAGCTGACACAGATTGAATTATTGGATCATGTCCTTACTGCAGAAGAGAGGAAATGATTGCGTGGAGCAACATTTTCATCATTGTCATATTGACGGTAATACTTGGATGTAGTGTCAGTCTGCTCCTGCTGCGTATTGAATTCTTGTTTTTCTGACAGTTTAGCATCAAAATAGGATTAAGAAACATTGGACTACAAAGAATTATGCATTATTATGTCCTGCTGCCGCTGGACTGGATTTGAGTCGGTGTAATTTAAATATTCTAAAATAAAAAAATAACTTGAAGATAATAATAGGTCAGCTTACTAAGATGTGTTTTATAGGTCTGATTTCATATTCCAGAAAAAAGATGACCCTCCCAAATTGTCATGGTAGTGTCGTCCAACCCCTGCCAGTGCCATATTTCTGTAGCTTTCTTCTAACCAAACAACCCAGTGGCTGGAAAATTAAAATGTAAAAATCCTAACAAACCCGAATGGACTCGATATGCAGTCAGTCAGTGCCACCAGGCTCTCTGACCACCACCAATAAAAAAAATAGGGGAAATAAGTAACTGAATTATGTGAGTACCATTAACTCTGTCAGTGAAGAACATCCAAGCAGACATTCCTTATGTGTGATGTCATTCAAATGGATAAGCACAATATTTCTGTTTTTGCCCAATATTAAGTGGGGAAAAATCGAAGATTTCAACAACGCTGCTACCGTTGTTTCATACAATTATGAAGGGAAAAAGTATCAAAATAAAAAAAATCACCCTGAGAGGTTTGACCTCAGATCACTCATATCAAGTTCTCAGACCATAATTGCTCAGTGTAGTGCTTAGGCTTGTTCACTGTCATCATCAGTAAAGGTTGATTGCTGCTTTTGGCCCTCTGTAAAATGATTTTTTTCCCCCCAACCTGCACAGGGAACATTTTACTGGGAGAGTGAATACTGGGTGTGCTGACAAATTTATTTGTGCAAACATTGCACCATCTGGTAAAAAAAAAACAAAACTGGCTTCTACAGTTATATTTTCTTTTAGAAAAAACCCCCCTGAAAAAAGATTTATGTATGAGGAATTGAAGTACCCAGATAGAGAAAAGAGCCCTGAGGCGTGTGTGCATGAAAAATGCAGTTGAAGCAGGGGAATAATTTCTTCACCATTTTGCAGTGTTTTTAAAGATGGCTGGAATAACAATAGCACTACCTAAGTCCCTCTGGTGTGGCATTGTTTTTAAATCTCTTTTGATATTTTAGATGTGCAAATGTCTTTGTGTACATAACCTCTTTTGTTTGAAAACTTCATCACAACAAAACTGTTCTTGGATATTGTTTGGGCAACAATTCAAATAGTAGATTTTATATGCTGTTGTTTCTTCAGGCACTGGACATTAACTTGGCATTCTCTCACAGCTAGGTCCATTTATACTGTTTTTTCAACTGAATACATTTACGAAGTTGTCAAGTTATTGTTGCTTTAACATTTCCATTTTTCCTGGTCTATTAAAATCTACCACACATTACATTTAACAATAACTTTGCAGATATTGTAGCAGATTGAAAGTAGTACAAAAAAATGATTGCAAGTAATTTGTGCGCATGGAGAGGAGTGTTTTTATAGCACATAAATTGTGAGAAATGTAATATGGGTGCATACAATGCTTTGTACATTAAAGAGCTGTAATGAAGAGCGTGTAATGCAATATGTTAGTTTTCAGGTTAGTAACCACGGCAACCACATGACACTACATAGGTAGGACTTTGATTAAATAACTTTGATTAAATTTGATTAAATAAGCGGATGAGCTGGTCTTTGCTTCATCAAATCCAGATCATGCACAGTCTGAACTTTAAATACAGTAAGATTTTCTAAGAGGTCTTCAGGTGGACATTTTTATTCTCTAGTTACTACACATAGACACACAGACCATTAATAATAATATCACCAAAAGTGCTGCTCATCTGATGGAGAGAAGCTACTATTCTTTTAAAAACAGATATAAACATTTGTTTACCAGTTGGTTTAATAGTTAAAATACAAGAGAATTGAAAAACCAGCCGACTCATAACCAGTTTACAGGAAAGCATAGAAATGGACTCATTTATCTCCTTCCCGGCTATCAGCATTGTGGGCTGCTGATGCTGTGCTGCTGTTGGTCTCAAGCTCTCAGTTACACAGAAGAAGCTGGAAGACATTACGTTCTGTCTATTGTTTATGTTTCCGCACCGTACAGAACAAATGTGTTCGAGTGGGTCGTTTACAACCCATCAAATATGGAGCGGCAGCACCATTTCTATGGGATCATCCTTTATTCTATTTCTATGCTAACGTGTAAAATTATTAAACCAAAATTGGTGTGTGAGGTTGAGAGGTTTTGGCTAGAAATAGTCGGTCCTACCTCGACGCATGGCTCCGGTTCTGGAACCAGTCTCCTTGAGAAGATTACCTACCCTTCTTGGAATAACTTTATTATTATTGTTATTATTATTATTATTATAATAATTATGTATATATAATATACTATATATATTATTATTATATATAGTATAATAATATACTATTTTTATTATAAATAATATCTATAATAATATAAAGAATATTTATATTATTATTTATATATTGTTATATATAAATAATATATATTTATATATAATAAACACATATTTATATATAATAAACACATTGATTGTGTTTTTTAATCATAAAAATCACAATCAGTGTTTTTTATAATTAAAAAAACACTGATTGTTTTTTTTAATCATAATAGTACTTTTAGTACTATTATGATTAAAAAAAGAATAGCAATATTATATAAAGTTATATAACAAAGTTATATTATAATTTTATATTATAATTTAATAACATATCAATATTATTACTACTAATATTATGTTTTTATGGCTTGATGTTTATTTTGCGATTAAGTGATCAGTGAGGCTGCGACATACTAGCGACCTGTCCAGAGTGACCCCGCCTCTCGCCCGCAACGTTAGCTGGAGATAGGCACCAGCAACCCTCCCGACCCAATGTTGACACCTTGAGATGCCATGAGACCTAAATTCTGAACATCATGGCATGAAGTGGATCCCATGTTTTCCATATCTGGCATATAACCATTTATTTTAGCTTTTAAACTGGTTCTATTGATCCTGTGTCCAGACAGAGGGATGATCAGTAGCCCAGCATCATGACCTGTTTGTTCTGAAGATCTGTGATGTGCCACAGCAAAGGTAAAAAAGATAAAACAACCTGAACAGGTGATCAACTCAAAACCACTTGCACCTTTTTATTCTCTCTCTCTTTATCATTTAAGCACACCCGTTGCCGTGACAACTGCCTGCACAAGCCATAACATTCAGTCCGTTACGATATCAGGTTTTCAGGCTTGATATTTATTTTGCAATTATTAATAAGCGCTCTCATGAACACAGCGGTGGTTGATTAGTTAATTTTAAACTCTTACTCTGCTAGTTATTTTGATAATGGAACCGAATCGCACAGATTTGCACAGCACCTTGTAGAAACAATAATTACTGAGATTATTATTTTTGTTGGGTCATTAATATAAACACCTTGTTGATTTTTCATGTTTTTTTTTTTTTTTTGTTCTTTAATAAAGTCACGAACGTTTTAATAAGGAGCCAGAGGAGGATGTGCTGGTCTCAGCTCCTGGTGACGTTCAGTTTGTCACCTACTGCCAAGATCGACTCAAAACCTTCCGCGATTGACATGTTGTACTGCTGCTCTAGCAAAGGACAGTTCAGAAACAACATGAAATGGAGGGGAGGAAGCTATTTATTAACTGATTAAGTCGTGTTTTGGGTTGTGCTTGAAAAACTAATCAGTTACGGCTGATTAGTGGGCGCACTCACAGCTGCACAGTGAACCCAATGATTTTTTACAGCTGACAGCCGCTCCCCTCTCTTGTAGGTACTGTGTACCCCTGCTAAATCTTTTAGGGGTACGCAGTACCCTGCCATACCCCCCTACTTTCATCCCTGCTTTTGCAGGAATCACAGCTGCAAGTCACTCTGGATAGGTCTCTATATGAATATGTCACATCTTTTCAGGAGTATTTTTGCCCATTCCTCAAGACAAAACTGCTCCTTCANGAGCTGTAATGAAGAGCGTGTAATGCAATATGTTAGTTTTCAGGTTAGTAACCACGGCAACCACATGACACTACATAGGTAGGACTTTGATTAAAAAAGCTGCTCTAGCAAAGGACAGTTCAGAAACAACATGAAATGGAGGGGTGGGGGGAAGCTATTTATTAACTGATTAAGTCATGTTTTGGGTTGTGCTTGAAAAACTAATCAGTTACGGCTGATTAGCGGGCGCACTCACAGCTGCACAGTGAACCCAATGATTTTTTACAGCTGACAGCGGCTCCCCTCTCTTGTAGGTACTGTGTACCCCTGCTAAATCTTTTAGGGGTACGCAGTACCCTGCCGTACCCCCCTACTTCCACCCCTGCTTTTGCAGGAATCACAGCTGCAAGTCACTCTGGATAGGTCTCTATATGAATATGTCACATCTTTTCAGGAGTATTTTTGCCCATTCCTCAAGACAAAACTGCTCCTTCAAATTAAATGGTGTCTACTGGTGAACAGCAATCTTGTATCTTCCTGTATTTAGCATCCATCTTCCCTTTGACTCAGACCAGTTCCACGATCCCTGCTGCTGCTGGAAAAACATCCCCACAGCACGGTGCTGAAACCACTAAGTTTCATTGTCAGTATGGTCTTCTTGGAGTGATGAGATGTGGCAATTTTGCAGCAGGCAGAGTGGCTTCCAGGAAGGGCAAAAAGTTAAATTTTGGTCTCATCTGACCAAAGTATCTTCCTCCATACATGTGAAGTTTTCCACATGGAGTTTAGGTGTTTTGGTGGAAAACCCTCTCTTGGCAGGTTTGTTGTGGTAACATCTTCTTTCCATTTGATTATATTAGATCATCAGAGATTTTTGATATTTTTTATAACCCAATCCTGATTTCTACTTCTGAACAACTTTGTCCCTGACTTGTTAGAAGATCTCCTTGGTTTTCATGGTGGTGTTTGGTTAGTAGTGGTGGTGCAGCCTCCAGGGCTTTACTTCAATAACACATTTAAATACAAGTTCTAATGTAACAAAACACAAAAAAAATGCCATGGGGAAGAAGATGGATGAATACTTTCACAAGACACTGTATATATTTAAGCTGAGTTTGTTGGATTTCTACATGCCTGTGTCTGCAGGGATGGAGTATATGAAATAAAACTGCTGTCTAATTGTGTCAAATATCAAACACTCAACATCTAATGGCAAGACTGAGTCACAACTTTGGATGATGGAATTACATTTTACTGACATAATTTTTTTTTGTTCTTCCTATCTTGCAAGGAAGCAAAGAAAAACTGCTAAATTTGTTCATGAATATACAATTACATGCTATAAAGAGAGAATTGTACGAGGTAGCTATAGGAAGTATAACATGATTTGCAAATGCAGATAAATAACATGAGGAAAAGTTGTTGAAGCAGGGAAATGCCTGAAACATGCAGGGTGGTGTGCATTGAGGACCAGGGTTGAAAAACAATGTCTGGAAGGTTGATCTGACAATAACATAATATATAACATATTTATAATGCATTTTGGTGCTAAGCCATTCAGTGATTTTATGAACTTAAAAAAAAAAAGTATTTTAAAGTTCATTCTCTGAGTTACAGAGAGCTGGTGCAAGGACTTTAGCAGTGGCTCCATTTTTCTAGTTTTAGTGAAAATACAAGCAGCTGGACCAACTCCAGCTGATGATCAGCACTGAGAGGAAAATTACAAGTTTGGGGACGGCACAAAACTGGTGAAGCAAACCAGTGAAGCTTCTGTTATGTGTTGCAAAGGAAAATGTTATTAATACATTTGAAAAGATTAGTGCTGTAAGTGGTCGCCAAAAGCTTTTTGCCACTGCTCATTTAGTAGCACAAGTCCATAACCGTTGGAGCTGCGAACGTGCTTCTTTGATTTTACAGTTTTGTGTTTATTTTTCCAATCTACATTTGTTCAACTTTGCATCTTCTTGCTATGGCAAACCTTTTTGTATGCTGAAGAAAATCAAAGTGTCTTTTTTCTGTCTCGTAGCAGCCATCATATCTATTTAATATGATGTGATATTATTGCTCCTAATAGATCTACCACAAGCTTTATGCTTCCTAGCTAAAATATTTACTGGTTTCAGGGCTCTGTAACTTCTTCATTTTACCATAAAATCAATTTCTAAAATTAAACTCCAAATTCAATTAGCTGTGTTGCTTATTTAGGGGCCGAGAGGTAAAGGCCAAGAAAGGGACATGAATTAAACAATTTTTCGATAGTCAGAAAATATTTAATTGGTTGTGCCAATTCTCTTTTGGTTTTTACATTTTAATTCAGTTGTAAAGCTGAATTATTAGATCAAAGAGTTGTTGAGCTGAAAGTCAGCCTGACTTGCTGTGCAAGTCAGGCTGACATTGCAACATCCTGCAGAAGAATATGAAAACTACACAATTAATGTTAAAGCATGTAGCATTGCTAGGTGTTGAGCATTTCTAAGGATGTACTGTGACTTCTCACAGTTTAAAGTCTTGTCTTTGACAGTTTATGTATAGCTGTAAGTCTTAACAATTGAAATTCTAGACTGTTTATGTTTATGTAAACTGATAAAGAAGTAATTTTTTACACAAATGGTCCCATATTTATTATCACATTTATTGAAACGCCACAAACTTTAGTGTTCTTGTTGAGATACCATGTGATAGACCAATTATGCCTAATGTCTAATTGTAAGATGGTTGGGAATGTTTTTCATGTTTTTCAAAATTGTTACAGAAATGAAACATGTGCATTTGTATTTGTTTTTTATTCTTATTTCCCTACATAAAATGCAGCGCAGCCAGTTCCTTTCAGAACTCTGCTAATTAGTCCACCTGTGTGTCCTTTAATTTGACTATAAATGGAGCTGTTCTGTGAAAGCCTGAGTCATTTGTTTGGAACAATAGTGAACAAACAGCATTGTGAAGCCAAGGGGACAGTCCAGATCCGTCAGGGATCGAGTTTTGGATAACCTTAAAGCAAATGGCTAAATGCAGGTTAACGTTTAGCCTGCACAACTGTTACTGCAAGATCAGTAAGAGCACTTTCCAGTGCCAAATTTGATCAAAGTCCTGAAGCCACACAATGGTAAAAAGGTCAGAAAAATATACTGCAGACAGATGGAGTAATAAGCAAGAATAGCTGCCAAGAAGAACAGACATTCAAGTTGACTTGTGTTATGCTGGATGAACAACGTTGGACAGATTCTGTTGTGGATTCTGAAGTGTTTTTTATCAGGTCTGACTTTCTTTTCCCATCACCCAAATCCAGAGGTGACAGAAGGAGGTGAAAATAAGTAGTATTTACTTAACAAGATAAAAAAAAATAAAAAAAACCCCTAGAATTTAGGGAAAATCCAAAACAGGAACTCATGAAAGCACCACGAGGAAACACTGGGGTATCTTGCATTGATTGTTTGAATTCTAGACAGGTGATTGATGAGCATAGGAATGAACAATGGAAACAAAACCGGAAAGTTGTGGGTTGATTGAAATTGTCGACCATTATTTCAGAAGTGAACTTTAATTTATCTCAAAGTTGTTCTATTAGGTCGAGAGCCTTGCTTTGTGCACTGTAGTGCAGTAATGTGGGGACAGGAAACAGACCATTACTAAATTATTTCAATGCAAAGCTGGGAATTATAAGTTGTGTAAAATATCTTGCCATGCTGAAGCATTAAGAGTTTAATTTACTGGACCGAAGGTGTCGAGTCCAGCTCCTGAGCAACTGACCCACGTCATATTCTCCCTCTGCACCCAACTTCTCACTTGACACAATGTATTCAGGGCTGTGCAGTTGTCCTGGCAACTGCCCAGAGAACTAAGCTCGCCAGACAAAGAGGCATTATCCGTCACTCCAAAGAACATGTCTTCAGTGCTTTGCGCTTTACCTGGTTGATGTAAGGTTTGGATGCAGCTGCTCAACCATGAAAATCCATTCCACAAAGCTCTCTGTAAGCAGTTCTTGAGCTAATCTGTAGGCCATCTGGAGGTTGGGGAGTCTGTACCTACTGACTGCTGAAATTTGGCAACCTCCATGCTTTGGTGAGTGAGAGAACTGTTTTGGTAATAAGTGTATATGTTATATAAGTTTCAGTTCTAATTATTGTGTGGGCAGACTGTTTAAAACAAAGCTAGGCTAATGACGATAACCCAAGCTTTGAACATCCCACAGAGCAAATCAAAGCTGAAAAATAACCAAGGGTGGGTGTTGGTTCATTTTAAGCCACTTTATGTCTAAATTATTTTCCATCAGATCTTTCTTCTTCTATTTAGCCATGATTTTCAAGTATCTCTGACATTTTCTTGGCGTTGTCTCTGAACCTTTCAAGATAAGATGTGTAATGGTGACTGAACTAATGCTTACTTGACTTCTAGTTGTTTGAAACAATAGTCAATAACACCTGGAGCCTCTCTTTGCTTGATTAGATCGGCTGTTTGTGTGCTCCAGCTCCCGCTGGCTGTTTCTATGTGTCTTCTCCTTCATCTGCTCTCCAACTGTCACTTGTTCCCTCGTCCCACTCTCCCAGCTCTCATTCTTCTGGGGATCTCTGTCTTGCTTTTTCACTGTCTCTCACATTCCCAGTCAAGCCAAACTCACAAACACAAATACACACAGTGCCGTGTACTCCCAGGTGGTGAGTGGTTGCTTTGAGCAACGGCAACAATGTCCCTAGTGTTCAGGCGCTGTCACCTCTCCTTACGCCGTCTCCCATTCCATTATCTTACTTGTTGCCGCTACGTCCAGCTTTCATCGGATCTCTTTCATCTTGTCCTGGTGTTTCTTCTGTTTCCATCTTGTCTTTAGTTGCATGTCAGTGTCTTGTGGTATTATCCCAGCGGATTCGTGTGAAGACATTACTGAAATTCTCACCCTTTCTCTGACAACTCCACAATCCCTCAGCATGACATAGTTTTTGACACGTCTGAAGACTCTGAGTGAGAGGTAGAAGAGAAGAGGAGGAAGGAGAAGAGCTCACAACTGTCATTTTATATTTGCAATCAGTCCCTGATCTGGTTGTGGGAGAGAAATTGAGGGTTTGGCGGGTTAGCTGATGAACTGTAACGCATGAAAAAGAGGAATCCTTGGTGGGAGAAGCAGGAGGGGGGGGAGAGAGTGACATGGTGAATGAAAGCTCAGAGAGCAGGAGAAGCAGGAGAGAGAGGAGATGGAGATTCAGAGGCAGTGGGTATTCAGAGCACAGTGTTCACACACAGAGAGTGACTTGCTGATTGAGGTGTTTCTGTATCTCGGTCATCTTAGACCATCTCTACATCAAATTCAACAGGAGTTCGGCACTCCAAAGACTCTTGGACCTCTCTTTGTTCTCTTTTTTTATGCTCTCTGCACCTGCAGTCGGCTCTTTTTTTTTCTTTTTCTTTTTAACATGTGCTTCGATTCCTCACCTTTTCTTTCTTGAAGCCCCTTTTCACCCGGATTTAAACAACGTACCCCTGCTCCTGTCTCTCTCCCTCCCTCTGTGCTTTGCCATGTTTCCCTATTTTTCTCTCTCTCCTTCTCTGCGATGAGAGAAAACAACATCAACGGCTGAGCCACAGTAACAGCACATGCAACAGGGAGCAGGGAGGACCTTCTGCTTTCCCACCTTGCGCTCTGACTCCTGTTCCCCTCGGAGGACGATTACAACGAGGAAGACAAGAAGATTGCAGGAATGGATCTGAGCTGGTGAAGATCTGTGGAAAAAAAACGGGATAAAGAAGGGACTAAGACCGGACTTTCATGTTGGTTTTTTTTAAGTGAAAACAAGGACTAAACAAAGGGGTGACACACAGAGTGCTGACAAGTACTTGAGACTTCAGTAGAGATGCCACCTGTGGCACAAGTGTGACTCAAGAACAGCCTGCTCTTCTTTCCACATACCTCGGTTGAATTTGAACAACGATGGCATCCAAGAAGAAGTGGTCCGAGCGCAGAGAGCTGAGGAGGGAGCGGGCATTCTCCACCCGGGATGATTTATCTGTTGCGTCAGGAGCATCCGGGCCGGGGCGTCCCACCGCCAGGGGGCGTTTCTCAGAGTCCTGGAAGAGGCTGAGCTCCAGAGGGGGCTCCACCAAGAGGGGGGCGCTCAACTCTCAGCAGCCACCGGTAAGATAGTTCAGATGCAGAGACCCCCTTGACTTGTTCCCAAAGATCAATCAATGACCCGGGGTGCAGGGAGGGAAATGGGACAGGAAACACTTCATCTCACGTAGGAGGGTGTAAAGGCTTTGGGAAGGATTAGGAGGTTTGCTGAGTTGAGGAGTTTAAAAGAATCATTTATGTCACTTTGTCAGTTTGTTTATACGGACTCTAATGTCCTCATTTGTATCTATTCGTACAACCTAATTAGCCATTTGACCTCTTTTTGACTTCTAAACAGGCTTTCTGGGTTGACTTCTTGATTGTTTTTTTATTTTTATTTTCCCAATTTTACTCCATCTTTAATCATCTGCTGCCTTGGAAGTTAATCAAAATCACCAGAGCCAGGTTTAAGTTTAGTGTTACTTTCCAAGGGAGGTTTGAAGTTTTGTAGGAATGATTGGGAACTGGTGAGAGTTTTTTTCCCCTCCTGCTCTCAGAGCATCAAACCTGTTATCTGTCTAAGACTGATGAAAATTATAGTTCCTGTTCTTGCTGTCATAACTAAAATGACCCCTGGATCTTTAATGGTATGGTAGAGAGGGTAGTATGTTACTGAGCAATCATTCAAGACATTACGTGATTGATTTCTTAACAGATTTTTAACTGCAGTTGCTGATTTTATGATTCGATTGTGCAGAATCTAATCATAATAGTTTTTCTCTGAAGTATTTGTGGTTATGTAAAGCTGATAAAATTACTGACCCAGTGAAGTCATTCAGGTTTCTTAAACATGGAAGTTGTTTATATAATTGTTAAATTCAGTGACCTACATGTCCACTGATATTCCTAGCAGTTTGACAATCCCTTCACATTACAGAAGGAATATTGCTTTGGTTAAACACTGGAATTATTTGAACTTTGTCGACGGTTATAAAATTACACTTACAACTTGAGGAAATTGTTGTGAAATATGTTCTCATGCAGATTCAGTTATTGACAGCATTGCCGTATTTTTAGCTCCTGATTGCGTTTCTTTTTCTTTCGTCTCTGCACCATGTGGAAAACAACTCTTCATGGTAGCTGGAGGAAAAACCAAACTTCTCTGTAAATGTAAAATGTGATGGCTCCAGGATTCCATCGGCTCTATTTTTGAAATGTGGAACTTCACTGATGTTTATGGATCAAGGTCAGCATAACTGAAGCTGGTTAATATTTGGCAGCAACATCTGAGCTGGGAGTTGAGTGGGTTGAGAGAGATGTGCTTGGATGGAGAGTTGAGATCCATTTCTGCTTTTTGGTTTGTGCTCCACTAACTGGTACTATTTTGGACATGTACTGATATTTTAGTGGTATTGACTATAGGGCATTACTGCAGTTTTTTGTTTCAGATGTGCATAAACAGATTTTTAAAAATGTAAGTCAGATACCTTAAAAAATAGTGCATGTTTTGTCTGTGTCTCCTGGATTTATGTACCGTATCTGTGTGATGGAGGATAGGCTGAGAGAGGTCTGCTGGGGTTTGTGTTGCTTAGATATGAAGCCAAGATACTGAAATACCAAGCTAGTCTCTAATCATTACTTTGAAATCATTACAATGTCTGTGTGCTTGAGTGTGCTCGCTCACTTGTGCGGTTCTATGCAATCTTGTGTGTGACTGAATCAATAAGGCAGAAGGTGCTGCAAAGAAATTGGAAAAACTGGAAAATTGCAGGCATTTTAAAAAATCCAATACTGAGAGATCATACTGGATGGGAATTAGAGTCAAAGGCAGGTATGGAGAGTGGGATTAAAAAGCTCCAGGGAGAGAAACTCCCTCTGGGCTTCTACAAAATCTGACATTTAGGTGCAAATGTATGTTTCTTTTTTTCCACCTTTTAGATATTTATACCAAAGAAACAGCAGCATACTATAATTATTTTGACAGTGATTGCAAAGGTTAAGATTTTTCGTTTTGATTTAATTGTGAACTAAAAGATCTATATATGAATCATGTAGTTTTATCTAAAATCGAGAATTTGACTTGGGTCTATTTTTATTTTTAGCCTGTCTTAGTTTTTTCCATATTAGGAATAGTAGTGACTTATCATATATGAGCAGCTGCTGCAAAATCTTAAATCAAAATGATTACAGAATTGCCATTTTAAACTACCTTTTATCATTTTATGTTGCCACATAAAATGCAGAGCAGTTAGTCTAGCACAAGAGCTCTGTGTGTTTTCAAAGGAGAACTATGACATTTTCTTTAGAATGATAATATTTCTAATTACAGCAAGTTCCTTGACAGACAGAAGTTGAAAGCTCAAAAGGCTAAGACAGCAAATTTGCAGGAGTCTGTTCAGCCTTCCTGTTTTCTGCTAAAAGTCTTAGCCTCTCTCAGAGCCTAAAAGGTTCCACGTGCTTCTTCCGAAATGCAGAGATCAGCTCCCACTGACGTAGATCTGCATCATTGCATCATTTTATTTGCAGAGATGCATTCGCCTCCCCTTCTCGACACCAGGTCTGGGTCGTACTATTTCAGCAGAGCTCTGTGCGAAATGCTGTGGTCAGATGTTTGTCGCAGTGTTGTATGCAGAAAACATTGTTGACCTTTCACTTAAACTAGTTGGTTTTTGCATCTTCAGGAGTCATGAATACTTTTAAGGAATCGTGCATCAACTATTCAACTTTGAGTGAATTATATAGGAACCTCTGGTGAATTGCAAACATGTCTCAACATATTGCAGAAAAAAAGAACTTTATTCTTTTAAATAGCGTCTTACATCTTTGTTCCTCTTTTCATTTTAATCTTAGACACATTACCTGAAGTGACACTACTTAACTTTGAATCTTTTTCACTCAGTGGCGTTGTAGACTGTTAGTGACATGGCAGTGGTTATATTATGTTTATTACTCTTAAGAAATATAATTTTACTTGTCAGGACCAATCGAGGTGAAATTGTCTGATCCCAGTTACTCTAGTAGTGGGCTGCATGTTGCTCTCACCCTGTTGGCGGTTTTACTTTTACCAGGTTTTACACGATTTTCTGTTGTAATCTAAATCTTTTCTTATACCGCCTGCAAGTAGCTGTTGTTATCTCGCTGGAACTTCACTTCTTTGTTTATAAAAATCTGTAGAGATTAAACGTGTGATAGCTCGTCTTTGTTTGCCTCCTTCCATGTGAAAGCCCTGCAGTTCACCGAGCCATCTGTGCTTTACAGAGACCTTTAAATAAACCCACCAAACAAGTGAAATGTTGTTTTGGTTTGCCTGGTGTGTTCTGCATGGATTCTTGGGATGGTAATGTTAAAGGCTTTCACAGCTTCACAGTTCAGTTTTATAATAATGAGCTTCATCAGTGGGACCTTTTAGGTCAGAAGACAGACAGCTTTTCCTCCCTTGTGTTCTCTCCCAGCATGAAAACAGGACAGCAAAGGCTCCCAAGGCTTGTTTGGTTCCTCTTGCTCATTGGTTGTTATCTGCTCTGATTAGACTCACTGCTGCTAATTATGTGTTTCTTTTAATTTCCTTCATGTTGGTAAAGTAAAATAAAGAATTAAAAATTACTCCAGTGTACACACGGCCTTTAAATCGAGGCCCAACTGTGATCTCAACATAAAAAAAAGTTTACATTAGATACAAAAGCTTACTGTAATTTTGTGTCGTCTCTGATTATAGTTCTCACCACATCATTAAATGTTTATGAAGAAAAAAAACATCCACAATTACTACATTAAATTTGATTAAATTCAAACACAACTTAAGCCAAAGTGAATCAAATTGAATTAATCTTAACTTTCTCATTTTTTGGAGTTTGTGACAGGTCTTTGAAAATTCAAGTCTTATTAAATCTTTACTGTTTTTTTGTTTTAGTTCTAGTAATTAAAACCCCAACTGGAAAGCCTCTACATCTGGGAAAGGCTACATGCTCATTTCCAAGTAATTTGATGTCCACCATTCTACAGGAAGAAAGCTTATTGGGAAGTGAAAAATGTTTAAGACAACTATTATTACTATCATTGTTGTGCGAGATACTTTTCTTTCCCCTTGAAAAATAAAGCTGATGCTGGGTGGTTATTTTAGTTATAATCTCATTATAATGAACAACAGAAAGTGATTTTACTTAATGAAACAGAAAGCAGAAAAGATCAAAGAGTCACATTGGTTCCTCTGGAAACAAAGGACAGGCCTTTCTATCCTTTCTACTTTTGTTTTTCCTGCCAAAGTGCTTTCACACATAACATTATTAAGTGCTCTAAAGTTTTACTTGAAAATGTACTTTTTTGGTGGCTCCATAATAGCAAGAGCAGGCATGCTACTGCTTCAAATAATACTTTGATTCTCTAAAGCCTAATTGTAGAGATGTAAAATATGGGTTGTTTTCTGTTAAAATGATTAAACTCTGACATGCAGTTGGCATGTACGTAATACTGTACAACCTCCAGTGTTTGTTGTCATTGTTGAGTCTAATGAAGCCTGTAGGAAAACTTGACCTTTAAAGCCTGAAGTGACTCTTGCCTGGCAAGACAATGATTCAAGGACAAGTGAAGACAGACATCTTTCAACATGATCCAGGCAGCTGCAGCAAACAGTGTTTTAACTAGTTTGCATTCTTATTCCTGGATTTTAAGGACCAGGACGTGTCTGTAAAGATGAAGGGCTGGTTTGGTGTCATCTTTTTGGACAAGCTTTTTTT
>NW_006799944.1:2752308-2803056 GCF_000485575.1 Poecilia formosa | reverse complement strand
GATAGTTCATGGAAGTTACTTAACCCCAGCTGATGCAATGAGCAGCTTCTCACTACTTTAACATCCATATGGACAACCCATGGTCATTGGAAATATGGTCTGCTTAAGAAGAGTGAAATCATTAGCATACATGAAACAGAGAAAACATCTAGTCCGACTGCAGAAGCTGAGAACTAGCTAAGGCATTAGTGAAATCTGGAAGAATAGAGCAGTGGTCTCAAACTGCATTCCTCAAGGCTGAGTGTCCGGCAACTGTTAGATGTCTCTTTGCTTCAGCACACCTGGCTCCATTAGTAGCTCATTAGCATAGCTCTGTAGAGCTTCACTGCATGCTAGTGAGGCAGTTTCACCAATTAGTTTAAGTGTGAAGGACAACGGGCTCATCAAAAGGTTGCAAGACTCTGGACCTCGATCAATGCAGTTTGAGCCCAACGCTTTTGAGGAAGAAATGTGGTCAGAAGAAGACCCTGAATGACCGTGATTGGTGATTACGTAAATGTTTGGTGACAAATGACTGCCGAACTCAAGGATGTGTTTAATAGTGAAAGTAAGAGCTGTGTAGCCATAACAAACCACTAATCAAAACAGCTAACCAGAGAAAAAAAACAACTACATTTTGCAAAGGAGCATAAACACTGGACTCTGGAGAAGTAGAGTCCATCACATAAGGACATGTGATATTATGAGTCCAGATTTCCTATGTTCGAGAGGAATGGGTGCATTAGAGTAAGAAGGGAGATAGATGAAGCAATGTACAGATAATGACAAGTGTCTACTGCAGCAGTCTGTGGGGACAGCATGACCTGAGGTTGCTGCAATTGGTCAGGTTCATATGACGACGTCAGCTGACTGAATCACTAGGTTATTCCATCAATAGATTGTTTCTTGACTAATGACATGGGGATATCCCCAGATGACAATGCAAACTTCGTTAGCTGAAATTGTGAATGAGTGGTTCAGGGAGGGTGACATTATTTTCACACGACTCGGCCACCAGAGTTCAGACCTTAACACCGCTGATAATATTTGCAATTTTCTGAGGAAAGAATTGAACATTGGTCAGACAACTTCCATCAATACAAGATCTTGGTGAAAAATTTATCCCATATGGAAATAAATCATGTGACAGCAAAAGCTATGTGTGCTTAATCAAAGCAAATGTGTGCTTAATCAAAGTTACAACTGACATATTTGTTAAAACTGTCACTATTATGAGACAGATTATCTTGAAAAAAGTCAAGTTACTGTTATTGTGTTTTTTAACATTGTTTTTAGCAGTAAAAATTAAACGTTACCACTCCCAGACTAAAAAGCACAAATCCATATTTGCACTGAACTCCCCTCTGGATCTGCATGAAATGGTTCGTTCCTGCTTAGCGCACTTGACTGTGACGGTGAACAGCAGCAGTCAGTCGAAGACAAGAACGACTATGATTGTTATGCTGCCTAGAACAAATAATAAAGTTAGGTTTTCAAAAAAATAAAAAATAAAAAAATAAAAATAGAGATAAAAAAGGGAGAAAGACAAGAGTGTCAACTTGTAACCCAGTTTTTCTCTAAGAGAGGTGGGTAGACTGTGTGAGACCATTTAGCATAGTTAGCTTAGGTACAGACTTCAGTTTGCTTCCATTTCATGAGCATTTAATGAACGAAGGAAGAGGGACAGATTAACTTGTGTCTGCACCTTGTACCACACTTGACAACAGGTGAGTCAGTCAGCAGCAGCTCTAACCTCCGATACCAGTATAACCCTTCACCCCCGCCCCAGTGAAAAAGGTGAGCAACACTCTGTTCAATGACAAGGTAGTTAGCATCATTCCAGTGTGTCTTTGCTCTTTTTACAATTACACAACAAAAACAATATATTTATTACTGACAGAAATTCAAACAATCTTTATAAAATAATAAAGAAAAAGCTTCCTGTCTGGACTGCAGCCAGTCCACAGTTTTACCTTAGCTTGCGTTTAAATTACAGAAATCTTATGCCACGTCCCTCCTCACCTGACCTCTCCTAAGCTGCAGTATGTAACTTTTAGAAAAAAAATATATTTTTTTACATATTCGTTAATTATGTTGTGAAAGTATGGCGTGAGAGATAATGTGTGAAAAATTTATTTCCTCTGCCTTCTCACAGTGCTTGCTATCTAGAAACAACCAGAGGCAGGAGGTGGGTTTTAGTTTTGTCAATCAAAATATTATGTGGCTGCTCATCCTCCCTGCTCCTCGCTCTGTGCTATGCTGCAACTGTTGTGAATGCTCAGATTAGTTAGCATAGCTACCAATGACAGCAAATAAACAGTTTTCTTGCTCGATAAGTTGTTTCTCCGCCATTAGCACATTTAGCTGGGAGTGTATGAGATTGATTGACAGCACTAAGACCCTCCTCCTGGTTCTGATTGGTTGTTTTTGGTCGGAATGTTGCATTACTTTAGCTAGGAATAGTAGTTCAGAGAGAACGTTAAGGAGATTGATTTTTTTCCACAGATTATCTGTTTCATAGCAAACTGTCACAACATGGTGACAACTTTAACAAATATGAAAAAAAAAACATATATATATATTTTTATTAAAGTTATATACTGCAGCTTCAATAAAATGCAACTAGATATCATTTTATTGTCTGGTTTGCTTCATGTATATTTTACACGTTGTCTGTGACTGTTGCAAGTGGGGAGAGAACTTTCAGTAATCTAAAGCTAATAAAAAAATTAAGCAACTTAATTGATGTATTGTATGCAGACTGTTGCATTTAAAATTCACTAGCAGTAAATATTGTGCTAGTATCAGTATTGGGCCAAAGAAAGCAAGGCAGTTGCATGCCTTTAAAATTGTGACGCTTTATATGGGTCAGTTAGACTCAAGAAATTGTAACAGTAGTTGTGAAGCGGGGACCCAATTAAATTTTTTGTCATGGTGCCCAAGATTCCTGGCGGCTCCCTGATGGGAGTTGACCCTGAAGTCCTGAATTACTTAAGCCTTGGAGAGAGAAGGAGCTCTCTTGTGTCTCCCAACAAAGTCCTGAGGTTCAACTGGAAAGGTTAACATTGGCATGAATGCTCAGGCTAGTTAGCATGGCCACCAATGATGGCAGATAAACAATTTCCCTACAATGGTGAGTTGTTTCTCCATTAGCACTTTTAGCAGCATGTACACTATTCAACTGAGAATGCTAAGACCTTCCTCCAGGCTCTGACTGGTTGTTTTGGACTGGGAGCTGTAGGATGGGAGGAGGTGGAGGAGCTTGAATTTTGAGTATGTGTCACATATCTCTTTTCTGTTTCATTAAAAAAAACATTAAAGATACTCAATGAGATAGATAGCATCTCAATACCATGATGTATAAAACATATATTTTTAAAAAAATATAAAAAATACATACCCTACTAAGACTAAAGACTTCACATTAAACTGAATCACAAACAATGAAATTAAAAGTCAAAAACACGAATCGGGTTAAATGCCATCATTTATACTTTTTTTGTTATTTCTCCTCTGCAGTTGCACGTAGTATAACACATTCCACCCACAAATATCAAATCTACTTTGTAGCGATTTGAGAAAAAATCCTGCTTCGTGTTTACCGAATGCGGCACACAACAATCATCTGGAGGATTCTGCTTTGGTCAGATGAGATCAAAACTCTTTGGTCTCATCTTGCAAAACAGTATGCGGCGTGGATGACTAAACTGCACATTGTACAGAACACAGCATTCCCACTGTGAATCATGGTGGTGGCAGCATTGAGCTGCGCTTTTAGCGAGAATATTCAGACTTCTAGCAGCAGTACGCAGGTAATGAGCACAACAGCCAATACGTTTTAAATTAGTAACTCATTAATTCAGCAGGTTAGAAAAAAAGGACATTTATCTTCAGTGTGGAGCTCTCTTGCGCTTTGATTTGAACATGTGATGGCAACAATTATTCATAGTTTTAAAGAAAGTAAATTAGTTATTCTTTGCTGCTGTTTTGAACTTCTTTGAACCTTGAATCTCACACATTGTTAGCGCTCTTGTTATGTTTCCCTTAAATTGGAATTATAAGTTTGGCATGTCTTGAAGCACTCTAAATTAGGCGTTAGAGAACCAACGCAGAGAAATTCTTAACAGAACAGATTATTTTAGGAAGTCCTGACTTTAACTCTGAACATCTCATTTGTTAAGTTACTGCAACAAGTAGACGACTGAAGCAGTCGTCTACTGCTTCAGTAGACGAAGCAGTAGTAATTTTATTTAATTAAATAAAAATAACTGAATTTAATTTTATTTAGATTGAGGGATTCTGGAATGTATTGCATGTCTTGTTCATATTACAAGGGCAGTAAAGATTTTCATTTAGTGTTTGTCTTTCCCTCTAGAGTAAAATGACAAGAAAATCCCACACTAGAAGAGCCCTGACCCCGCTGTGCACAGAGATTAAGGTAGGTCACAGCACACCATCTGTCAAAGGAAGACACTTGTGGCATGTTGGATATATATTTTACCTGCAGATTTAAAGATGAAATTGACTTCAAATATTTTAAAATTTGTTACGATAAAAACATAAAAAAAGAATCTGATCGTAAGCCAAAACCTATGATTCAAGTTGAACTCCTCTGACTGCATTTTGATTTTAAAAAGTTCTTGCCTAGTTTGTGTTTCCCGTCTGCGTCTTCTGTAGGCCTTTTATTTTCCCTGATATCTTCCATCTGTTTGTTGTTAGGGCATTTAGTTTTTTGTTTCTCCCTCCACCTGTCAGTCAGTCTCTCAGTGTCCTTTGGTTAATACACCTGCTGTTACTTTTTAGCTCTCTGAGTCCATGTTGACTCCCCTGCTAGCTCCTTTCTTTTGTGTAAGATATTTTGTTCCCCGTTGCCACTTTTGTATCTTTTTATGCGTGGCTGTCTCTCTCTGTTCAGCAAACCAAAGACATTTGTTTCATGTTGTATTTTAAACTGTTTCCTGCTGCACCGTAGGACATTTTCTATAAACCATTGCTGCCTCTGGTGTATTACTGACGGCTTCTTTAGGAGCTAAAGCCTGAAGGTTTAAAAAGCATGGACCCGGTAGATGTCAATCTTTTTGAATATTTTAGTCGAACAGCCACCAGAGCCACTTGCCTCCAGCCATTAACCGGTTGACAGCTTGATCCAGCCATGGAGCTATCTTTCTGTAGGATCCCTCTGCCTCCTGTAATGCTTGACTTGAGGAAAGTCAGGCTTGCAGCAGTAATCCTGCTCAGTGTCTTCCAGCTCCCTGGCCTCATTTCTCACGGACCTGCTTCTATGCACAGCCAGCTAGTTACCCATAACAAAATTATCCAGTTAGCTCTCAATCTGATCCTGCCGTGGAGCCATATGAAACACGCTTGCCACAGATGTCCAGCCTCAGAGCTGGCACGCGTTGTGGACATTTTGCAGTCCGGCACTCTGGCACTGATTGTTGATAGGTCTGAATCCAGAGCCGGCCTGAGGCATAAGCAAAGTAAGTCACTTTTTTGAGGCTCCAGGCCGACATAAAGCTTCCATGAGGCCATAGTTTCCCATATTATGTAAATCGCAAGCCTTTTAATATTATGTTGATAACTAAACATAACGGTACAGTGATTTTTTTGTTTGTTTTTCTCCTGTTTAAATTTGCATAAGAAAATAGCTGACACAGATTGAATTATTGGATCATGTCCTTACTGCAGAAGAGAGGAAATGATTGCGTGGAGCAACATTTTCATCATTGTCATATTGACGGTAATACTTGGATGTAGTGTCAGTCTGCTCCTGCTGCGTATTGAATTCTTGTTTTTCTGACAGTTTAGCATCAGAATAGTATTAAGGAACATCGGACTACAAAGAATTATGCATTATTATGTCCTGCTGCCGCTGGACTGGATTTGAGTCGGTGTAATTTAAATATTCTAAAATAAAAAAATAACTTGAAGATAATAATAGGTCAGCTTACTAAGATGTGTTTTATAGATCTGATTTCATATTCCAGAAAAAAGATGACCCTCCCAAATTGTCATGGTAGTGTCGTCCATGCCCTGCCAGTACCATATTTCTGTAGCTTTCTTCTAACCAAACAACCCAGTGGCTGGAAAATTAAAATGTAAAAATCCTAACAAACCCGAATGGACTCGATATGCAGTCAGTCAGTGCCACCAGGCTCTCTGACCACCACCAATAAAAAAAATAGGGGAAATAAGTAACTGAATTATGTGAGTACCATTAACTCTGTCAGTGAAGAACATCCAAGCAGACATTCCTTATGTGTGATGTCATTCAAATGGATAAGCACAATATTTCTGTTTTTGCCCAATATTAAGTGGGGAAAAATCGAAGATTTCAACAACGCTGCTACCGTTGTTTCATACAATTATGAAGGGAAAAAGTATCAAAATAAAAAAAATCACCCTGAGAGGTTTGACCTCAGATCACTCATACCATAATTGGGTCAGTGTAGTGCTTAGGCTTGTTCACTGTCATCATCAGTAAAGGTTGATTGCTGCTTTTGGCCCTCTGTAAAATGATTTTTTTCCCCCCAACCTGCACGGGGAACATTTTACTGGGAGAGTGAATACTGGGTGTGCTGACAAATTTATTTGTGCAAACATTGCACCATCTGGTAAAAAAAAAACAAAACTGGCTTCTACAGTTATATTTTCTTTTAGAAAAAACCCCCCTGAAAAAAGATTTATGTATGAGGAATTGAAGTACCCAGATAAAGAAAAGAGCCTGAGGCGTGTGTGCATGAAAAATGCTCTTGAAGCAGGGGAATAATTTCTTCACCATTTTGCAGTGTTTTTAAAGATGGCTGGAATAACAATAGCACTACCTAAGTCCCTCTGGTGTGGCATTGTTTTTAAATCTCTTTTGATATTTTAGATGTGCAAATGTCTTTGTGTACATAACCTCTTTTGTTTGAAAACTTCATCACAACAAAACTGTTCTTGGACATTGTTTGGGCAACAATTCAAATAGTAGATTTTATATGCTGTTGTTTCTTCAGGCACTGGACATTAACTTGGCATTCTCTCACAGCTAGGTCCATTTATACTGTTTTTTCAACTGAATACATTTACGAAGTTGTCAAGTTATTGTTGCTTTAACATTTCCATTTTTCCTGGTCTATTAAAATCTACCACACATTACATTTAACAATAACTTTGCAGATATTGTAGCAGATTGAAAGTAGTACAAAAAAATGATTGCAAGTAATTTGTGCGCATGGAGAGGAGTGTTTTTATAGCACATAAATTGTGAGAAATGTAATATGGGTGCATACAATGCTTTGTACATTAAAGAGCTGTAATGAAGAGCGTGTAATGCAATATGTTAGTTTTCAGGTTAGTAACCACGGCAACCACATGACACTACATAGGTAGGACTTTGATTAAANAACACATTGATTGTGTTTTTTAATCATAAAAATCACAATCAGTGTTTTTTATAATTAAAAAAACACTGATTGTTTTTTTTAATCATAATAGTACTTTTAGTACTATTATGATTAAAAAAAGAATAGCAATATTATATAAAGTTATATAACAAAGTTATATTATAATTTTATATTATAATTTAATAACATATCAATATTATTACTACTAATATTATGTTTTTATGGCTTGATGTTTATTTTGCGATTAAGTGATCAGTGAGGCTGCGACATACTAGCGACCTGTCCAGAGTGACCCCGCCTCTCGCCCGCAACGTTAGCTGGAGATAGGCACCAGCAACCCTCCCGACCCAATGTTGACACCTTGAGATGCCATGAGACCTAAATTCTGAACATCATGGCATGAAGTGGATCCCATGTTTTCCATATCTGGCATATAACCATTTATTTTAGCTTTTAAACTGGTTCTATTGATCCTGTGTCCAGACAGAGGGATGATCAGTAGCCCAGCATCATGACCTGTTTGTTCTGAAGATCTGTGATGTGCCACAGCAAAGGTAAAAAAGATAAAACAACCTGAACAGGTGATCAACTCAAAACCACTTGCACCTTTTTATTCTCTCTCTCTTTATCATTTAAGCACACCCGTTGCCGTGACAACTGCCTGCACAAGCCATAACATTCAGTCCGTTACGATATCAGGTTTTCAGGCTTGATATTTATTTTGCAATTATTAATAAGCGCTCTCATGAACACAGCGGTGGTTGATTAGTTAATTTTAAACTCTTACTCTGCTAGTTATTTTGATAATGGAACCGAATCGCACAGATTTGCACAGCACCTTGTAGAAACAATAATTACTGAGATTATTATTTTTGTTGGGTCATTAATATAAACACCTTGTTGATTTTTCATGTTTTTTTTTTTTTTTTGTTCTTTAATAAAGTCACGAACGTTTTAATAAGGAGCCAGAGGAGGATGTGCTGGTCTCAGCTCCTGGTGACGTTCAGTTTGTCACCTACTGCCAAGATCGACTCAAAACCTTCCGCGATTGACATGTTGTACTGCTGCTCTAGCAAAGGACAGTTCAGAAACAACATGAAATGGAGGGGAGGAAGCTATTTATTAACTGATTAAGTCGTGTTTTGGGTTGTGCTTGAAAAACTAATCAGTTACGGCTGATTAGTGGGCGCACTCACAGCTGCACAGTGAACCCAATGATTTTTTACAGCTGACAGCCGCTCCCCTCTCTTGTAGGTACTGTGTACCCCTGCTAAATCTTTTAGGGGTACGCAGTACCCTGCCATACCCCCCTACTTTCATCCCTGCTTTTGCAGGAATCACAGCTGCAAGTCACTCTGGATAGGTCTCTATATGAATATGTCACATCTTTTCAGGAGTATTTTTGCCCATTCCTCAAGACAAAACTGCTCCTTCAAATTAAATGGTGTCTACTGGTGAACAGCAATCTTGTATCTTCCTGTATTTAGCATCCATCTTCCCTTTGACTCAGACCAGTTCCACGAACCCTGCTGCTGCTGGAAAAACATCCCCACAGCACGGTGCTGAAACCACTAAGTTTCATTGTCAGTATGGTCTTCTTGGAGTGATGAGATGTGGCAATTTTGCAGCAGGCAGAGTGGCTTCCAGGAAGGGCAAAAAGTTAAATTTTGGTCTCATCTGACCAAAGTATCTTCCTCCATACATTTGAAGTTTTCCACATGGAGTTTAGGTGTTTTGGTGGAAAACCCTCTCTTGGCAGGTTTGTTGTGGTAACACCTTCTTTCCATTTGATTATATTAGATCATCAGAGATTTTTGATATTTTTTATAACCCAATCCTGATTTCTACTTCTGAACAACTTTGTCCCTGACTTGTTAGAAGATCTCCTTGGTTTTCATGGTGGTGTTTGGTTAGTAGTGGTGGTGCAGCCTCCAGGGCTTTACTTCAATAACATATTTAAATACAGGTTCTAATGTAACAAAACACAAAAAAAATGCCATGGGGAAGAAGATGGATGAATACTTTCACAAGACACTGTATATATTTAAGCTGAGTTTGTTGGATTTCTACATGCCTGTGTCTGCAGGGATGGAGTATATGAAATAAAACTGCTGTCTAATTGTGTCAAATATCAAACACTCAACATCTAATGGCAAGACTGAGTCACAACTTTGGATGATGGAATTACATTTTACTGACATAATTTTTTTTTGTTCTTCCTATCTTGCAAGGAAGCAAAGAAAAACTGCTAAATTTGTTCATGAATATACAATTACATGCTATAAAGAGAGAATTGTACGAGGTAGCTATAGGAAGTATAACATGATTTGCAAATGCAGATAAATAACATGAGGAAAAGTTGTTGAAGCAGGGAAATGCCTGAAACATGCAGGGTGGTGTGCATTGAGGACCAGGGTTGAAAAACAATGTCTGGAAGGTTGATCTGACAATAACATAATATATAACATATTTATAATGCATTTTGGTGCTAAGCCATTCAGTGATTTTATGAACTTAAAAAAAAAGTATTTTAAAGTTCATTCTCTGAGTTACAGAGAGCTGGTGCAAGGACTTTAGCAGTGGCTCCATTTTTCTAGTTTTAGTGAAAATACAAGCAGCTGGACCAACTCCAGCTGATGATCAGCACTGAGAGGAAAATTACAAGTTTGGGGACGGCACAACACTGGTGAAGCAAACCAGTGAAGCTTCTGTTATGTGTTGCAAAGGAAAATGTTATTAATACATTTGAAAAGATTAGTGCTGTAAGTGGTTGCCAAAAGCTTTTTGCCACTGCTCATTTAGTAGCACAAGTCCATAACCGTTGGAGCTGCTAACGTGCTTCTTTGATTTTACAGTTTTGTGTTTATTTTTCCAATCTACATTTGTTCAACTTTGCATCTTCTTGCTATGGCAAACCTTTTTGTATGCTGAAGAAAATCAAAGTGTCTTTTTTCTGTCTCGTAGCAGCCATCATATCTATTTAATATGATGTGATATTATTGCTCCTAATAGATCTACCACAAGCTTTATGCTTCCTAGCTAAAATATTTACTGGTTTCAGGGCTCTGTAACTTCTTCATTTTACCATAAAATCAATTTCTAAAATTAAACTCCAAATTCAATTAGCTGTGTTGCTTATTTAGGGGCCGAGAGGTAAAGGCCAAGAAAGGGACATGAATTAAACAATTTTTCGATAGTCAGAAAATATTTAATTGGTTGTGCCAATTCTCTTTTGGTTTTTACATTTTAATTCAGTTGTAAAGCTGAATTATTAGATCAAAGAGTTGTTGAGCTGAAAGTCAGCCTGACTTGCTGTGCAAGTCAGGCTGACATTGCAACATCCTGCAGAAGAATATGAAAACTACACAATTAATGTTAAAGCATGTAGCATTGCTTGGTGTTGAGCATTTCTAAGGATGTACTGTGACTTCTCACAGTTTAAAGTCTTGTCTTTGACAGTTTATGTATAGCTGTAAGTCTTAACAATTGAAATTCTAGACTGTTTATGTTTATGTAAACTGATAAAGAAGTAATTTTTTATACAACTGGTCCCATATTTATTATCACATTTATTGAAACGCCACAAACTTTAGTGTTCTTGTTGAGATACCATGTGATAGACCAATTATGCCTAATGTCTAATTGTAAGATGGTTGGGAATGTTTTTCATGTTTTTCAAAATTGTTACAGAAATGAAACATGTGCATTTGTATTTGTTTTTTATTCTTATTTCCCTACATAAAATGCCAGTTCCTTTCAGAACTCTGCTAATTAGTCCACCTGTGTGTCCTTTAATTTGACTATAAATGGAGCTGTTCTGTGAAAGCCTGAGTCATTTGTTTGGAACAATAGTGAACAAACAGCATTGTGAAGCCAAGGGGACAGTCCAGATCCGTCAGGGATCGAGTTTTGGATAACCTTAAAGCAAATGGCTAAATGCAGGTTAACGTTTAGTCTGCACAACTGTTACTGCAAGATCAGTAAGAGCACTTTCCAGTGCCAAATTTGATCAAAGTCCTGAAGCCACACAATGGTAAAAAGGTCAGAAAAATATACTGCAGACAGATGGAGTAATAAGCAAGAATAGCTGCCAAGAAGAACAGACATTCAAGTTGACTTGTGTTATGCTGGATGAACAACGTTGGACAGATTCTGTTGTGGATTCTGAAGTGTTTTTTATCAGGTCTGACTTTCTTTTCCCATCACCCAAATCCAGAGGTGACAGAAGGAGGTGAAAATAAGCAGTATTTACTTAACAAGATAAAAAAAAATAAAAAAAACCCCTAGAATTTAGGGAAAATCCAAAACAGGAACTCATGAAAGCACCACGAGGAAACACTGGGGTATCTTGCATTGATTGTTTGAATTCTAGACAGGTGATTGATGAGCATAGGAATGAACAATGGAAACAAAACCGGAAAGTTGTGGGTTGATTGAAATTGTCGACCATTATTTCAGAAGTGAACTTTAATTTATCTCAAAGTTGTTCTATTAGGTCGAGAGCCTTGCTTTGTGCACTGTAGTGCAGTAGTGTGGGAACAAGAAACAGACCATTACTAAATTATTTCAATGCAAAGCTGGGAATTATAAGTTGTGTAAAATATCTTGCCATGCTGAAGCATTAAGAGTTTCATTTACTGGACCGAAGGTGTCGAGTCCAGCTCCTGAGCAACTGACCCACGTCATATTCTCCCTCTGCACCCAACTTCTCACTTGACACAATGTATTCAGGGCTGTGCAGTTGTCCTGGCAACTGCCCGGAGAACTAAGCTCATTATCCGTCACTCCAAAGAACATGTCTTCAGTGCTTTGCACTTTACCTGGTTGATGTAAGGTTTGGATGCAGCTGCTCAACCATGAAAATCCATTCCACAAAGCTCTCTGTAAGCAGTTCTTGAGCTAATCTGTAGGCCATCTGGAGGTTGGGGAGTCTGTACCTACTGACTGCTGAAATTTGGCAACCTCCATGCTTTGGTGAGTGAGAGAACTGTTTTGGTAATAAGTGTATATGTTATATAAGTTTCAGTTCTAATTATTGTGTGGGCAGACTGTTTAAAACAAAGCTAGGCTAATGACGATAACCCAAGCTTTGAACATCCCACAGAGCATTGTTTAATCAAAGCTGAAAAATAACCAAGGGTGGGTGTTGGTTCATTTTAAGCCACTTTATGTCTAAATTATTTTCCATCAGATCTTTCTTCTTCTATTTAGCCATGATTTTCAAGTATCTCTGACATTTTCTTGGCGTTGTCTCTGAACCTTTCAAGATAAGATGTGTAATGGTGACTGAACTAATGCTTACTTGACTTCTAGTTGTTTGAAACAATAGTCAATAACACCTGGAGCCTCTCTTTGCTTGATTAGATCGGCTGTTTGTGTGCTCCAGCTCCCGCTGGCTGTTTCTATGTGTCTTCTCCTTCATCTGCTCTCCAACTGTCACTTGTTCCCTCGTCCCACTCTCCCAGCTCTCATTCTTCTGGGGATCTCTGTCTTGCTTTTTCACTGTCTCTCACATTCCCAGTCAAGCCAAACTCACAAACACAAATACACACAGTGCCGTGTACTCCCAGGTGGTGAGTGGTTGCTTTGAGCAACGGCAACAATGTCCCTAGTGTTCAGGCGCTGTCACCTCTCCTTACGCCGTCTCCCATTCCATTATCTTACTTGTTGCCGCTACGTCCAGCTTTCATCGGATCTCTTTCATCTTGTCCTGGTGTTTCTTCTGTTTCCATCTTGTCTTTAGTTGCATGTCAGTGTCTTGTGGTATTATCCCAGCGGATTCGTGTGAAGACATTACTGAAATTCTCACCCTTTCTCTGACAACTCCACAATCCCTCAGCATGACATAGTTTTTGACACATCTGAAGACTCTGAGTGAGAGGTAGAAGAGAAGAGGAGGAAGGAGAAGAGCTCACAACTGTCATTTTATATTTGCAATCAGTCCCTGATCTGGTTGTGGGAGAGAAATTGAGGGTTTGGCGGGTTAGCTGATGAACTGTAACGCATGAAAAAGAGGAATCCTTGGTGGGAGAAGCAGGAGGGGGGGGAGAGAGTGACATGGTGAATGAAAGCTCAGAGAGCAGGAGAAGCAGGAGAGAGAGGAGATGGAGATTCAGAGGCAGTGGGTATTCAGAGCACAGTGTTCACACACAGAGAGTGACTTGCTGATTGAGGTGTTTCTGTATCTCGGTCATCTTAGACCATCTCTACATCAAATTCAACAGGAGTTCGGCACTCCAAAGACTCTTGGACCTCTCTTTGTTCTCTTTTTTTATGCTCTCTGCACCTGCAGTCGGCTCTTTTTTTTCTTTTTTTTTTTTTAAACCTGTGCTTCGATTCCTCACCTTTTCTTTCTTGAAGCCCCTTTTCACCCGGATTTAAATATCGCACCCCTACTCCTGTCTCTCTCCCTCCCTCTGTGCTTTGCCATGTTTCCCTATTTTTCTCTCTCTCCTTCTCTGCGATGAGAGAAAACAACATCAACGGCTGAGCCACAGTAACAGCACATGCAACAGGGAGCAGGGAGGACCTTCTGCTTTCCCACCTTGCGCTCTGACTCCTGTTCCCCTCGGAGGACGATTACAACGAGGAAGACAAGAAGATTGCAGGAATGGATCTGAGCTGGTGAAGATCTGTGGAAAAAAAACGGGATAAAGAAGGGACTAAGACCGGACTTTCATGTTGGTTTTTTTTAAGTGAAAACAAGGACTAAACAAAGGGGTGACACACAGAGTGCTGACAAGTACTTGAGACTTCAGTAGAGATGCCACCTGTGGCACATGTGTGACTCAAGAACAGCCTGCTCTTCTTTCCACATACCTCGGTTGAATTTGAACAACGATGGCATCCAAGAAGAAGTGGTCCGAGCGCAGAGAGCTGAGGAGGGAGCGGGCATTCTCCACCCGGGATGATTTATCTGTTGCGTCAGGAGCATCCGGGCCGGGGCGTCCCACCGCCAGGGGGCGTTTCTCAGAGTCCTGGAAGAGGCTGAGCTCCAGAGGGGGCTCCACCAAGAGGGGGGCGCTCAACTCTCAGCAGCCACCGGTAAGATAGTTCAGATGCAGAGACCCCCTTGACTTGTTCCCAAAGATCAATCCATGACCCGGGGTGCAGGGAGGGAAATGGGACAGGAAACACTTCATCTCACGTAGGAGGGTGTAAAGGCTTTGGGAAGGATTAGGAGGTTTGCTGAGTTGAGGAGTTTAAAAGAATCATTTATGTCACTTTGTCAGTTTGTTTATACGGACTCTAATGTCCTCATTTGTATCAATTCGTACAACCTAATTAGCCATTTGACCTCTTTTTGACTTCTAAACAGGCTTTCTGGGTTGACTTCTTGATTGTTTTTTTATTTTTATTTTCCCAATTTTACTCCATCTTTAATCATCTGCTGCCTTGGAAGTTAATCAAAATCACCAGAGCCAGGTTTAAGTTTAGTGTTACTTTCCAAGGGAAGTTTGAAGTTTTGTAGGAATGATTGGGAACTGGTGAGAGTTTTTTTCCCCTCCTGCTCTCAGAGCATCAAACCTGTTATCTGTCTAAGACTGATGAAAATTATAGTTCCTGTTCTTGCTGTCATAACTAAAATGACCCCTGGATCTTTAATGGTATGGTAGAGAGGGTAGTATGTTACTGAGCAATCATTCAAGACATTACGTGATTGATTTCTTAACAGATTTTTAGCTGCAGTTGCTGATTTTATGATTCGATTGTGCAGAATCGAATCATAATAGTTTTTCTCTGAAGTATTTGTGGTTATGTAAAGCTGATAAAATTACTGACCCAGTGAAGTCATTCAGGTTTCTTAAACATGGAAGTTGTTTATATAATTGTTAAATTCAGTGACCTACATGTCCACTGATATTCCTAGCAGTTTGACAATCCCTTCACATTACAGAAGGAATATTGCTTTGGTTAAACACTGGAATTATTTGAACTTTGTCGACGGTTATAAAATTACACTTACAACTTGAGGAAATTGTTGTGAAATATGTTCTCATGCAGATTCAGTTATTGACAGCATTGCCGTATTTTTAGCTCCTGATTGCGTTTCTTTTTCTTTCGTCTCTGCACCATGTGGAAAACAACTCTTCATGGTAGCTGGAGGAAAAACCAAACTTCTCTGTAAATGTAAAATGTGATGGCTCCAGGATTCCATCGGCTCTATTTTTGAAATGTGGAACTTCACTGATGTTTATGGATCAAGGTCAGCATAACTGAAGCTGGTTAATATTTGGCAGCAACATCTGAGCTGGGAGTTGAGTGGGTTGAGAGAGATGTGCTTGGATGGAGAGTTGAGATCCATTTCTGCTTTTTGGTTTGTGCTCCACTAACTGGTACTATTTTGGACATGTACTGATATTTTAGTGGTATTGACTATAGGGCATTACTGCAGTTTTTTGTTTCAGATGTGCATAAACAGATTTTTAAAAATGTAAGTCAGATACCTTAAAAAATAGTGCATGTTTTGTCTGTGTCTCCTGGATTTATGTACCGTATCTGTGTGATGGAGGATAGGCTGAGAGAGGTCTGCTGGGGTTTGTGTTGCTTAGATATGAAGCCAAGATACTGAAATACCAAGCTAGTCTCTAATCATTACTTTGAAATCATTACAATGTCTGTGTGCTTGAGTGTGCTCGCTCACTTGTGCGGTTCTATGCAATCTTGTGTGTGACTGAATCAATAAGGCAGAAGGTGGTGCAAAGAAATTGGAAAAACTGGAAAATTGCAGGCATTTTAAAAAATCCAATACTGAGAGATCATACTGGATGGGAATTAGAGTCAAAGGCAGGTATGGAGAGTGGGATTAAAAAGCTCCAGGGAGAGAAACTCCCTCTGGGCTTCTACAAAATCTGACATTTAGGTGCAAATGTATGTTTCTTTTTTTCCACCTTTTAGATATTTATACCAAAGAAACAGCAGCATACTATAATTATTTTGACAGTGATTGCAAAGGTTAAGATTTTTCGTTTTGATTTAATTGTGAACTAAAAGATCTATATATGAATCATGTAGTTTTATCTAAAATCGAGAATTTGACTTGGGTCTATTTTTATTTTTAGCCTGTCTTAGTTTTTTCCATATTAGGAATAGTAGTGACTTATCATATATGAGCAGCTGCTGCAAAATCTTAAATCAAAATGATTACAGAATTGCCATTTTAAACTACCTTTTATCATTTTATGTTGCCACATAAAATGCAGAGCAGTTAGTCTAGCACAAGAGCTCTGTGTGTTTTCAAAGGAGAACTATGACATTTTCTTTAGAATGATAATATTTCTAATTACAGCAAGTTCCTTGACAGACAGAAGTTGAAAGCTCAAAAGGCTAAGACAGCAAATTTGCAGGAGTCTGTTCAGCCTTCCTGTTTTCTGCTAAAAGTCTTAGCCTCTCTCAGAGCCTAAAAGGTTCCACGTGCTTCTTCCGAAATGCAGAGATCAGCTCCCACTGACGTAGATCTGCATCATTGCATCATTTTATTTGCAGAGATGCATTCGCCTCCCCTTCTCGACACCAGGTCTGGGTCGTACTATTTCAGCAGAGCTCTGTCCGAAATGCTGTGGTCAGATGTTTGTCGCAGTGTTGTATGCAGAAAACATTGTTGACCTTTCACTTAAACTAGTTGGTTTTTGCATCTTCAGGAGTCATGAATACTTTTAAGGAATCGTGCATCAACTATTCAACTTTGAGTGAATTATATAGGAACCTCTGGTGAATTGCAAACATGTCTCAACATATTGCAGAAAAAAAGAACTTTATTCTTTTAAATAGCGTCTTACATCTTTGTTCCTCTTTTCATTTTAATCTTAGACACATTACCTGAAGTGACACTACTTAACTTTGAATCTTTTTCACTCAGTGGCGTTGTAGACTGTTAGTGACATGGCAGTGGTTATATTATGTTTATTACTCTTAAGAAATATAATTTTACTTGTCAGGACCAATCGAGGTGAAATTGTCTGATCCCAGTTACTCTAGTAGTGGGCTGCATGTTGCTCTCACCCTGTTGGCGGTTTTACTTTTACCAGGTTTTACACGATTTTCTGTTGTAATCTAAATCTTTTCTTATACCGCCTGCAAGTAGCTGTTGTTATCTCGCTGGAACTTCACTTCTTTGTTTATAAAAATCTGTAGAGATTAAACGTGTGATAGCTCGTCTTTGTTTGCCTCCTTCCATGTGAAAGCCCTGCAGTTCACCGAGCCATCTGTGCTTTACAGAGACCTTTAAATAAACCCACCAAACAAGTGAAATGTTGTTTTGGTTTGCCTGGTGTGTTCTGCATGGATTCTTGGGATGGTAATGTTAAAGGCTTTCACAGCTTCACAGTTCAGTTTTATAATAATGAGCTTCATCAGTGGGACCTTTTAGGCCAGAAGACAGACAGCTTTTCCTCTCTTGTGTTCTCTCCCAGCATGAAAACAGGACAGCAAAGGCTCCCAAGGCTTGTTTGGTTCCTCTTGCTCATTGGTTGTTATCTGCTCTGATTAGACTCACTGCTGCTAATTATGTGTTTCTTTTAATTTCCTTCATGTTGGTAAAGTAAAATAAAGAATTAAAAATTACTCCAGTGTACACACGGCCTTTAAATCGAGGCCCAACTGTGATCTCAACATAAAAAAAAGTTTACATTAGATACAAAAGCTTACTGTAATTTTGTGTTATCTCTGATTATAGTTCTCACCACATCATTAAATGTTTATGAAGAAAAAAAACATCCACAATTACTACATTAAATTTGATTAAATTCAAACACAACTTAAGCCAAAGTGAATCAAATTGAATTAATCTTAACTTTCTCATTTTTTGGAGTTTGTGACAGGTCTTTGAAAATTCAAGTCTTATTAAATCTTTACTGTTTTTTTGTTTTAGTTCTAGTAATTAAAACCCCAACTGGAAAGCCTCTACATCTGGGAAAGGCTACATGCTCATTTCCAAGTAATTTGATGTCCACCATTCTACAGGAAGAAAGCTTATTGGGAAGTGAAAAATGTTTAAGACAACTATTATTACTATCATTGTTGTGCGAGATACTTTTCTTTCCCCTTGAAAAATAAAGCTGATGCTGGGTGGTTATTTTAGTTAGAATCTCATTATAATGAACAACAGAAAGTGATTTTACTTAATGAAACAGAAAGCAGAAAAGATCAAAGAGTCACATTGGTTCCTCTGGAAACAAAGGACAGGCCTTTCTATCCTTTCTACTTTTGTTTTTCCTGCCAAAGTGCTTTCACACATAACATTATTAAGTGCTCTAAAGTTTTACTTGAAAATGTACTTTTTTGGTGGCTCCATAATAGCAAGAGCAGGCATGCTACTGCTTCAAATAATACTTTGATTCTCTAAAGCCTAATTGTAGAGATGTAAAATATGGGTTGTTTTCTGTTAAAATGATTAAACTCTGACATGCAGTTGGCATGTACGTAATACTGTACAACCTCCAGTGTTTGTTGTCATTGTTGAGTCTAATGAAGCCTGTAGGAAAACTTGACCTTTAAAGCCTGAAGTGACTCTTGCCTGGCAAGACAATGATTCAAGGACAAGTGAAGACAGACATCTTTCAACATGATCCAGGCAGCTGCAGCAAACAGTGTTTTAACTAGTTTGCATTCTTATTCCTGGATTTTAAGGACCAGGACGTGTCTGTAAAGATGAAGGGCTGGTTTGGTGTCATCTTTTTGGACAAGCTTTTTTTTCAAGACTCTCAATTGCTAGGTAGAGTTATAATGCATGTTTATTTAGTTTTCATCACTGAGCCCTCCCCCCCCCCACAAAGTTTTATTGATTTTTTTTCAGGGATCTGTCTGTATATAATGATGCATTATTTACCCCGATTTCTTAGAAGATCTGAAACTCAGCTATCTACAGTATAGAGAGAATTCCCAAAGCAGTGCAATCTCTTTCATAGTTTACAGCTGTTTTGCTCTTACTGTCTGCATTTTGTTTTCTAAAGTGATTCACAAAGCAGACTGCTTGCATACATGTAGAAGCCAGTATACCCAGAAAGTCAAGTATTTGGAGGAAATTTGCACCTCCTTTTGAATCAGGTTACACTGTTCCTCTTAATCTATAAACACAACAGACTCCAAAGTGATCAGAGATTAATTAAAAAATATCAACATTTGACTAAAACTTAAATTACAAAATCTCAATATTTAATAATCTCAACATTATTATAATTAAATGCAATGATACATCCTTTATTGATTTGTTCAGAGACAATGAGCAAAAAGTCAAGATAAATGCATCAAGTTGTAAATATTCTACAGTGCGTCTATTTTAATTAAGAAATGAAAAAATGTGTCTGTTATTTTTTGAGTGACTTCTTACTCACCTAATTCTGCTTGTTTGTCTCCATTGCTCCCACACAAGCCCACCAACTATCAGTCCCTTATCTCACCCACAGCAAAACCGAAAACAGGGCCAGAGATTCTTTAGTGTGCCTCACCAAAGATGCTATTTTGCATTTATTTTCTTTGAAAAGATGTGTTATTTTTGCATTGTTCTTGCTAAACAATACATCCAAGCAATCTGCATAATGCATACAGCTCTGGAATGTGATGCTATTTGCCCTGGTTTTAACTTTCTTAAATGTACGGTATGTAATAGCAGACTCTTCCCTAAATGCACACAGTGCATGGTTTCAGCGTGTGCAAATGGCATCAGCACTCAAACGTGCTGTTTTAGGATCAGATCTGTCTCTGTGTCTCGTCTTAGAATTAGAAGGACAAACAAACTCAGGTTGACACTGATTCAGATCGTGGGCACCGATTTATGTTCCTGCTGGTGGGTGATCACCATGCTTGCATGACTCGTGGTTGTGGTCATTAGCAAATCAATAAAGATGTAAGCTGCCTGGCACGCGTGGGTTTCTGGGAATCTCTGTGGGTGCTCCAACCCCGAAGCACCCACAGAATCAGTGCCTATGATTCAGATCATGCAAATGGCTTCATCAGTTTACCCGTATGTGTGTGAAACAAAGAATGTTGTGGTTTTAAATTGCATAAATATTCAGAACACTGAGTGTAGATCCCTGCAGAAACAGAAGGATACAGCTGTCAAAAAACTTAGTGACAGCAACTGTGAAGTCTTCGCTAGCTAGCTAACTCCGACCTGTGAAGTAATACATTACATCTGCTTGATCACAGCAGACTTTAGAAATGAAGAAACGTTGTGGAGACCAAGAACATAGGTCAGAGATAAAACCGAGCTAAAGATTGAAACCTAGTTGAGTTGCAAAACAATATTCCAACTTTTGAACAGCTCACAGAGGACTGTTCATTCCTTCATCTGAAAATGAAAAGAGGATGACACAAACTAAATGAAGAGGCCAGGCAAAGAGCATCACTAGATACTCTGCCAAGAGGTCCATGGTAGCTCTGGAAGAGCTGCAGAGATCCACACCTCAGGTGGGGGAATCTGTTGATTCTGTCTTGTCACTCTCTAGTGAGAGATTGGCAACACATATGTAAAAGTGTGTTCTTACCCTTAACAACCTTGTAAGGTACAAGGAATACAGCTAAACAGAGCGAAACCTTCATCCTGTCAAAGTTCAGACCTAAATGTAACTGAATCAAGACTATCAAAAAAGACATGGCTCTTCACAGAATCTACCTATCCTCCTTCAGTCTTTTACTAAGGCGTATGTGCAAACCTAATCAGTCTGTGCAAAGCAGACTTCGACTCACCTCAAATGATTTGTATCTGTAATTTCAGTGGGAGGTGGCTTAACATTGTATTGACTTAGGAAGGCTAGATAGGTGATTAGAGAGGCACAACACTTCAGATTTTACTTTATTGGGAAAAAAATCTGATAATCATGTATGATTTTCCTTCTGCTTTGTAGATATGGACTACTTTTTGTCGGTCTATCACATAGAATTCCTATAAAACACATTAAAAGCGGTGGATATTATAGTTTTGATGTGATAAAATGCTCAATTGATGTGAACGCAAGGCACTAAGAGAATCTGAAAACTATGTTGAATTTTGTCTAGTATTTATTCTAATTCTTCCTATAGGCATACTTTGTAAAAAAGAGTCGACAAGGCTGAGCAACTGCTGGCTTGTAAATCATTGACGTATTGAGTAGAGCTCATTATGATTAAGGTAAATTAAGGAGCCAGTGCTAAAGGGAAATACAAGAGCCATCTGGAGAAAGGCCAGTGGATGGCAGATGGACAAAGACATATGTGATCTCTGGGCACATCTCTCCCTTTGCTACGTTCAACCTCAGCACTAAAAAGCAAACCAGCAGCATAGCACCTCCAGAAACAAACCATGATGGAATGCCGTAAGATTTTATTTCCCGTCATTTCCTTTGTGGTCGCTATGAATCTCATTTAAACTCTGTAATTGGCGTCTCTTTGTAACCATCATGCGCGCACCTGAGACTTTCATTTCACTTTCACTTATCACTCCAGAGAAGCGGAGTTGCAACAAATCTGAGACTATAGGCTGGCGGCATGCCTGCACAGCTAAGTCCTCAACATTTTAATCGGCTTAATCCACCTTTTTGGCGGCAGACCGGGGGTGAAAGTAAGCAGGTTATTTGATGGTGGTGATGGTTTGAGCATGTGCGTTGAAGTAGGAGTTGACTGACATATGTGGCAACAGTAGCTTTGGAAACAGTTTGAAGTGTCATGGAGGGTTTGTTTAAATGGGGAACACGGTGGGAGGTGTTGGATAGCGGGAGAAATTGCTGAGGAGGCAAAGCCTCTTTAGGCACTTGTTTCTATGGGATTGTTTTTGTGTGTATGGGAGACAGAGGAGGAGATTGAGAACTGAGTAGCCATAAGTACTTTTGATATTTGAAGGTGTTGCAAATTAAAGTGTGTTGCCTATTTTCTCCTCACATAGAGAAGTAGGGCAATACCTCTGTTTTTATTGTGGCTTAGCTAAGAAGACCTTATCCAGCGTTTGGAGAATTGATGTGAACGGTGAACTTTTCCAGCTGGCACATTGAAAGGCCACGTTGAACTCTGACCATTAAAAGTCAACGAAAGCAAGGCTGCATGCTTTACTTTTGTTGCCGTCTTCAATGCTTTGTGAACTCGCCTCCCTGACAAATGACCACCGATGACCTGAGAGCCATTATTTGTGGAAGCGGTATGAACATGTGGGATGGATGGGACGGTGCTTTCTGACCTTAAAAAACACCCGTCAGTGCTGCTGCTGTTTGACTCCAGTTGACTTGTTTTGTTGCAGCTTGCCAACTTGTTCTGAACTGTTTGTGAGTTTGCCTTCTCTCGCTGCCGTTGTCTGGCTAAACAGCTAAAAATAGAAAAAAAAAGAAAAGAAAACAAGAGGCTGGCAGATTTTTTGTTGTGTGTAGATGAAATACCACATCCTACACAACTTTATTTTTCTCATTTTGAAAATGCCAGACAATAACGCATACACTTGGATAGCTTTTTTTGTTCTTTTCCATTCCTCCTTCTTTCTCACAGATAACATTTTTCAGTGTGATTGTCTCCAGACACATTTATCTCTCATTTTTTCTCTCCAGGTAATTTTATGAGAGGTTGAAGTAATATTGCATACCTGTAATTGCCTGTTTCCCTTGAAGAGTCCTGGATCATTTGGTGAAATGGAAATGTAAAAGAACACAAGTTTGTGCTAATGAGTAAGAAGTTAGTCTTTTTCATTATGTCAAACTGATGGAGCTGAGTTGTTGAGTTGAGGGATCTTTTTCAAGTTTACTGGAGAAGCAAAAAAAATAAAAATACAACAGACACTTTCATGTAATTTATTAGGCTTTCATAAAAAGAAAATGATACATGGATTTCATTTTTTCCAATAAAAGTATGTAAAGAGGGGGGATGTTTTGCATTGCTAAGCGTCAGCGCAGGGTGGAGCAATTCACAAACACGACATGGTGACATGACGAAGCCAAATATAGCCTCTCACAAACGGACATTATTTCAGTTGCTCCCCTTATGGATCTGTCAGATTACCGGCATGGGTTCCTGATCAAAGCTCCTCTAAAACCTTTTTCTAAGCGGCCTTGCTCTGAATTTCCTCTGCTAATTCATCCCAGAGAGGAATAGAGGTGGAGAGCAGACAAAAATGCACTGAGCGATGCTCGGTCATGCTTCACTCCAAAACAGCCTCCACCAGACAGCCCACATTAAATGACTGTTTCTTTTGTGTGTGCTCCATCAAATACGTTTTATGTTGTATTTTTTATCTACGCTGGATTCCTTGAAAACCACATTGTCATTCTGTACTGATCACAGAGCTTTTGGCTTTTACTGTCAAACATCAGAAATTAGGCATCGTCTTGCTGAGTGGTGAATTCAGCATTAAGCATACAAGTGATACATTTCAGGATAAAGACAAAAAAATCAGCTGTTAAATCTAAACTTAATCAGTGTAGATACTATGAAGTAATATACCTCCCTATGGTTAGCAAGCGAACTTCAGGGTAATTTATACATGTTTTAAACTCGGCAGAAAACAACCTCTTTCAGCCCCTCCACGCACGCACACACACACGCACGCACACACACACGTACACACACGCACGCATTCACCAACCCTGAAAGCGTTCCCTGGATTAATGACTACCTTCTAACTCAGTTAATCTGTCACTATCCCCTGCTGAGCTCACCGTCTCATCCTGTAATCAAAGTGGAAACCAGCGAAACATAATTGGCTTTTGCTGAGTGATTGAGTTTAGTTCAAGCTCGATATTATGCTTCATAGAAATGTTCTAATTTTCTTTCTGGCATATCTCCCTATTGGTTTTATGCAGGATCCATTAAGATTGTCCTTTTTTTTTTTTTTTTTCTTACAGAGCTCGTATTAAGTACAAACTAAACATTCAGCTGTCATTATATATGGAATGATCTTTTTTATGTAAATGTAAATATTTTCTGTCTGTGTAAATGTGTTTGAATGGAGAGCTGCTGATCTAAAAATCTGTGTAGCGCGCTACCTTTGAACCGTGGCTTTGAAGCTCCGCTGTCTGATGCCACGAGCCCGGGGCTTTGAGGATGAGCAGATCCTGATACGTGTTACCCGGTGTAGACTGTTAGGCTGTAATGATCGCCATTAAATCTACACCCAGGGCTGTGGAGCTAGGTTTGCTACGCTGACCCACAGTATGGTAACTTGGACAGTTTAGGACTTGAATGTCTGAACTGCTCTGATTTCAACTGTTTTGGAAGTGGATGGGACGTCTTTAAGAAGTTTGAAAGCCAGCAGTATTCAGAGGTCCTTCCAGAATCATCTCACTGAAAAAAATCAAATGCGGTTATATCCTGCTTTAAACCTGAAAAGAAGTTTACAATATTTCTGTAAATCCTAAACGCGTGTGCCAGATAGTAAGTTGGTGCTGCGGTGTCTTTGAAAGAAAAACGACATTTAGTATTTAGTAAGTTAGGCCACATGTTTAGTTCAAGTAGAGATCGTTGTCTAATACAATTTCCTTCATAGATGATTTAAGATTTTAATAGTTTTAGATTTCTTGTGTTAAAATGATTTATTGAAGCCACGTGTTTTTGTGATTTTACTAGAAAAAGAGTAGAATTGTGTTACATTTTCAACATCAAACTAAAAACCTTTCTGTTTCAAGTTTTTACTTCAGGTTTCTATGCTTGATCTCTTAGTGTCACACAGAGAGCTGAAGAAAGAGGGATTTTGCTTTGGAAAAAAAAAGGCAAGTCAGAAGTCTCGGCTGCTGCACCAGGTTGAAATGAGTGACTGTTCATTATGTTGGTTTCTGACACTGAGCCATGTCTGCATTGCTCTGTTGACTCAGAAGATTAGATCGGCAAGCACTAAAGCTAATCTGGAATTTATAGATTTCTGTGTGCTTGGTGTGTGTGTGTGTGTGTGTGTGTGTGTGTGTGTACACGTCTTTGAGCTCTGGGCTGACATGGACTTGTGGGTCGGCGGTATTACCAGGTGGGTCCTGCACTAATCTTCCAGTCTACAGAGAGAAAAAGTGTCAATCGAAAGAAAAAGGCCCAATCACGTCACTTTTCTCAGGAGGCGACTTCACTGATGGACTCCTCTTGTTGCAAACAGATGGCCTTCCACTTGTTTCTGCTGCTCCAAATACAAAACGCAGGCTGAATATGATCAGATTAAACGGATGTTCATTCAAGGGAGCATAAGCAACTCAAATGTGTAAAATAACTTAAGTGGCACAGTGAAGACTAAAATATTCAGGACATAATTTTTACATAGAAATTAAATTGAAGAAGTAGCTCCTTATTCCCTGCCTCCTCATGCCATCACTCTACATAATATGTTCCTGAAAGTCTTGAGGATCTTCTGGATTTTTACAACTGTGATTTATTGTTATCTTTGTTTGATGCTAAGTTGTTAAAATAAAATAAAGGTCAAATGTTTTTTGTTTGTTTGTTTTACAGTGCTGTATGTAAGGAGAACTCTTCATTAACTATTTACATGTGTTTTCTGGACAGTTACAAAGAACAGACAGAATTGGATCCAGAACAAAAGATTTCATAAAATGCAATTTTGAAAACGTAAAAAGCCAGTGATTATATGTTCTCGTCTTAAGTGACTTGAAGCACCGTTTAAGTGATTCCCACCTTTAAGAGCCTGTTTCCCTACGGAGCAAATTGTTATTCAGAGGTAGTCCAGCAGGGGTTGGCATATTTGACTCAGCTTTACATGGGTTGTCTTTCATCTTGGTGACAATTTCTTCTCCACTCACACAGCTGCTCTGCCACAGCCCAGATAACCTCTACACTACAGCATGCTGCAGCATTTAAGGCAGCCTTAAACCCAACCCGAGGCACGTCACACTCTGATACCGCACAGTCCTCTGTGGAAGTGGTACATAACACTTCCCTTCATTCTCAAACCCATACATTAGTACAGATTTTTTACCAGAGATATTGTAGAAACTTAAAAAAAAAACCACCTTGGGTTGATTCTTGCAAGGCATTAATGATGCAGTACTGTTGGTGCTCTGATTTATACTTAATTATGTCATAAAATACTTTAACGGTTAATGTCACACAGAAGAAAATAAACACATGCCTTTTTATTGAGGTGTTTAGATGGTTAGCCATTTAAAAATACGCAACCTTGTGATATATTACAAGATCAAATGCAATCTTGTAATTACATTTGATTTGTCTCAGCTGTTTATCTCTTATAGCATCCATGTTAGTGACTATGCTTCTCTTCGTTGCAGAAACCTTTTCCCTCTTTCTTATTGACTATTCTTGTTCTCACTCTTTCCTCTTTCACCTCACACAATTCTCTCTAATCCTTTCCTCAGTCTATCGACTGTCCCTGTGAGACGGGTGTGTCTCACAGGGACAGTAGAGATTTTCTTAGTCACGCTTATCTCCTTTCACGAGCAAAGAATTGAAGCACAGGAACCCCACTTCCCTCCACCACCTTACACACACACTTTAGCACGTGTTTTATTTTTAAAGAAGCTTGACATTTAAGCTTGTTGTGGATCAGTCATCCTTCGACTGGAAGAAAAGTGAGTTGATTTTTAACGTCTAAGTGTTGTCGGGCTTATCACTGATCCACAGAATATACTCATTTATTGTTTGTCTGTTAAACATGACATGGCATTAATATAAAATGCTATTTTGAAACTTAAAACACCATATTAGTATGCTTGCTTGCTAAATGAGGGTGAAAAGCGTTTCACTTTTTTATATCTGCATTAGTTTATGAGACATAAGTACAAAAGTGCTACAATTCAATAAGTAATTTATTAAATGATGACCTACAATGTAATTGGCAATTAGAAAAAAAAATTACAAGTATAAATATTTATATTTTTCCTACAAAAAGTCATTTGTAATTGTATCATAGTTATAAAACAACTTGCATTAGCTGCTCTGCCTATAAACTTGTTTACTTCATTTTATATGCATTGCGAAGAAAACCCATAAAATAGGCGTTCCTCAAAGTGCCGTCAGTCAGAATCACAAACTGTATAATTCAAGCTAATGTATTATAATCAAATAATTTATTTGGATCTATGTGGGGTAGGGAGCACTTGGTACTAGAAAATGATTGTCTTTTCAAAGACCACCAGTGGCTCTTGTACATTATTCATCTACAGTAACGAAGAGAGAGTGCCCATAATTGTGCCACACCGAGTGCTGCAACTGCTGGTGCATGAATGCCCTTTTGTAATTTCCATACACCTACACACGAACAGAGCGTGCTGCAGGCTTTACTGTAACTGACTAATCTCTTGTGATCTCTCTTTTAACCCTCAGGCATTTGAAATAGTTAAAAAAATCACAATAATTCTTTATAGTTGGCTTCTGATCGTACTGTGATGCGCTTGTAAGTACTCTGGACGACTTCATGTTGACTGAGATCAAATTTTACTCACCACTACATTATCAGGTCTGGAAACGTATAGAAAAGAGCGGCACATTATGCAGCTCCAGGTCCCATATTTAAAACCGGACCTCTGTTTAAAATGAGCCATGTATTTGTAGGGGAGCTTTCCATTTATTCTTTAAAAATAGGATAAAATGAATCAAAGTCTTTGGAAGCTAAATTTGAAATTCACAGGAATGTTGAGGCAGATTCATCGGCCTAAATGACAAGCCATACAAGAACAGCTGTAGAGATATCAAAAGGTTAGTGCAGTAACTTCTTCAACTGAACAGTAAACATATGAGAGTCATCGTCATAGTTTCCTCCATCCTTTGGCTTTAAAGGGGCGGTGAGGTATTGTGTAAAATGTTTTTTATTTATTTCCTCACCAAAAGCTTATCTAGCTTGTTGCTTTGCTTCTTCCATGCATGTTTGAGAAATCGTTTATTCTTCTGTGGCAACCATTCACGGGTGCTTTAACGCTTGGTCTCTCAGTGCCTCAGCTTCAGTAATAGCAGCTATTACTAAACACCTGGAAGAACTTTGCATCACACAAACTACTCTGTGCAGCCCTGCTAGGAACGTTGTTAAAGTGATGACATGCTTACGGTGGAGCGTTTCAAAGAGCAGGAGCTTCTTAAAGAGACTCGGATGTGGATCTCTCCAGCTCCTGCACGGTTTACATGGACCTCTTGGCTGCTTGTATGATTGATGTTCTCCTTTTTCAGCAAGTTTGGGTGACTTCAACTGAACCGTCATTTTCTCTGAAAGTTTGTATTTATTCAGTTCAATTTTCATTTTTAAATGAAGTGTTAAACAGTGCTTGATTAGATGGTCTAAGCATGGGATATTAACCTGTGATTACTTTAAACCCTCTTCACAACTTTAGCCCTGATATTGCCGAGATGCTTTGTCGTGCTACTGCATCAAAACACTGTAGTAACTGAATCTTACAACCAAGGCATTATGGTAATCAGTACAAATGAGCAGCTCAGGTGTTTGGGATGTAAACGTTGCCCGTAGGTCATTATTTTTAATTAGCACCATCTTCTGACTCCGTTTCTTCTGACTCGTCTGACAATGCATGGTGCTTATCATCAGTCATCTGCATGCTGGGAACATTGCACAGAGCTGCTTGGGGCCGAGTATCAAAGATAAAAAATGAACAACTGATTTCAGGTATGCGAGTTCATTTTTCAGCTCTGTTTGGAATTGCAAAGATCTGTTGCAAACAGATTGTGAAAGTGTTGCCCCTTATCAGAGAAAACAAGTGTCTTTGTGATGCTGCTGCTCTGTGTTGGTATTTCTCGCAGAACAATCGGAGGCAGTTCACCAGCGTGTGGGCGTGTGCTTACACACAGTGTGCTAGGAATCAGATAGGTGATAACTGTGTTGTTGTTTAGAGCGATGTGCAACACACACTGTTCCCCACTTCACACATGCATGCCAATTAGATTCTGTGACTGTGCAAACTCTTATCAGCTTTGCATTAACTTTCTGCCTCTTTCAACTATAACTTTATGGTCAAACAATGCCGTATTGGGCCTAGCTTGATGGGCTTTGCAACCATATTAACACCGCTGTTACTGTAATGTATAGGCAAATAGTGATTGATAGGGAGTTGTAAGAACTGGTGGAGTAAAAACTCACTTTGAAAGGAGCTGTGTGCAAGCCTGAGCATGTGTACCTGCAGTTCCATCCCACAGCCTGATAATAATTACTTCTCTCCAGATGGAGGAGTGTACCCTACACAGCAGAAGTCTTCCTGCCTCTTCGGGGCAAACGGAGCAGGGGGTCCATGGGTGTGTGTGTGCATAGATGTGTTTGAGTGCATATGAAGGGAGGTATTGAACTGTCACTTACTGAGCATCCTCCAGGGAGGAGAGGCGGAGGAAGCCAAAGAAGATAAAGGCTTTTGAGGGATCGTGAATCCAGCACATACGGCTTTGTTAACAACCACCTTTTTGCCAAAGAGCTGACAGTGTCATTTTGTATGTGTCCACTTGATGGATGTAGCACATTATAGAAAATTACAGCCCTGTGCCACGACTGCTTTTAGTGACACATTTTTTTCCTTTGCCGCACAAATGTGCATTTCTCTCCCAGCAAAACTTCATGTAAGTGGGAAAAGCTGTGTAATCTTGACATGGAGATTAATTTGGTTGCTATAAGTTTTATCCAGTAAATTTGGTGACAGCATTCAGAGTTAGATGGGCGGAGAGGATGGTAATCTTTTCTTCTGCAGGGACCACAAGGCTGGTCAGATTTTGCAGGGATATGGATGGGGCTAAAGATAGGCTAGGGGCTACTCTAGATTGCTCCTAGTCTAGCTTGATTAGACTAGGGTGTACTATGGTATACTAGATTGAAGTGGGTGACCAATGATGGTCCCTCGCATCATCAAGAGTAACCCATAATGTCCTTGCTAACACCAAGCAGTCTGGACTTAGCACTTGTTTCCGCAGAGACATACTCCAAAGTACTGTACCTGCATAGAAATGCAAGTACAGTACCCTGGGGTACTCTGGTATACCTCTGTATGAATTGTTTTCCTTTTATTTAACCATTTGTATTGCCTTTTTGGTATGTAAATCTTCTTAAGGCACTGTATAGGTAAAAACAAATCACTTGCTTCCAGGTTTTAAATAATTTTGTTCTTCTTCACAACCTAAAGCAGCAGCCTGTTTCATAATCACAACTTCAGACAAAACTCATTAAATACCTATAAAATATCATCCTAAGTGTGTCCCCAATAGTATGTTGTATAAAAAGAAATAAGAGATGTAATCCTACCACACTCTGCTTTTGACACTGCATGTTTAACGCGATGCAAGCCAAGGGATTCACATTTTCAATGAGCGATCAGCTTCACAGCAAATTCTTTCTCGATTGACAGGTGGAAATGGGCTTCCTTCACACTTCTGTCATAGTGCAGATGGGTGGTGTCACACGGTTTATCTGCAAAGATGTCTAAGAGAGTAAATGAGCTGCAGAACACCCACATGCTGTTGGTGGATATAAAATATGCTCCCACTCTGCCAGTAACAACTACAGCAGATTATGACTAGTCATGTGTCGTGAGTAAATTATTCTGGCATCCACTGACAAACACACACATCTACAATTTCTTTTCCCTCGCATTAAGCCACATAAATCTGCTCTTACGGTCCCAAATTACCGTGATTTTGGTTGCCACATTAATCAGACTGTGTGTAAAGGTTATCCATTTCGATGAGCTCTGCAGTACAGGGTGAAAGTAAAAAGTCATCTCTTATTTTGCTTATATTTTCCTCAAAAACAAAACTGCCTGATATACAAAGATCTTTCATTGCTTTTCAGTTCAGTGCTTTTACATTGCCATTGTTAGAAAGGTATTTTCTTTTGTGTATTAAAGCACCCAGTTTTGGCCTGCAAGCCATTCAACCATGTAAAGTTACCTAATTAAGGGAATCATACATGCCTGCAAAGGATAGCTTAGGAAACCATCAGACCTAAATTGGACTTTTAGATGCCCTGCAGAAGCAGCAGCCTCTCACTTAGACACATTATTCCCATCTGTTTTCCCACTTCTAGTAAATTGCCATATGTTTTCCAGTTTGACTGACGTAAAATATTTCTGCACCGACAAGGTGATTCTCTATAAGCCATTAGGTAAAAACTTGACATATCTTGTCACGACGTGCAGTGTATTTCAAATTTATTCAGGCAAAACTGCACATGAGGAGGAGAAAAGGAAGTGTTTTTGAAAAGTAAGTGGCTTAAAAAAAACTGACAGGCGACAGGCAGTCTCTGAAACTGATGCCTTTAAGAAACAGGGGAAAACAAATCCACAGAAGAGCGACCACAAAGCTGAGAGACTCATCGTCTCTCAGTTGAACATTCGTATGCCAGCTTTTCAGATAATAGTTGCTCAGGAATTGCATTGTTGGTGCTTAAGTACAGCTTTGTTTATTCGTTAAACTTCATAAATATGTTGAAATTAGTGGAACAGTGCTGGTCAAATAAATGCTCACAATTAAATATCTAATAAGGTCGTGGGGTTAGAAAAAATAAGAATAGATTGTGAAGGATTAGAGTATGGTGACGATGTGGCACAAAGGAGATCTATCTGGGAGTATCGTTCTCTCCGTTATCTGTGCTCTTCCTACTGAATAATCAGTTTTGATTACCTCATTCTTCTGTAGTTTTAGAAACCAGCTTTTATGTAATACTGATAAAACCATCACTAGTTTCAATTACCATAGTAAATCTGTTCTTAATATTTAGTTTTACTGGGGAATATTTAAAGCACCAAAAAAAACAAAAAAACAAAATGGTGCTTTTACCCAGGCCGTATTTGCCTTGTTTTTTTTTTTTTTTGCCACAGTTCATATTCCAAACAATAGGTGTCGCTATTAAGCAAATAATGCCAGTCTACAGAGCATAACAGAAGAAAGGTCTTCTCTTATCAGTTACTTTTCAAACAAACAAACAAAACATTCAACCTTAACATAATCAGATTATACTTGTACCATTTTCTTTCTGTCTTTCTACCCGAGTCCTTTTTTTCCATCCCTCCTCATGTGTCAATAGAAAGCTATTGGTTGCTAGAAGCAGATGATAGTTTGTGTTCTTTGCATTTACGGGCAAAAGCATCTTTAAAAGCTTTTCATGCCCCACTGCAAAGTGCAACGCAGGCAACCATGCTGTATGGTAAATACAGCATGGTTGTTGTTTAAGCTAGTAGCAACAAGATTTGTTGTGTACAAAAATGTAAACTAGCTCTTTTGTTATTGGACTTAATATTTTTTTAAGAAGAAAGAGACACTCAAGAACTACTTTTTTGAAGAAAAGAACAATACTTTTGTTCAAATATTAGGTAAAGCATAGCGTGTTATGTCTTTAGAATTATACACTGAAATTGTCCAAAAAACACATCAAGTCTATTTTTATATAAAAAAGCTTATATGTTGACTATGTGAAAACAAACTTTATAACCTTTTTTTTTTAAATCTACTCTTTCGATGTTCAGACTACTTTTTTCGTTGAACTATGTTCTTCCAGTGAAAGGCTGATGATTTTATTAAATCACAGTTTGGCAGCTCAATGTTCTTTTTCTAAGGTTTCTTTGTTTTTTCCAAGTATTTTAATTCCTTAGATTACTGCATTCCTCTCTTAACACTGTGGCTTTCATGAGCTGATTCAACTCGTCTTATTAATTTGTGTTCTCAGCTGTCTGACATACCCAACCTCTGCTTCTTTTCTTCCATTCATTGTAACAAGAAAGAAGGTATCCGTCCTCATGTCTCTGCTTTTCTTTTCATCTTTCTCTGTTCTTTTGTCTTTCGTTTAGTTTACAATCTTTATACACAGTGAAAAGGCACCGCACTGTCATCATTACTCAGATGGACGCTGAACCTGACGGAAGGCAAAACCTTTTCATGTCAGAGAACTTCTCCCACGCTACTCCTACCGACTCGGCCCAGGGTCGGCTAGTGGAGATGCTCCAGATAGCGCCAGGTCTCTTACCTGTCACGCTTTGCCCTATCAACGCAGAAATGTTGATTTATTGAATTTGTCATGGATATAGAACTCTGGGTCACATCAATGAAAGACTTTACTTTTGTAAAAAAAAAAAAAAAAAAAACTCCCATCAGAAATAATGAATAAATATCAAGAAGTGTCAGCAATGACACCATGCCCCCTATGTTTGTTTATTTAAAAAAAAAAAAAATTAAATCTTATCCATCTTTCTCTATTTAAAACCTTCTGACTTACATTTCAACTGTAGCCTTTTTTAAGAGGCTAATATTAATAATAACAATTTCCACGAATCAAACTATACATGCAAGTCAATCAAGAAAAAGTGCAGAAAGAAATTCTTTGTCACTCTGATTGACTCTGATGCACACTGATCCAAGCCTTAATCCGAGCAGTTCTTATTCTACTGATGTGACTGATATTACACAGAGTCACAAATAATATCACCAGTGAGGGCAGTTTGTGAATCTGCTTGGACCATTGTAGGTTTTATAGTATTAGCTTTGCCTGTGCTGCCTGGCGGACCAGTTCTAGTTCACATTGGAATTTTCTTGTGAGCCCAAATTTTCCTGCTGTGCTTTCAGTGTACTGAGATTTGAAATCTTTTCCAAATCACCGGGTCAATTTCAGTAGGACACGTAGAACAGATGAATCATGTGTGGTTAAATACTTCTACACATCTGCAGCTCGTGTTTGGAAAAACGGTCCATTTCTGTCCCAGCTGGTTTCATCATGAGCAATTTCTTAGACCTGCTCAACCCACTTTGGTTGTGATAACAAATCGTTTTTAGTTTAATGTAAAGTTTAGATTTTCGTACATTGTGCATCTCTGTCCGACAGCTCTGCAGTAAAATGACTGTAAATCAATTTCTTCATCTTCCACTTTGCAGTACCCAGTGGGAGACATGAATGTGTGAAAATCAAATCTCATCTTGTCAAGTCTTGTTCTGTGCCAAGACACGAGTAGCTTTTAACATTGTGATAATTGGTGCAGCCATGAAAAGCAAGAGGAGAGAAGAAATGAGAAACCTGTGTGCATGTGTTAAACAGATGCCCTCTTTTGTTGATGACTTATACTGAGCTTTTTATCAGGGAGATGACGCTGACTCGATTTACTGTGTTAAATATTTTCATACCTTTGAAATAAAATTAAAAAAAAAGGCAGAATCCTCCGGTTCGTTTTGATCAAGAACAGCTTCTAGTTTATTAGAGTTTCAGTTTTGTTCATGCTTTTTTTTATTTTTATTTCTGTTGAATTCTGTTGCTGGGAAATGGATGAGAATAATGTGCATTTGAAGGCTGCCATCTAGGGTCAAGATGTGGGCAGTGCAGGGTGATTCACTGAGCTGCGTTTGCGCAACCACTTAATACAGTAAAATGGACGGGTGTGAGTTGGAGTGTTAGGGGTAGGGAAATTGGACTGGCATTGCTTTTTTCTTCTTCTTTATGTCCATAAATTCACTCCATGTCGGATCTGACGGACGGCTGAGGGAGACTTGGGATGACTGCATGGTCGGTGATGTGGATGCTGTTAATGTCAGTGATTAACTGTTGGTTCAAAACGACGATTAAACACAGGATGGTGACTCAAAGGAGGAATTGGAGCATACACTAATAGATTGGGATGTTGTTCACTCTAAAAAAATCTTGAAAAGAAAAGGCCTTTTTTAAAATTCTCAATACCCTGAAGTACATACAGTATCGCATATGCACACTTTAGAAGAAAAAAATCCTACGTAGTTTGAATCCAATCATACTGCGACATAATGATGTGCTCAAGAGAGAAGTAATGAATTAGTTTAATTTTGCAGACAATTTCCAGTAACAGTGCTAACATTTGTCCGTACGGATTTCATGTCTTGATTGAGGTTTGGTGTGTGTTACAAAAGCAGTTTAAGATGCTATTGTCATCAACTCACTGTGAAATTTCAGAGCTTTTATAATTCTCTGGTTTAAAAAGAGAGTAAATGCTTTCTCAGATGCTCAAAACATGTCACATCTGTCAGTAAGATCACACTTCTCTTGAAACGTGTCTGGATAACTCAAACAAGAAATGCAGCTGAGATAAAATAGCTTGTCCATTGTCTTTGTTTGCAGTCAAAAATTGCATTGCAGTCAAACATTAACATCCTCAGATTTGATTCACTTTGCAAAGGAGGCCGTGTCTGACAGAATGAGAGAATGATTAAATGCTCAAAAATGTCAAAGTGAAAGCTGTGAATTTGCTGCCAAATAATTAAGGAGTATAGATAATGTACATTAACAAAAACACATTTTATTATCAGCGTCATGAAGCTGAATGTTGTATCACAAAATCACTTGGTACAAATGCAGACACTTTCTATACCAGCCTTCTTAAAAAAAAAAACCTAACAAAATCAGTTGAATTAATTTAAATTTAAATCAACCTTTGGTTTTGATCGCTGAGTTAGTTAAATCTTCACATAATTAAATGAAAATAAAATAATTTAATATTTTGTGGTTGCACCTTTTGGGAACAATAACTGCTAGCAAGTAATTTCTGTATGAGATGTCAAAACTTGACAACAGGTAAGTTGAGCCATTATTTCTGAGCAAACTGCCTGGCATTTTAAAGGCGGCATCTCCACTGTAATTTTCAGATCTTTTCACAGATGTCTAATATGATTTTGATCTGAACTCACAGAGAGCATGTGCATTGTCCGGGTTTTATTCTCAGCTCATTCTTGAGTGGTTTCAGTTTATTTTCCTCTTCTACCCTTGACCTGCAGCACAGGCTGAGCTCTCTGACAGTGAGTAGTGTGTTTCTCTGCAGGATGCCCTGGTGGCTTTGAAACTTCACTGTGCTCTGTGCAATTTCGAGGTTTTCTGTACCAGATGCAGCAAAGCAGCCCCAGGACAAAACCAGTCCCACTCAGCCCACAGTAGGTGTTGTGGCATTTAATTGAAAACTTCATTTTTTCCTTCCGTAAACATAAAGCTTATGCCAAAGGTCTCAAAGTGAAATATCCAGTTTTGTCTCACTTGTCCAATTTTAATAACATGGCTGATTGCCCACTCTCATCATAGGAAATTACAGTCCTGGTTTTTTGTGTTTTCTGTCAACAGTGAAACCCTAAAAGGTTTTCTTATGTAAAGCCTCTTGAGGTTCAAAATGAAACGGATGTTGTAATCAGAAAATGATGCATCTTGACCTTGGAGACCATCTTGAATAGTTTATTTTGCTCGTTTTCTACCGCTTGTCTATCTGATCAACTTGAGTTTGCATTTTCTCTCACGTTGTTCACCTTGAAGGTTGTTAATGAACCTTATACTTTTATTTACAATTAGCAACTTTCATCACAGGAAAGTGGTCTTGTAATAGAGATGCAATGAGTAGGATATTGTGGCTGATTTCTGTTATCTTATTTTTGTAAAGCTTAGATCTGCTGATATAGACTTGGGCCTTTCTAATATTTTTCATAATACCTTGGAAGTTGCAGTATGTGACGTTGATAAACAATACGTTTGCTACATATTTGTTGAAACTGTCGCTATGTAGTGAAAAAAAGTCTAGGTCCTCTGTCTTCTCCCCACGCTCCGACAGCCATCTGCAGAAATACACTGCTGACGTCTAATCAGAGCCAGCAGGAGGCTCTTAGCGCTATCAATCACTCTCATGTACACGCTGCTCTCTCCCTTCCCTTTGCTAGCTGCTTGGCTACAGCTGGTTCTCCATCCCAGAGCCTGGAGTAAATGTGCAGGCTCGTTAGCTTGGCCGCCGATGATGGCGGATAAACAGTTTTCGTACACTGCATTTCTGCAGATGGCAGTAGAACCATAAGGAGGAGGCAGAGGAGCTCATTTTTATGTTACAGATAAAATGTCTTATGTTATACTATCATGGCATGATGACAGTTTTAACAAATATGCAAAAACATATATTTATAAAATTACAAACTGGAGTTTCGAAGGGTTCAAGAAAAGCATTCAGTGTTTTTTTTTTCCCAAGCTATTAGTTTTTTTTATATTATCAGAGATGTCATGAAGCCACATTTGCGAAAGATTAGTTGCTGTGAAAATGTGTTTTACAGGTTTTTTTTTTTTTTTTTAAAGATGACATGTCTATGGAGTTGCCGTAGGCAGAAAGCTCAAAGTGAGAAGCCGTGCTCTATTCAGCCTTTCTGTGATCTGCAGGAAAATCTTGGTCTCTCTCTGTTTCTCACCTTGAATCGTCTTGACATGTCATAGAAAACACAGTCTCCTTTCAAAGAGCTACTCGCGTTTCTGTGTTTTCATCTTATTCCGTTTAAACTCAAGATTTCTAGGAGCATCTTTACCTTGTAGCCTTTACCTTCAACGTGGATATGCCTAGACATCTCTCCCTGAAGTCTCTTTGGTCTCTTATCAGTGTGTTGCATTGAACAGAACCAAGCTACCTTGCAATACTTCCTGTATATTCCCTTTAAATAAGTTGAACGGCGAATGGAAAGCTTGAAGATACTGATCACTTGGTTTGAAACATAACAGTAACTTTTTTTTCTTTTCAATTGTTTAAGTTCCCACAAATGCGACTGTACTATTTTAGCATATCTTTGTAAGATAAACAAATGATTTTTTTTTTTTTACAAGTTTTTCTTTTTTACATATAAAATAGAAATAAATATGCGTCTGGCTCTTTGATAGAAGAAGTAGTTTTGAATGCAACCAAAAAATGTAGGAGTTTTAAAAACTAACCCCAATTACGCACCAAATCATATTTCCCTAAACTTCACCTGGTTTTACTAAACTCAACAAAACTGCTGTTGGTTGATGAGTGAAAATGGCTGGACCTCTTCGTTTAATGCATCATGATTTGATTTCCTGATTTCCAGCCGATGAATTGAAAAACAGCTGCGACCGATTGCTGTGTGCCACGTCCTTATAGACGCAGACAATTTTTTGTATTTATTTGTCTTTTACAGTAGATGTGATCAGCTTAAGCTATTTCTTAAAGACAAATTCTGTTGGAGAAATAGTTTTTTCTTCTGGTTATTTCATCTGGAAAAAAAAAAAAATCTGCTTTTTTTTTCACCCCACTTTTGTCTAAAGAGGCTGAAAAACAAGAGTCAACCGGTGCACAGAAACAAAGCAAGAGTCAATTGGTGCAGTAAATTTCAGCAAATGAGCAAAGGCGAAAGAGAGATGCTTGAGGGCAACGAGGAAGATTTTATCCACAGTGACAGTCTCAGCATCAGTCCCGTCAGAGGTTTCTAAACCACTTTGGAGAATTTCCTGCATAATTATGATGTCTCACGTGTGGATTTCTAAGTAGGTCGCACTGCTCTCTGTTGCTGCCGCACCAACTTGTTTCATGTGCTTCCATCTTCAGCCTCCATCTGAAGGCACTCTTTAAGACAGAGCTTCGGCTCTGCTGCAACCCATTTCCACATGGTGCCTCATCACATCTCTTCCTTCTCTTCCCATTCTCTCCATCAGCCCTCCTACCACTGTATCTCTCCATTACTCCTCCTTTTTCCATGTACAGAAACAGTCGTTCTCTCCCCTCTCCATATTTTCAGCTGGTTCATCAGTTTTGCTTGATATCATTATTCCATCTCTTTTTTCTTCCTTTTCTCTCTCTCTTCCATTCTCTCTGTTTTCATCTTGGAGACAGGAGTGTGCATGCAGTCTCAAATCCAAGTCTCCTCTCTGCTTATGCGCTCTGCGCTACGATCCTTCTTCCTCTCCCCTCCGTGCTTTACCGCACTGCTCACATCTCCTCTCTCCACATCTCCTTCTCTTCCTCACTTTCTCCTTCTCTACCTGCATCTCTGTCACACCAGGCTTGCATCTCTGCTGGGCATTGCTGCGCTCTGCTTTGCCGTTTGGAGAAAGGCTGTACGCTCTGGGGATCTTTTCGCGCCAGGGCTGAGCACACTCCAGCTTCTTTCAGAGGAGGATTTAGCTGCTCTTGGTGCGCCAGGTTTGACTTGCCTTGGATTCCTTGGATCTGTGGGAGCTGGAGAACAGGGGAGGACAGGAAGAGGAGGAGGAGACGGGAGAGAGGTTTACTGGCTTGGAGGAGTCGAGGCTTCAAGGTGGTGGCAGTGGCGGCTGATGGTTGCCTGTCGAGGGTCATGCCCTGGGACTTGCACGTTATTCGGCAGTTGGAGTTGGAGACCCTCTCCCATTTTTGCCCCCCCTGTGGGGCAGAACTAATCCTGGTGCCGGGGAAAGCTGCCGGGCACCAGTGGCTACAGCGTGAAGAGTGGACACCATGAACCAGCTGGACGCACCAAGACCACTTAACTGGACCATCAGGAAACTGTGCCATGCAGCCTTCCTGCCATCTGTGCGCCTGCTAAAGGTAAAAAAAAAAAAAAAATCACAAGAGAGCAGAGAGTGGAAATGAGCTAAAAAATAGATGGCCAGGGAGATGGGAAAAAATATGTCAGGCAGCTCTCCTGCTTTTCTGCTCCTCTCCAAAGGAAGACAGCTGTTAACATTCTTTAGTGTGAACGCTGACGAATTTTCTTACAGAAGAAAATTATTTATTGTGCTTTAAATCGGTGAATGCATGGCTTTCATTAAAAGACGGACAGTGGGTATTTTTCAGTTGAAAATAAGAAAAAGTGGGGCAAAGCTGCCAGCGTAACGCTCTCAGAGGGGAGCTTAAAGGGCTGGAGGAGTGGGGATGTGCAAAGAGTGGCGGATAAAAATGGAGACAGGGAAAAGCGGGAGCACAATGCTAGAGAGGTTCAGAGAGAGTGGGACAAATATGAGAGAGAAGGCTGAGGAAAGTGTGTTAAGGAAGAAAAAAATGACAAAGGAAGTGGGGTGGGGGGGATGCAAGGACATCACAGGGTCAATTTTAAAAGTTTTATTTACATAACTAACAAAAGTGCAGAGACTGTGAACTGCTGATTTATGATTCGAGTAATTGAAGATATGGTAGCTTAAAAAGAGGAATTTGCAGGAATGTCTTGGAAGAAAATGCTCCACTGGAGAATGGAAAGACGTGGACGTTTCACATGCAGTTCCAGCAGAGATCTGATATCATGAATCACTCATCTCATCGCATAATAACACTAATAGGATAATGACAGCTTTGTCTGCTTATTTTGAGTTGCAAAGGTTTAGTTGGAAGACTGTTTTCACATCACCTGAGCAGACATGCATCATGGGAACTAGAGCATCTTGTGATATTTGAATATGTTTTGTCACTTCTGTAAATCCACAGTCCTTTTTTGCAGCTCACTTACAGGCATTTGTATCCTAAAACCTCATCTTTGTGCGCTCTTGTGATTTTATAAGCCAGTTACAGGCGCTCTGTTCAGAGGGCTATTGTTGGGGGTTCTGAATACCTCTTCTTCACTCTCCTTTGATCTGGCTCCATCAAAGTACCTCACAGAGCAGTTTTGCTGTGATGTTGAACCACACAACCAGAGTGCCTCGACTCGTGTGTCGTGCATTTGCATTTGTATGCCGCGGTTAAATGAATGTCGCTGTAAAACCTTGATTGAATCTGCATAGTCTGTGTGTGTGTGTGTTTGTGTATGTGTGTGGGGGAAATGTGGATGGCAACACATGCTGCAGAGCTTAACATGAGGTTCATGTTCTTAACACATTTGACTTTATCATCATCTAATTTTGGTCAATTTACACTGAGAAGAGTGACGTCTACTACAGCCATAGGAAAAAGTGATACTAGAGGAAAAAATGATCAATTTATTCATTTATTTTTTTCTCATCATATAATTGTATTTTTTTTCTCTCTCTCTTTGACATTAATTCAAACTAAACATTTTCTGTTTTATCTCATTTACTATTACCAAAGCAATTTCTATTATTACTTTTTGAGAGCTTTAAATACACTAACGATACTGTGCCTTTAAACAAATCAGGAAAGCCCAGATGATTATGTCATAGCTTTGGAGGCATTTGATGGCTTAAATGTCAACAGTTTGTTTCCATTTGACTTCTGCAAACCTGTCGATGTCTTTTAAAGTAACTCATTAAACACAGTTCCCTGTGTAACATCACTGAAAAACAAACAAACAAAAAAAAAAGATTGGTCAAGATATTGAGGGGAGAATTGCAGACCTCCATAAGTCTGTCTGACTCTTGAGTGCAATTTCCAGATCCTTGAAGCTGCCATGTTCACCGGGTTAATCAGTACACACTCGACTATAAACACAGAGGGAATTCCCAGCCATCACACTATTAAAGAAGGAGGCTTATTCTGTGTCCCAGCGATGACGGTGAAAGCAAAACTCTTTGTGAAGATTCTGGCTGAAGCTGGTAAGAGAGGACCAATGCTCTTGAGTGGCTAAAACGAAGAAGCAATCACTTCAGGAGCAACATAAAAAGTCAGTTTGCAAATTTACACAAGTCAGATACCTTAATTAGTTTGGGAGTGTCTCCTGTGATCTGCTGAAACTAAATGTGAAGTTTGTGGCAAAAGGGAGAATGCTAGAGAAACTGATCTGCCTGGGAAGTACAGGGATGGTAGTGTCAATGTTGTGGAGCATTTTGCTCCAGGAGGGACTGGTGCGCTTCAAAAAGTAGATAAGAAAAAACAGAACATTATACAAAAAACACTGAGGCAACATATGAGGAAGTTAACGCCGGAGCACAGTGGCTTAACAAAGAAAAGAAAATGGGTTGATATTAATTTTCTAACATAGTTCATTTTTGTTATTTTTTTTACTGCTTTCCTGCATCTTGTCTTTCTCGTCGCTGTTTGGTTTTGGTGATCACCTAATTGCTACTAAGTGCAATGATTTTGCTTGTCTTGGAGTTCTACAAATTTAGAGATTATTTTTGTATTATTATTTTAACTCTGCAGTGGTGACACGGTTTTTCTTGTTGTATTGTTTTTCTGTTTCCAAGGATAGCTTAAAAACAGCTCTATGAACGATATCGCTTATAAGACGGGTTATTAGGAGATTTCTTCCTAAACTGTTCCATGAACTAGTTCCAAAACATTTGACAAAATGCATGCATTTATAATTATAGAATATTCCTGATAGAGTTTAGGTTTGCCTGAGTTTGTCTGATGAATAAGAAGGAATGTTGGTCTTCACTCTGTACGGTGTTGGGATTTTCTCAGAGATATATTAGACTGTCAGACAGAAATTAACCTAACACCGTGCTGTTATTGTTGGAAATTTCTGCCTGGCACATATTTTTTCCCCCCATACTCCTCTGACCTCTAATCTCCCACCTGCTGCCCAATGCAGACTTAGACTAGTGTGTGGCTCTGTGTTTCTTTTTTTTTTTCCTTGTCATCTCCACACAGGAAAAATGTCTTGCACATTGTCTATGCTTGCATCAGTGCACATGCCTGACAATGAGTATGTGCGTCTGTGACGTGGTCCTGCAGAGCCAGTTGACATGGCAGCTCCTGGTGGTTTTGTGTACAGTATGACTGGCCCCTGTGGTCTACTCACTGTTGCACAAATATCGTAACCTCAAATGTAAGCGGGGTCCAAATTGCCTCTGTGGATTAAGGGGAGAGTTAAAACATCGACTAACTACAGAAACCACTGTAATGCGTAGCTGTAAGTGTTCCATTGTATTACAAATGAAATGCATTTAATATCCCAGCTATCTGCTGTTAATAAGCAAAGATATAGAAAAATTAAATAGTATATGACTATACAAGCCAAACCCAGTGTTTGGCCTTCACGACCATTATTACGTTTTTGTGAGAAATCTTCCAAGATTTTAAACACAATCCCAAGTGTGAGGTTGCAGTGTGGCAATATCATGAGTCCTAGCAATGCAGAATAACTTAAAGCAGACTGCCTAATTAGTCGCAGATTTCTCGAGGTACGACAAAGTCATTGTTTTAGAGTGGCCGTAACAAAGTCGTGATCTCAGCCTTATGGAAAATTTGTGGGCAGAGCTGGACAGGTGTGTGGGAGAAAGGCGGCCTACAAACCCGACTCCGTTACATCAGTTCTTTCACAAGGAAAGGGTGAAAATCCCATCAAGCTACTGTGAGAAGCTTGTAAATAGGCAAACAATTCTTAAAAGAGGAAAAGTGTCTTTCTGATACATTGCCAGACTGTGAGAAAAATGTTGCATTTTTACCCAGTGTACATTTCTGTTTTCTGATGCAGTATTTGAAATTTTAATATACTTTAGTATGCTGAAAGCCAGAGTAATGAAACCTAGAATAGAAATTAGCTCAAATAATGCTGGACCCATCAATGTACCATATGTTCTTTTTATTCAAATATTAATAACAATGTTGAACAACTTTAGTCTCTATGCATTTAGCTTCTTCCTGAAATAATTTGGCACCATCAGCAGCTCAGTCTAAACCCAGTACAAAGTTAAGCTTTGAATTTTGTGTACACCAACTTTAGACTGAGAAACAAGACTGTTTCATCCTGTTTCATCCTCCCACCTAAAACACTCCTTTGACTCACCTCGGTCAAATTTTTTGTAGTTTAAGAATGACATCATCTGAATTTATTGTGCTTTTTTTTTTGTTTTTTTTTTGTTCAAAGGTTCAATCAGTGCCTTTCTACCCTGCAATTCTAGAGACACAAAAAATTAAGCTTAGAATTAAAATATCTGCTTTTGTTCTCTTTGTAAACTATTTTAAGCTCTCTTTTTTCCCCCTCTCTTGCATCTTTGCTTTGTGATGTCTGTCTCATTGTGTCTTTCATCATCCTTCTGGCATCTTACTTATTTTAGTACCTTGTATCTCTTTGCCTGCTGTCTATTAACATAAAGCATAAATAACTTTCTGTCATGTTCAAGACACACGGGGGGTGGAATCTGTTGTTAGGCTCTGAATATATTTTCATCACTGCTAAAAATAATTTCATCATCATCATGTTAAAAGGTTCTCCGTTGCAGATCTTTGCTTCATTTTGTGCAAATTAACTTTCATGAGAACACTTAACTCCTCATATCAAATAGATTATCCTTGGAGTTTATCTAAAATTAAATACGTTAAGAAGGAACATACATGTTTTTGCCCATAGATGGCACTAAACATTTTTGTATTTACAGTAGCAGTACAGTAAGGCACCTAGGTACAGCAAAGCAATGGCACAGAGTGACACTAACACATTTTTAAAATCACTTATTTCCTTTGGGCGTCCATCTCAAACAGCTTCCAGAGGGCCAGCATGGCATCAGAACTGTTGCTTTCTCTAAGTTGTCTTGTCCACAATAAAAAACATCATCTGTGATTTAATGGAGTGATTTAGATGGATGTCAGGCTCTTTTTCGAGACTCTGAATTAGATTTCATTTGATTAAAAAAAAAAATGAAAGAAAAAAACTCAACTCATGCAAATTAGGACAGCTGGGATTCTTCTAATTTCCAAGCTTTGATTAACTGATTGCATTTTCTGTTGGTTCACGACTCTTGTACTCAAAAGGAGAAAAGAAAAAAAAGCCCTTTCTTACATCTTGTGTGTTTAATCAGGTGCATTTCAGTAGACTGCAGCACTATGTGGAAAGTTGACTTCTTTCAGAAATTCATTTTAAAAAGTGAAAGAGTGATCTATTGCAAGTATTTGTGTATGTTAAGTTCAATTATACCATACGTTTATATTCCCGAAAGGAAATTAATGTTGCTGGAACTCAAATCATCCATGTTTGTTCCATGTCGTTGCATTCAGAGATTTGTTTTAGAAGGAAGCATCTGTTATCATCTATATGACATCATCTCTGGAAAATCATCTGATTGAAGACACTGTTATGTTGGACAGTTTAGAGCAGAAAGTCCCCAGGATTGTACATCACACTGGAAGTCTGAGATGTTCTAAAGAGTGAAAAGTAATGGTTAGGGCACGGTTCCCTGTGGAACTCCTGCATTGCTGACCGCCTGGTCAAACACAAAATGGTTGTTTGTTTGTCCAGTATTTGTAAATCCAGGCAATTGTTAAGGCAGCTGTATGTGTCTTCTGGATTTTCTGAATTAGTAGATTATGCTGAATTGTGCTAATTGCTCCAGAGAACTCAAATACTGCAAACCTCACTGGGCTGCCTGCTTTGTCTAGGTGACATTTGATTTGTTGAATCAGGTGTATGATGGCATCTTTAAGTCAAACTCCACAACAATAAACAAACTTAAGGTAGTTCAGATGTGTGCTTGCCTGCATACTCAGATGAACTAACAGACAGCAGTCTCTGCAGAACCTCTATGTCGAAATTCAGCAGAAATGTTTTCAGATTGTGGAATTTGAAGACTGATGGATGAGTTCTCCTTGGTACCGGATGAAGGCAGCATGTTTTCTACATAGTCGGATTCCTTTCCCGTGTCGGGCTAAAGTTGAAGCGCTCCGGCAGAATTCCAAATAGTTCGTCCGTACTGCTCTCCGGGATGCCGTGTAGCTTTTTCCTGTTGAATCTCTCTTGCGGCCCGGCTTCTTCTTCTCCTGACTTCTAAAATTGCACGGAAGAGGGGGAGATGAAGTTAGCACTAGCATCCTTGATGTGGTTCAAGAGCAAGATGGAGAAAGTGACTGAGGTGCAAGATAAAATATTTGAGGTTTGACAGAAAAGACGTGAGTCAAGCGAGAATTAGAGTTTTGATTGGCTCATGGGCTGTAGAGCAGGAATCGAACTTGTTGCTGAGTTAAACCAATTTAAAAATGTGTTCAATTCTTTGGCTCTGTCCAGACTCCCAGTGATCTGATGCATCTATTTTATTATTTTGTTGGAGATTGCTCTTCAGTTTTATTTTGACTTGTTTGTGTATAGAGCTCAATACAAAAAGGTTTTCCTCGTTGGATTCTTTTTTCTTTTGTTAAGCTGTTTGTCTAGCTCATTATTGTTTAAGGTTATTTATTGCGGAAGAATATCGCTGTTCTGATGGGGACGGTGTTGTTCATGGATACGTTTTGTGTAGCTGGTCTCAAACTCCATGGTGCTTCCCTGTCTGTATCCTAAAATGATGCTGTCTCATCATCCTTTGATTAACTTCTGTCAGTTTTCTTTTTCATCACAAGTTGCCTCTAAACAAAAGGTTTGTACATCGTGCAGAGAATGACAAGGTAATGACCTCATTTGCCCTGCGCTTTCTGCTCATGGTACCAATACGTGCTTTAATGACCATTGTGTCAGTGTGCAAGCAAGGTTGAAAAAAAAAATACTAGGGAAATTATGAAGTTTTGTTGATAGGAAGACAAGAGAAACCAGACCACACAATGGAGATGTGCTGAAGGCCACAAATAAACCAATATGACTTTTCTCGTCTCCTCAACAATCAATAATGGAGTAATTTTGCAAAAGGAAACACAATCAACTACCAAGTGCATGTACAGTCATATTAAATAAGTTAGAAGTTTCAATGAGGCTCATTTGTCAGAATAAAATTAGCTTTTGAAAATGACCTTTAAACAGGTACTGAACATACTTGCATTGAGTCCAAATTTCTGAATTAAAAACTTACTACTTACCTTAAAACTAAAGTGAAGGTTAAAAAAATCTATACAAAATGGGTCTCATTTTATGAATTGAGTGAAATAAATTTATTTTAGAAATCAGTTCTCTTTATATATTGTCTAAATAACAATGTATTATTTACAAAATCTTTAGATATAAACTGTACACAAACATTGATTAAATATTCACTATCTAGCTACACATACTTTATGTTTAAGTGAGCGATTTGTCCTTCCTCTTTTTCTCTCCACAGGAAACGTCCTCATTATTCCAGGCTATGTCTGAGTGTATTGTGTATGTCTAAATTATAAAGCAAACGCGCCATTTGTGCGATTTCAATTAAAACATTATCTCTCTAATGAGCCAAAACGAGAACATAAGCTGCCAATTAAAATGTAATTTCTTTATTCATGCTCACAATGACTGTATTTCCTGTTTTGCACAGTTCAACATAACCTCAGAAGTGCATCAAGCTGTTTTATGACAGTGTTTTGTGCAGATGTCTTTCAAAAGATTTTTAGATTTTCTTTAGCTGGGAACAAAAGGTCAGCATGTCTTTATGCATATTTTGCACTAATATATTTGTTCTTAATTGAAGAAACTGACTGCTCTGTATCTAAAAGTCAGTTGTTAAATAATTAATGAAAACTGATGCTAAAAGACACGGCAGGTTTAAAAGATTTCTAAAATCTATATAGGCGGACAAATGTTGCATAAGCTCAAACCGCTTATGCAACATTTCCTCACAGCAGTGAAGTTATCAACTCTGAACACTGACCTTTGGCTTATTAGTTGTGATGAGAAGAAAACATATTGCAAGTGATTGGAAATTGTTTCATTATGTATGCGCACCATATGCCATGAATCCTCCTGAAACGCTTCAAGTTCTGCACAGAAAAGGTGTGCAGATGATGTTCAGAGAACTTGTACTGTAAATTTATGCGTGCATGTGCCTCCGGGAGGCAACCGAGGGAAGACCCAGGAAATTCTGCAGCAGGGACCATGTTTCACGCTGACCTGGGTAGCCTTGGGATTTCCCCCAGAGAAGCTAAACCAATTGGCTGGGGAGAAGGAAGGCTGGCCTCTCTGCTGCCTCTGTGACTCGATCTCTGATTAAGCTGAAAATGGATGGATGGATGGATGGATGGATTGATGGATGATTCGGTTGGATGTGCATGAAAATAGCTGTGCTTGCAGTTTGTCTCCTTTTGAGCATTTGTGCCGCTTTTTGCCGCTTTATGTTTCTCTCTGACTCGGATGCAACGAGAGAGAGAAACTAACCTTTGAAGTAATTCACCACCAACATTTCACATAATTTATTCACAACACTGTAAACACAGCAATGTTTCTACTGGCAACAATTTGCATTTATTCCTTCCGGTGTGAACATTAAAGTGCAAATATATGAAAAAGAAAAATGCTCTACCATTTTTTTCCCTATAAAGTCAGATGAAAGGACTGGTACTAAACTCAGCTGTGTTCAAAATAAAATAAAAAATAAAAATGCCACTATTATATTTACTGCTACTTAAGATAGCCAGTTACAAAAGTAATTTATTTTTTATTATTTTGTTTAGTGATAACACATTTAGATTTATCTTTATCAGTGATGATGCAGTCGTCATTCACTTCATAAAGATCTTTTAGGTGTCCTTACACTCTCCATATTTCTCCAGGGTGCTTTTGCTGCACCAGAAATTGTTTTTACTTTAACAGGTGCAATATCATCGACATATTTTGCCCTGGAGAAATTATATCCATTTACCAGGAATTCACATGGGGATGAAAAATGATTTGGAAACAAAAGAAGAAACAAAGTAGGGTAAACCAAGAGTTAGAATATCTTGCTGTGAATCAGACCCTTGACACAAAGCAAAAGCAGAGATGCGACATGTAAACATAGGTAACCTGACAAAGAGGGAGATGCTCCTTTCAAAAAACGTCACAAACTGCTTTGTTTGCAATAAAGGCGTGATCTAATGTTCTCTACTATTTCATTGAAAACATCATTATCCTTTCCTGTTGACACTAAGAACATCAAATGTATTCAATTATGTAATTAAAGGGCTTATAGTTTTCAATCAGATACAGTGTTTCCACTTTTTTCTAGAAGCATACTTTTGTTTAAGCAATATCTAACATTTTTCTGTAGACATATGCACAAAGATACATTATAACGTACTTTTTTTTCTTTCCTTTTTTGTTTTGCACATTTTAAGAGTGTTGTCACTGCAATATTATTTGCTCAAACAATTCAACAAAAAGCAGGAGATAATGGCAGACATTTCTGTGATACTTTAAAGTTGAAATAATAGTAATAAAACATATTTGGCTGTTTGGGCAAGAAGCGGATTCAAACTACAAACAATAATGGACTTCATATGGAGTGAAAACATATTTCTTTTAACAAAAGTCAAAGAAATCTGTCAGGAGATGTAGAGTAACTTTAGCTTCTGACAACAACAATAAAACCCACCTGGTAACATTATTAAGCTTAATCACAATTTAAGGAACATGTTAGAAATGATAGGTTAACTTTTTTTTTATTACCAATTTTTTTTTTTTTGGACTGAGTAAAATAAAAATTCAACAATGGAAGGGTTTTCATACCATGCCAAAAATAATTACAATTCTTATTTCAAGTATATAAAATGTAGGGGTGGAAGTATGGGATAGAAATAATAAAGGTGAAAAAGGAGTTAGTTTCATATGCCCATATTCCATATTCTCAATGTCTGTTTTCTTCCTATTTCATTTCCTTTATAAAATATACTTTTATTACACCTGATCCTCATTTCTCATGATTTTGCTTAAAAAAAATTGTGATGATCAAGAAAGTTGTCTTTTTTTTTTTTTTACATGAAAACATTGTTACTGTACGGCAGGTCCACTGATGGTGTCATAGTGTGAGATTCATCAGTATCAAAGTGCATGCTTCTGTGGCGTTAATCTCAGATGTAGAATCTGCATTACATGAATTTTCATACAGGTACTGGATTCACGTGGAGGTAATTAGCAATGATTAGAAAGCTTATAAATAGATTAATAATAATAATTTTAAAAAAAGCTATGTAGACCCATTAGCTCATCATTACAAATCATTGTTGAAGCTGTTAAGATAATGAAAAGAAAAGTTGAGGTGTAAGAGAGGGATGTGGGAATAATTGAAATCTTGAGCACAATAAACTAAAATTAGAGGCTCTCCAGTCTTTGCAAGCAGTGGTCACATTGTTACTCATAATTCACGCCCACAAAGCCACAACATTTGGACCAGCGACACAGTGGAGGAAATTGCAGCAAAATTAGCCCGTGTTAAAAAAAATCAGCACCATGGAGAGCGGTAGAATCAAACGTTACGGAAGCCTGCTTGTCAAATTATATTTTGTTTCCAATCATTACACCTAAAGATAGTCTCACATCTTTAGGTGAGAGACTAATTATCGTGTTTTACAACCGATTTTTCTTTTTGCTAAAATATAGCATCTAAAAATGAACTACTCTCTTACCTGCTCCTCGTTCCCCTGAGCAGGCTTCGTCTCAAGTTCGGGTCCTCTGCCAGAGGCCAGACGTGGGATGGTAATTATAAATTTACTATGAATTAGAAAGAAAACTTGTGTTGATGTGTAAAATTCCTTTGGGGATAAAGGGAAAAAAAAATGTGTGTTTGGGTTGAATTGAAAACCTGCTTCATATGACAGCCAGAGCGAGTTTATTATGTACATTAAATGGTGAACATTTAAAAATTAATACCATTTCCCCTCTCAAACTTTATTTCAGAGAAAAAAAATCCATTCTTGTCTAAAAATTGGCAGGTTTCTTCTGTGTTTCAGAGACGTGAAACTGCAAACTGTTCTCAAGTTGTGCATTTATCGTTCCCTAATACTTCTATTCAAAACTCAGGCAAACTTGTTGGCTTGAAGGGGGCAGACATAGGAGCATCTGAATGACTGAGCATGCGGTTATCTGTGAATAATTGATGCGGTCTTGGTTATTGTGGTGTGGATCTCTTTCTACATGTCAGGATCGGTGGTTTGTTTTGTTATTTTTGGAAGCCTGCTGCTTCCCACTTCCTCCACCAGATGCCGCCTAGGAGCAGAGCCCCTGGAGAAGCATGTGGTCGAACCCAGGGACACACCTGTGGCGCATTACCCAACTGAGGCTGGGGATATTT
>NW_006799944.1:2627120-2752298 GCF_000485575.1 Poecilia formosa | reverse complement strand
ACAGTGGCTGTACTGGTTATCCCTCCCAGATTCCTGCTCCGTGTTTTTTCCCCAACCCTTTCCCCTTTCAATAAACTTCATTATTGTTTTTGCACACGCGTCTCCTGATTGTGTTCGTGCATGTGGGTGCGTAAACTGGAACCCAACATGACACTACATTTATGAAGGCTGAGTGATGACCTCTTGTGATTTCAGCCATTTTAAATGCAGTGCCAGTTGCAGATTTAATGCGGAGCCATTAACACAAGCCTCCTCATCCAGTTTTACTCAACAGAATAATCCTTCCCACTCACTCTGCCTGACGGAGATGCCATTTATCAAGTAGAGGGAAAACAAACCAAAAGAATTGACCATTGTTTCTACTCTGTGCTGTTTGTTGTTTTCTTCTTAGTGCTGGGTGATCTAAAATGCTTGGAGCTGCTTGATATGCTGCATAAATCAGCTGCAGTAGTTTGGCGTTTTGTAAAATGGAAAGCATTCAATAAACTCAAAACATACTTTTCATGTTTGTATTTTATTGCAACCTGCACATGGGTTAGATTCTTTTGGAGTCAATGCATGTTAGTTTTCAGATTTGTGGAAAAAAAAAATTAACCAAATAGATGAAAACATAAAGTTAATGAAGGTGTAACCTGTTTTCTATGAAATGATGTTGACTCTGTCCTCCTGTCTGTCATGTCGAATCCTTGAAACAGCTCTGTGACAGCCAAATGAAGAAGGAATAAAGGGGGGGTTTAGTGTAGGAAGAGTGTTGAAAGAGAATGTAATACTTTTTGACATGGGGAGGCTTTCATCATTGTTCTTTGATCAGAGAAAGCAGTGGCACATGGTTTTTCTTTCTCACTGTCTGTCTTGAGTTCATTCTGGGGTATCACTTTCTTGATCTGTCTGTGTTTCCTCCTTATTTCTCCATCCAACACCATCAGTGTCGTGCAGGAGACAGGCTCTGGCTGAGGCTGCAGCGAGGTGCTGGGCCACCTAACCTTATGTCTTGTCACAAGTTTCTCAGGTGCCTTATAAAAAGCTTGGTAGGTCGTCTGTAGCATTGTGGAAATGCTGAGGGTTGATAAAAAAAATTAAATAAATAAGCCTCTTTAAAAAAAAATGTATATTTCTTAAATTTTTAGCACCTTTTTCATGCTACAACTCCAGATGTCATTTGTTTATATCTGGATTTTAAGTGATGGACCACAGCTGAATAGTTTATTGTGGGATAATGAATAAAAATATGAAAATTGTGACTCTAATTTTTTTCTTTATATTAGAATTTCATGTTTTTTTTTTTTGGTTACTTTATTTTGTGCTCCCTTTCTATGTTTTAATGCAGTTAAAATAATAATGTTTCAGTTAAATTTATGACGTTGCAGTGTTTGATTTAATAAAGTTAGCTGAGCGGACTCAGTTATTTAGCATCATTCTGTATAGGATTAGTTAGAACGCTTAGATACATACTTAAGTATCAATTTGTGTCCATACTGAGAACCGAATCTGAATCACGACATTGATTGTGTGTCGCCTTAGGATAAAACCAAAAAGGTTTCTATCTCAACTTCATAGTGGCTACAAGACTCCAGGATGTCTGTGCTTCCAGCTTCTTGCCAATAAATTGTTCTGGTTGGATAATTAATGTAAAACATTCTTACATTTTATGTTCATATTAAACGAATGTATGGAATAAGGTGTTTCCTGCTGCTTCCAGCCTGTAGGCTAAGATAAGCTAATCCGACTGCTGGCATGTGAGCACTGTTCTGGTTCTTCCACATGATTCAAAATGTTCAACTATTCCTTTCACATGTGTCTAGTTCCACACGTTCAGCAGAAAAAAAAAAACCCACGGACATATAGCTAGATATTTTTTTTTATTCTGTTACAATATCAGGGGTAGTGTTTATAGACCTTTTTAGAAAATGAATTCAAATCAGCGCTCTGAGTGGTCTGCAGTTAGTTAGATAAACTTATTTAAAGTGTCACATTAGCAGGATGTTTTTTACTGTGTTGTCTGTCCTTATTTAGAGAAATTTCCCTTTGAGTAGATGTCTTAAATGTATTGTTAGAGCCTTTCACTACTTCCCATTGTTTCTGTATAGGATTTCACTATCTTCAGCACGTTTATTTCTTTCCGTTTCTACATACTACAGCACATTTTTGTCCCCCTAAAGCTCAAACTGTGAATTTTTGTCAGTTTGTGATCTCACTCAAACCCTCAGCCGTGAGTCGTGGCTTTTTAAATCACATGGAGGCAGCTTTAGTTTCCTTTGAACGGCTTCTCCTGGGTGTTTCCTTGTGCTGTCATTTGTGGATCAGCTCAGTACGCAATGGAAACCTGAAGCAATAAACTATATATGCTGCCACACACGTACACACACCGATTCAAGTGCATTCAGAGCTGATTTTATGGTGTATGTACATGACTGGTTTGCTGGTTTGGCAATGAAACTTTTAACAGAAGTCTGCTAATTTACCTGCAGTAAGAAATAATTACCTCCACAAAGAACTACTGAGATGTTAAACTACTTCCTGTGCAAAAACGCACTTGCAGAAACACTTTTATGTGTGACTGTGAATCCCTACAGTCATGAAGGGTCTTAATACGTCTGTAACACTAGAGTGGAGTTTACCAAGCAATACAATTTCCTTTTTTCCCCTCTACACTGTATTCACAAAATACATATAACTAAGTCGGGTTGATGGTAGTAACATGCACCTATTAATGCATCAAGTTTCAGCGGTCCCTTCATTTCACAAAGATGAAATGAAGGGATTTTTTTGGGGGGGGTTTTTTATGTAATTTTATTAACACCACTCCAGGTCCAGACCTCAAAAGGGATTAGTGAAATCTACACTTATTTGGATGAGTTGTACTGAAACGAATTTTGCTGTGCTTCTGCACAATAACAGTAAAAACCAACCTGATTCTGACTAAATGAATCACTTCAGAATGGCATTTCTACACTAAGTCATGTTATTTTAATAAGAAAAAAGAAACTTAGGTGGTGTTTACGGTGCCTCGTTTTTCCTTCTCCAAGTTGAACAGAGAATAGCTAATGCACCGCAAACGTGCAATACACACGAGTCTCCTCGACAGAGCTAATTCGTTTGCTTTAAATCGATTAATATTTGCACGTGAAGCATCTTTTGAAAAGTTCTACAATCATAAGTTTTGTATTTCGTATTTAAAAAGAGGAAATAATTTTAAGCACTAATTTAAGTAGCAGAAATTATTTGCAAAAATAACCCACTGGAACAGAGGATGATTTCCCTGACCAGTTTTTGTTGTAAATCCAGAATTATCGATTCACTTTTTTTTTCCTGCTTTCGGCAGACGTACCTTTACAACCACATACAACCTTTACCTTCAAGAATGACAAGCAGTTTTCTCTGGCTGCGATATGCATAGTGAATGGCAAGTGAATGGAAATGGTCTTTGTTTCATTCAGGTAGCAATGCTTGGTATCTTGCCCCTCCCACCTTTTGCTTCCTTGCCTTTCAGCCTTAATTTCTGTGTTTTTCTCTTTTTCTCCCCCAACCTTTAACCATTTATCACTTTAACTTTTATCCCCCCTTAAATGGTAAGAGCATCTCTAAATCTCATAGTGTAGCTATTGGACATCTCCCAGTGGAGCTCTAGCTGCTGCAGTTTGTGAACGTGTGTTTCTGTGTGCACACTTATAAAATGCGGTGTACCATATAATCCAAGAGTACCTCTGTGCTAGTATGGAATTGTTCCCAGAGCAAAGGCTTGGAAGATCCTACCATCTGTTGGAAAACACACAGGAAGTGAAGGGATCTGAGAGGAAGGATGGTTGTGGAGGTGCTGAGAAAAAGCACACATCAGTTTTAGTATAAAATAAGAGATGATGTGTGCATGCCCATGTGCAAATTGGATGCAAGTGGTTAACGTGAGAGTAAATAATTTCAGACAAATTTGTGTGTGTGTGTGACAGGGAAGGAAATGAGTGAAATGTGTGAATATGTGTGTGTCTGACTGTAAATTGGAAAGGAACCTGGACAATGAAAGTGAACAGCATGGCCACAGGGGCTATTTTTGTCCTGCCATCCACCCATCCGTCCGTCCGTCTCTGTCTGCCTCAAGCCGACTCGGTTCTGAATTCCTCTAACCCCCTTCGTTGCTCCGTTCACTCCTCCCTCCTTTACTCTTGCTGTCAACTCTGTTCTCTCTCGTCCTGTCTGATTTCCTGACATACAGTTGACCACATCACCCCCGTCAAACCAGTTCACACTCTGTGTCCCACATTTTGAAGACCAGTCACACTTCCATCTTGAGCTGCTGCTGCCCTAAAGGGACGACTGTCACTCGACATCTTAAAAGCTGTTATATAAATGATGGACTTTCACTGTTTTTGCAAAATGAAGTCTAAAATTATCTCTGAGATCTTCAGAAGTGTTTTTTTTTATTACTTACAAAATCAAGTATCCACAAAAGGATTTTCTTAGATCTTAAGAGCTTCATATAGTTCTGTTTTTCAGTTCTAACTAGAAGGAGAACTGATTTATCTACACTCTTCTTTTTTTGTCATCAGACCAGATAAGAATATTGTCAGGAGGTGATTTGTGTGAACAATATATCTTCGTGGTTTGTTTACTGAATATTTTCAGTGGGTCTTGTCTGGTTCACACATAGCTTAACTTCAAAAAAGAAAACATGAAGTGTAGTTTATGGAGGCATTTTTTGCAGCTGCACTGATGGGTGCTCTAAGAATGTTTTACTGTAGAAAGGAAACAATCTATCTTATTACTATATATGGTAAAAAGTGAACATCTGTCTTAAAGTTTAAGAAGAAATTGTGATTATGGATCGGAGTATTAAAACCTCTGACCTATTATCATGTGGGCTTTTCCTTATCTGCAGTTTGTCAAAAGAATGAACAGAAGTGGCTGTATGACTGACATGCTGACATTTGTAAACAAGCACCAATCTGAACATGTAGCATACCGAGATGATTGGAGAAAACTTAGCCTCTGCCAAGCATTTCTACCTGAATGAGCTATAATTCAAACTCCAAGCAGTTTCGTGATGGACGTGTACCTGCTAGCTTCACCACTTTAAGCAAGTCATGGAAACAAGGCGTCCTCAGAAAGCAGAGGCTCTTCATGTGGCACGTTTAGTGGTTCTGTTCTGAAATAGACATTTGCAAAGCTGCCCAACCTCTTTTTTTTTTTTTACATCTAAAGTAAAACTAATCAGATATTACTCAACAAATTCTTAAACGAATACTGTTAGAATCCTATAGTTGAAAAACTTTCACTTTGACTAAAGTTTTTTTTGAAATGGCATAAATGTTTATTTCCTTCTATGTAGTAGTCCTAGCTTTCTTTTGAGGCCAAGAAGATACATACCTTACAGCATTTATAGCTCTAGAAGTACATATACAGCAGTTAGCTTTCTTCTTTACGGAAAGCACAAACTGAGATAGCCTGGTTTGATGAACCACATTTTTGTATTATAACCCAAAGACGGCTGGGTACTTGTGTGTTACAATAAAATATGGGAGTAAAGACAATTTGATGCTTCGGACAATGTTGTTCTATGAAACCTATGAAACCGTACATGTAGATCTGACATTGATATTTAGCACCAATTTAAGCATTGTTGCAGGTCATGTAGACTCTTATTGAAAGGATATTGCTGGATGGCTCCTTTCAGCAGTCATGAAACAAGAAATATTCTGGAACCAATTGTACCTTTTATTCAGGAAATGGGGGATGTGCTGGACAAACAGTTCTGATCCACGTCTCGCAACCCAAAAGGATCTGTCGCTAATGTAGGTGACAGGGAACATGGTGTGCCTTCAGGGGTCTCGTGGAGTTTGTGCCTTAACGATTCGGGGTGGCGAGGAGGGGTGTTGGCAGTGAAAGGGCGGACCAGCACACTATTATCATAATTCTGTGATAATAGAATATTATATTTACATAAGACCATTCAAAAATAATGATGGAAAAGAAGGTAAATAGCAATGTGAAGAACACAGACTGACCACGCAGAGAAAGCGGGGAGAGCAGGCTGTGTAATGATGTGTGCGCCGCATGTTGTTTTCGATTGTCAGCAGGTGGTGTACCACAGAGCATGAGCCTCCGTCTCACCGCCATATGCAACCTGATGCACTGAAGCTTCAACTGGCTTCTCCGCAACAGTGAGAAGCACACTGGCAGAGGGCCATCAAGACATATTGAGAGGCAGATCACTGAAGGGCAAACATGAATGGGAATTACTTGCTCTGCTTCTCCTTTTTGGCTCCTAGTAGATTACATCTCTAACAGAGATTCTCTCAGTTGTGTTAGGATGGGTTCACTTTAGTGGAATGCATTCAGATGTGAATAGTTGCACATGGATTGACTATAATTGTACTTTGTTCTGATTGCGAAACAATTAATATGCTAATTGATGTCAGGTGAGTTGCTGCAGATATTTAATATATTCTAGTTTCAGCTGCTGCTTTTTTTGTTGTTACAATTCAATTGTAGTTGGAGAAGTGATACAAAGGGTAAACTGTTCAAGTCAAACATTAGAGCTGCAGTATGTAGCTTATAAAAAAAATGTTTTGTACATATTGGTTAGAACTACCACTATGCCGTAGCACTTTGGTATAAGACAGATAATCTGGTAAAGTTGAACTCCTCTGGCTCTTCCCTTTGGCCCTATGTCATCTGAAGAAATATGCTGCTTCATCAGAAACAACCAATCAAAGACAGGGGGAGAGGTTTGTTGTCAGTCATGCCTGTGTATGCGCTCCTCCAAAAAATTTTTTAATCTCAATTTAATAAAAAATGAAAAATGTCTATGCTCCCATTGGGTAACTTTTTTCCCCCAATAGGAGCATAATGTTTTTTTTGACCAGTTGTGCTTTTCCATTAAGTCTGACTGTAAAAAACATTTTGATTTCATTTCTACAGCAAACAACCAGCAAAACCTATTTTTTTTATTATTATTATTATTCGTTCTTTTATTCTGGTATTTCCCAAACTGTTTGCATCTTTTATTTTTCTTGAGGTTGCATCTGTAGTGTTTGTTCTCAACAAACTTCTTGCTTGAGCTTGAATCCAAAATCTCGTTTGCCAGTAATTCAGAACTATCCTTCTGTTCTAAAATGAGAGTGGATCACAGATGTATGAAGGTGTGTGTGTGTGAGAAACGGCATGCTCAAGTGTCAGGTGCTTCACTGTGGTGGCTACCAAGACAGCCAGACAAAGAAAGCCTCAATCACAGAGAGGCTATAAATGGGAATAGCTCTTTGGGAAAAAAAAACCTCACACTCCATAAATTTTGGAGCAGAGACCCAGAGAGAAATACATGTGGATCATTTCACAGTCTGGTATCGGATCATAAGTGCTAAAAGGGATGTAGAAAAATCATCAGCTGAGATTTTTGCTTGGGAAAAAAGTGAATGTGTTAAGCTAAAAAAGTGTGCAAGCATCCACATGTTCAGATGTGCTCCCGGTATTTCAAATTCAATCAGACATTTGCATGTTTGTATGGAGGCATTTCCCCCCTGAATAGATTGATGGAATGGGGCAGGATAGTGAGGTGGGGATTGAGGAAAGAAAAGCAATTAAAGAGGTAGTCAAATGGTGGCGGTGCAACGAGCATCTCATGCAACAAGTCCCTGGTTTAATTACGCTTAGCTCTAGATGTGCCATTATGACATAGCAAATGAATCAGGAACATGTGGAGATGTTTCTGTGGGATAAAATGGGTAGATACAGCAGGCACCTTTTAGATTAAAAAAAAAAAAAATAGAGTATTTAGCTGAAATGTTTCATTTTAACATTAATCTTTACAGAACCAGATCAGTTAAATGCTGTTTCTAAATCTGAGTTCACGTGGATTCAATCAGGTAATAAAAAAAAAAATCGCATTTTAGCTCTTTGTCACACTTCCTGTAGTGCAAACATGGTTTCCCTTGCGGATAACCGGAATATAAGATGGCTTTTAACGTTTTATGTTCAATTGAAATTTTCCTGCATGTCCATGTAACCAAGTCCAACATTTGACCAAGTAGGTGGTCCAAGTTCTTTAAACTTCTCCTTAAATCTTTTGCTTTTGGATGCACAGTGAGTTAGTCTTCAATTTTACCTTGAAACTGCTTTCGCTCATTTTTTTATTCTGCCATAATGTATTGCGATAAGAAGTGCAAAACGTCAGTGTTAGGGACACTTTGTAAGCATAGAGTAAGTGATGCATCCCTCTATTTAAGCCGAATAAATTCTCCTTTCTGGTTAACATCCAAAGACTTTCTTGAAATTTTTTTGTTTTGTTTTTGCCATTTTCTGCTGTATGCTGATGCCTGTGTAAAAAGGTTTCTCCCTAGATGTAACTTCTGGAATGGTTATAGGACTGATATGACTATAAATAGTTTTAGTTCCAAGTCCTCAGAAATAGCAATTTAAAATCTCTGTTACTGCATACTCCATGCGGCCTTCTACCTCAATAGTGTTGACCTGCACAATGCATTTTGTCTAATTTTAGTTTGATTACTTTTATAGCATTAACGGATTTTATTTGGTTCCTTTAAATTTCCTTTTCATAGATGTATATTATATTAGAACAGCCAACCGAGATCTGACTTAATTCTGTCCAATCTTCTTGAGAGAAGATATAGATCTCATTCAAGCTGTGAGTTTTCAGCCAATTACCTGACTTTTAAGCTAGAGACACTTTATAAACCTAACCATAAATCATGGTTAATTTTAACCATAATTAATTTTAACCATTGTTTTGTTTTAAAAAAAGAAGTAGTAATGTATTTTTGGGGTATTTTTCCTGTTAGAGCACTAAGCTAAGCACTAAGCATGTCTCATCCATCTAGGATTTTTAGGTTGTAACTTTATTGTGTCACTGAATGTGTGGGAAGCACCAGCACTGCTGTGAGTTAAACAGACCATCAGCATGATGCTTCCATCACCGTGCTTGAGGGTTGGAACCATGTTCTCAGGTTTGAAAACCTTCTCCTTAATCCTCCTAATTGTCTTTCTGTCATTGTTGTCAAACATTAATTCATGGTCTACCCTCTAAAGCTGGGTTTTCCAACTCAACGATGATCTCAAAAACGGATCAAAGTTGTTTTGTAATGAATTTGAACAGAAAGTTAGTGATCTGTTCTTAAAGGTCAAGTCCAGGCCATGAAGCCGACCAAGCAAGTTAAATGAACACTTTTTAATGAGAACAGTGATCAAATATTGAGGCAGTTATGCAAGGAGCTTGCTGGTCGCAACAGAATCTTTGTAGTTTATCGTCAATATACTAGGTGAAATTTATTTAACTATAAGTGAGGGCGTATTTATATATTTCTCTCTGTCTCTGAACTTGTCATTAAAGTTTAATGACATGTTCAAAATGATGACGTTCTTGCCAGAATAGCCCCTGTTTGACCTCTTTGTTTTGTTGCACAGCTGCAGTCCTCTTCCCTTCCTTTATATCCCAGCGTTTGTCTTCGAGCTACTTGCCTGCCGCCCGACAGCAATAGTAAGGAAAGCAAAGAGAAGGAAAAAAAACAAAAAACAGAAAGGGATGCCTGCAGAAAGAGCAAATGGGTCGCTGCAGCAAGTGGAAAAAAATGGGGGAATCCTATTATCTGAGTTACTGAGAAACAGAGACATGGAAAGCTCCAGGTTGTAATGAGCAACTTGAAAAATGAGATGAGTCGGAAAAGTCAAGTAAGTTAGTAGTTCCAGAGTAAAGAAGAGAAATTCAAAAAGTGAACAAAAACAGTGTGATTTGTATCAGAACATAAAAGTAAAAGACCTGAAAATATTGTAAGGAATGAGCGTGAAAGAGACAGGCTGCTAAAAGAGAGAGAGAGAGAGGGAGACAGTTTCACTCACCCTGGTCTTTAGCCAGTTTTTTTTCCTTATCAGCCCGGTCCAGACGTGGTGAAAAAAAACAACAAAAAAACGTGCATGCTATGTGCCTAGAAAGAGCCTCTAACCCTGTCCTATGTGTTCAGAGGTCGACTCACGGTGCCAATGGTTCCTCATCTCTGAAACCAGGAAGATTTGTTCACAAAGCTCTCACAGATGGATGCCTTAGGCTCAGCCGTCGTAATGTAAAAGTTCAGTTCTGTTCATATTAATTTTACGCATCAAAGTTTGCAGATGAAACGTGACATTTACAAATCTAAAAATACGCAGTTTTATAGTTTGATCTCTGATGCAGAGGGACCTTTCTATATATTCCGACATGAACTAAAGTGGAGAAACTGGATATTTGTTCTCGTTCTAACACAAATTATCAGGCCTTAAAAAAAACAACAAAAAAAACGAGCATGTTTATATGCACCAGTCCGTCCTGATACAGAACCCATCTGCACTAACTTACAGCCCCTGGTAATATTAAAAGGAAGCTGTAGAGTGTGCTGTCTAAATGCACACATCACTTAGTGCCACTACATTTATCACAGAGCTTGTTTAGTGACATGTAATCTGCAGTGAAATGACCCAGCCTACCTTATGTGCATTTATAGACATGTCAGATGTGTTTTTTTTGATATAGATCACTTCTGAGAGCTACTCAATCTGTGTGTGTGTGTGTGTGTGTGTGTGTGTTTGTGTGTGTCAGAGTATTTTCTCTCAAGCGCACAGCACCTTTCTGAAGAACATGAAGGACTTTCTCAAAGTGTGCCTTTCACTCATGGCTGATAATCTAGTTGATTAGTTTTCTGAAGCCATTTGCTTAGAAACAAGCGTGAAATTGAGCCTAAAGGCTTTTCAAAACCATTATCTATGTAAAATTGAATACTGTGTGAGGTAAAAGAAGGCACAGTGGCATTTATGCAGCTGCATGCCTGGGTCAGCGCGTGCAATATCTTTGAACTCTCAAGGGAAATTAAGTTGACATTAGACTGAGATTCTCTATTTTGCAACTTGCAAAAGAATGAAATTCCAAAGTGATAACTCTCACATGAGCAAGCATCAGCATTTTTATTACCCATCAATTAAAATATAGTTTGTTTTAGCCATTATGAAAATGGAAGTAGTTGTAGATATCACTATGCAGCATTGGGGGCCTTTTTAAACCTTACATTGTGTTGGTTTAGTCCCGTTGTTGTAGCTTGATCTGCCTGTATTATTTTTTTCCAGCCACGCCAATGCTTCTTCTCACCAAGCTGAATGAAGAATGCTTCCTTTCAAAGCAGGAAGTTTAATTTAGAATTATCGTCTTTGAAAAAAAATGTTTTATGCCCAAGTGTGTGAGAAGCTTTTATTGTAAATGAATAATCTGCGTGCGGTCGTCGTTTCGAAATTGTCAAGTCAAGTAAAACTCCACACAGAGGACAATATGTGCAACTTTAACTTAGTCCAAAATATCGCAAGAAGTCAAACAAACACTACACTAGTCATTTCTGCAGAAGTCAACAGTATGCATCAAAAAAACTTAATAGATACTACTTATTTACAACAATTATTTCAAGATGATCAAAATTATGAAATGCTTAATGTAAATTAGCATTTATTTTCACTGCAGGGAGGATTTGTAGGAACTAGAGTAGTTTTCTGGGATATTTTTCTCCTCTTTGCGTCTTCACTGATATAACCAGGGCCAAATAAGACAGAAATGGATAGAAGTCCATCCGGTTTACGCTTGTTTCTAGTTTCTAATTCCTGTTAACTTAAAATTACTGGAGATTGCCTGGAGGTCTTTGTTTTTCCAGCAAAGAATGGGTGCTGGTCTCCCCCATGGTGTAGAGCTAAAGCTGGATAGCAGGAATGGAAATGTGGCACACGCTTCATCTTTTGAAGCAGAAAATAGAAGAATCTCTGGCTATTTTTCTAAGGAGTTTCAAGCCTGTGAAGAAAATGGCTCCAAAAATACACATTAAAAAGTCATATTTACCTCTAGCACATGATAAGTTCATGAGGAGACCTTTGCTTTGAACTGTTAGATGGATGCACTTTTGTTGCGAAAATATTTTATTCCTGTGTAGCTGAATTCGCAAAGTATTTAGTGTATAATCTACATAAGTTTTGTTCTGTCTGTTCCAGGAAAAACTGTTCCTTGATTTTTGTAGTCTGCTTTTTCAAATTAGACCGACAGAAATAGAAACCACTGATAATTATCATTAGAATCCAAGTAGCCTCTTTAGCTCAGATACTTTCTCAATATATTCTTCTCTTAACAGCAGTCTGCTTTACCTTCACATAAAAACTTTCAGTTTTCTGCAAAATCTTGCTTTTATTGTTACAAGTAGAATACTGACCGCTCCTATCTATTCCACATAGCACACTTAAAAACACCCATTCTCCAAGTTAGGGTTCAAGGTAATAATACAACATGAAATTAAATCTTTAATAGGACTTTGACGGAACAAGCGATCCTTAACTTCCATCGAGGAGGAGCAGCACGATGCCCGTCTTGAACTGGTAAATTTAAATGTCCAAATATGACTTGCTTAATTCCAGTTAACTCGGAAGTGTTCTTGGTAAGAACAAAGAAAAGATGGGAAAAGGGATTTAAACAAGTAGTGGGAATGTTGCCAGGCCAAGACGAACTGAAAACGCCACTGACCAGAGGCTGTTGCTGTATGATAGTTTCATTACTGTCGTGTCATGAAAACAGCTCAATTTACAGACAGCAGAGATGACACTCCACAGCCACAGCCGCTGGTAAACACCGTCAATCCACCTCACCTGCCCCTGCTGCTCCTCTTTAAGGAAGCTGGGCAAACAGACCTCGAACCCAGGGACTCGACTCCTGCCCGTGATGGTTCCTGGATGAGACGGTTTGAACTTCCTCCAGCTCCCTTTGGTTAAGATCTGCGTCCGTGAAGTCTCTGTTTCAACTACTCTAAGGTTTTGAGTTCAGGTACTATTTGAGCTGAGATGCTGATCAGGTGTTTCTAGTTGTAAAAAACAGTGCCTTCACTCCACAGTTACACATCATAACATCTCTCTGAAACCAAAAAAGTAATAGCAGCAATCCTGTACAGCTTCCAAAACCAGAATTAGCCATTGTCCTGACATGCAATGCCTCGACCCCAAAAGTGTTGAATGGAAGTCTACAAAATAAATAAATAAGAGCTAGTAAAACAAAGCTACTCAAAAAATGCTTCCACCTTGAGCAGCGCAATTCTAAAACTTTGACTTTTTTTCTTCTTCTAGACTTTTAAATTCAATCTGTCAATCTGCATGTTTAGTCATTTAAGTTCAGGTTTAAGTTATTGCTGCCTATTGCTGAGACAAAGCAGATCAATAGTTGCTATTATTCCTCCATTACTCGCAAAGAAACTTATGTAAACATTTAACATCACTTTTGTCCACCAAAGTTGTAAGCATCAAATGAATACAGCTAATAAATATACTTAATATGCATTTAGGAAATTCCTTAGTTATTGGCCAAGCTTTTACTTGATCCTTCTTATTTTTATCCCTGGATTTCATTCCTTTATGTCCAAATTGCAACTCGATACTGCCTGCACCCTTCTGTGGATTTCGCAACTAAATCCATAACGCATCCTTTTTAATTCCCTGGGACAATGCTGCTGCAAATATTTTTAATCAACATTTCTTTCACTAGATAACACAAACATTTATATGAGGTAAGTAGATAATTTTAATCCTAAACAAGACGTTGAATATCAGTCCACAAATAATCAAGCGAGAAATATTTCCCTGATCCCCGGTGACAAGAAGTGTGAATTCCCGTTTCTTCCTTTCTGGGTCTCGATTAGGCAGAATTTACATGCATTTAAACTTATCTCCTTACCTCATGCTATTTTTCTGCCTCACTAATTATTAAGCATCGGTGAGTTTTCACTACAGGCTATTTCTCTAGCTGGTGTAATGATTTATTGATGGTGACCATTTCGTCTGCATCCATTTAGAATATGAACAGGGACAAATGACACACCAACTTTTAATTATCCTGAAAAAAAGAAGAAGTCAAAATTAACTTTATTCTTATTCCTGTTGAAACATGATGTACGCACGTAAACTTCAACAAACGGAGTTATGTTTAGTGTTCATTCACATTTAGTTTTTCTCCTATGCTTCCCCTCGTCACCATCCTAATATTGTAAATACTAATTATCCCACATGTCTCAGAAGTTTGGCTTTCGGTTTTTGTTTGCATGTGATCATTCTCCTTGTGGGTAATTTATGGTCCACTTCTCATCCTTCCTGTTTACTTTATTGTCTAGAAGGCTTTGCCATATAAATTTATTTCTTTATGTTTAGTTTCTTAGCTTAGCTTGGTCAATTAAACAAGAAACATGGCACGTTTGTGGAGCTAGTGTTTGTCGTCATTGCTCAGAGACGAGTATCTCAATTAAATTCTGAAATGCTTGTCTGACTCTCCTCCAGTACAACTGCGTTGACCTGCATTATTCTTCTTATTAATAAGAAAGCATCACTGCCAATCTTTGCAAAAACCTATGTCACCTATTGTAACTCGGAAACAGAGACAGAACTTAAGTGAAGAACACGTGAGACGTTTATGTTCTTATGTGGTCCAGTTGCCAATCAGTGGCCAGTTAGTAAACCAGTTTGGTGAAGGTCAGTAATTATTGGCATGTATAAGGCTGGATTTTCACTGGTGGGAATGAGGCATCAGCAATCACTGCACATCCATAGACATCTTTACTGCGGCCATTTTAAGTTGGACAGTCACAGCCTTTATTTGACCCATAAGAAATGTTGAACATGTGACTTTTGTAAACCATCTGTCTTGTCCAAGTGTAGCTTGAACAATTTTGTTAAAAATCAGACTTTGTGAACCCATTTGATCAACTGCAACCACTTTCAGACATCAGTGGATGTTTTCAACCAAGATTTTTTTTTTTTTTTTACATTTATTTAGCAAATACTGACTCATGGGGTAATGCTCGTTTTGTAGTAAGTAGACTAAAGAGAAAGGAGAATAACTGTTCACAACACATGCAGGCAAGTGCATGTCAGGTATTGCAGACAAAGCTGTTATTTGGTGGGGCTTTTTTGTCTTCATTATGCCCTCATGTCTGTGGTTAAACCAAACATTGCCCCTGCTTGTCCAATTAGACTTTGAGTCCCACAGCACATCACCAGTGACACAGGAACAGACGGTCCATTAACAGTGATAGAGATGGATAGTAAGAGATCAGAGTCAGGAGAAGAAACGTGCATTTCTGCAGTTTGTCTCTTCAGAAATCTGCTTTTTAAGGCATCATTAGCAGACACAGAGTTGCTCGGGCCACAAATCCTCAGAGAGATATGCATATTGCCACGAGAAACTTGTCCCTGCTTACAATTTGCATAATGTCGGGCGTCTCACTTCATTAGTTTAATGCTTGCTTAAGGTAACTAGCCTAAACAAGATAAACAAAGAAGGGGAGAATAATAATTCATAGCACTACTAATGACTTCTATTAGCAGTGCAGGCACAGCTGATCCATGTGTGTACATGTGACTTACAATTTACTTGACATGGTTTCATGGATCAGCTAGGAGAACTCCTAGATGGGATGCTCACTTGATGATTTTTAAACACTTCAGTTAAAATGATGCAAACCCATTACATACAGTGTACTTGCAGTCATGAATAACTCCCTGTCAGATTATTGGAGATGAATAATTTTATTGGATGGATGAATCCGAGGAGTTCTTTTTTTTTATTTTTATTTATTTATTTTTCTTACAGAAAAGTTGGAGTCATTTGCAGGACCGTATAAAACAGGCTTTCTGTAAAATCAAGTTTATGTGTGAATGAGACAATCTGCCAGCGTCAGAGTAAGCAGTTCGCAGTGTCACAGACTTTGTGCTTTATGTGCTTTGAGCAAACATTTACTACAGCACTACAGGAAAGGCTTGCTCGATTATAAAAAATCTTTCCACTATTTGCTATGGATGATTAAAGATTAGAAAATGCTGTCAGCCTGTTAGAAGTTTCAGTGTGGGATTCCTTATCCATGAAATACACAGGCAGTCATTACAGAGAGATACTAATGGTACTTATTGTTAAAAGAAGTTTAATTCAAAAACATGCAGACAAAAAATTGTTCTCTTCTTGACATGAAAAAATGAAAATGTATTATGGTTTCAATCCTAAAACATATTTTAAATTAGTCAAACTTTTGTCTCAACTTAGGTACAAACCCATTGCATCTTATCGTCCCTAATTTATTTTTTAATTTTTTTTCACTTTCTTGTGTAGGTGGCATAAATCATTTTAATGAGTCTTGCTGCTCTCCTGCCTCCTACGGAGTGCCTTTAAGGCCAAAGTTCATCTTGACTTATCTGACAGTCATCAGATAAATCAACATATTTTTCTGAAAATATGTGAAAAGGTCCTTCGACATCAAGAGAGTGATGGTTCACAGAGAAAAGACTTTACCTAGAGAAAAGCGGGTGTGCTGCATCCGACTTTATGCACCTGCTCGATTTGAATAGCCTTTCATCAAATGTTCAGTGGTGCTTGAAAGTTTGTGACTGAATCCGAATATTTTACCTAACTTTAAATAGCACTGTGAGAGCCACAGTAACTTTTGCTGGTCTGAACTGGTGATCTTTTTAATCTCGATTTAAAAAAAATAAAATAAAAATCTGCGTACATATATTTCTGACACTTTTATCTAATTTGTCTGAAAAGTTTTGTACTTAAGTCGTCACAGAGAATAAGAAACCTGAATCCTTTTCTTCAGGTCGGAGGCCTTTGGTACAGATTTATTGATTGTTCGCCAAGCAGCTTTGTTTACCTCCTCAAACTGCTCAGATAACAGCCTGAAGTTGAGTAAAAGATTTTATCTGGGAGATGATAAAAAGGTTTTTGTGCTGTCAGCAGTGAAAGACCTGAATCAGTTCTCTCAGAGCTTAACTGCTGATCTTCTGCAATAAATACTGACCTTCCTCAAAAAAATCCCAATCGCTCTTCTGGAAGTGGCAATTGTTTCAAAGTGTTTACTGTCACCTGCAGATTTAACGAACACATAGCTGGAGAAGAAGAATTATTTTCACCTTTTTTTCTGCATGACAGCGAGGAGAACAATTCAGACAATTTAGCATTAGCTTCTCAGGCACATCCTTCCTATCTCAGTCACCTCTTTGAACTCAGGTACGACCTCCGTCAATCAAAGCCGCGGCTCGGCCGCTCAGTTAGGCTTTTAGTCTCCCAGCTTCCTCCTCATTAAACACAGCAGTGGTGACAGAGGGGAGAGTTTAGACTAAAATTGGCCAGCTCGAAAAGCCTCTTCCTGCATCCTATGACGGTGTTATTCAGAGGCAAGGTTACGCAAGATTATAAAACTAACGGTGAGGTCATAACAACAGGCTTATTTCAGCCAGCAGTTAAAAGTATTGCGAGATTGGAGTCAAACTCAGTGTCACTGTCAGACTGTTTGATTTTCTTGATCTCACTAAGTCTCCCCAACGTTTCCGAGCGTAAAGCAGCGATTCTCAAGCTCTGCAGTCTGATATGGATCAGAACTGAGTGGCAAGTCACCCCAGGCTCAGCCCATGCCTTATGTTTCAGGCAATATCATTTCCACGTTTTGGGAAAAAAAAAAAAAAAAACCCCGACAGAATAACAAAATTTTACATATAGAACTTTATGCATCATTAAACTTTGAATATCATCAAATTTTGTGCTTAATGGATTTAATGGTAAAAATATGTGCGAGTCAGTGTTCACTTGGCTAAGTTTTCTTGTACTTTTAGTCAGTTTAGAAAAAGAACTTTCTGCCTTATAACAATAAATGCAATCACGATGAAGTAAGGATTGTTTTAAATTCTGTATGAATTTAGATTTACTGTACGAAACATAGTAAAGACTGGGTTCACAAATAAACATTTGTAGCTATAAAGTATAATTTCCTTTTACTAAAACCATATGTAGCTCTAAAGCAACGAACTTGCTCTAAAGTTCATTGTGACAGACACCAGTTTTACTGGGTTACTTTTTATGGTAGATGTGTTTGCAGAAAAAGTGCCTGTGACCTCAAAACCTGAAGAGTTTCTTCAAACTTTTTGGGATCATTGCAGCTGTAAGCCATGCATCACCTTGCACTGTTTTATACTGTACATGTGCAGTGAAGCCTTCACAATAGATCATTTTATTATTTCTGAGCCTTGTATCTGAAAGGACAACATCTTCTGACATTTACATAAATCTCTTTCTCCTTTGTTTTATCTTTTTTCTGTCTCAGCTATAACTCTGCTGTGGCTTTGCTTTTACTATTTCAGTCACATTTTTATTTGTCATTTCCTATATTTAATTCAGTCTACCAACAGTCATCATGTGATCTTGTTTTAGCCGAGCCAGTCTCTTTCCATGTCTTTTTGCTTGATGTATATTTTGTAAATCTGCATTGAAGTGACTGTTTGTCAAGGTTTTTTCCTTCAGACAAGATTACATCCAAAGATTTCTTCACAATATAGACTGTTCATGCTTGTGTAAATTTCACTTTCTTTACCCTACTCAGGTTTGACTACTTGAGGGCATGTAGGTAAACAGAAAAGCAGATCTTCTTTAAAGAAGACTTATCAAATCTCTTTCCTTTTTCTTACACGTTTTTGTAAATTCATATGGGTCTTTACTGCTTCTAGAAACCAGTCCAAGTGTTTTAAAAATACATCAAATCTTTTTTTTTTTGGCAATAAGTGAACGTTCCGTTAGTGTCTCGAATACGAGTCGTTTCAAAAGCTTTACGATTATTAAGTCATAATTTATGGGCACTTACCCGTTACCTAGCAACCCCAGCTGAGTCCAGCCCCTCGCTAGCCCAATTCGGTCACTTCATTATTAGGATACGAGCATGTTAGGTCAGCTGGTTTTACCACTGCATGCGCTGCACAGTGGCTACTGGAAAAGCAACAAGCTTTTTTGCTCCAATGAACAACATGTGTCCATGCACATTTTTCCAGTCTCTGGGTGACAAAGCTGCATGCCTTCATTTTATTTTCAAAACATGTTTTCATTAATGTTTTTATGCACATTCTAAGTTATTGCATTGGAAAAGACCGATGGAAATGATGTAGTTGAAAATAACTTAATTAATTTTGAAAAGAAAAAAAAAAGAAAAGAAAAAAAAAAACAAGCTCATTTGAGGGATTTTTTGCTTTTTTTTTTGAAAAAGTGCTTAAGGGAAGATGGAAACAGGTTTGCCAATAAAGTTCTGATGTAGGGATTGCCCCCATCCACTCGTGGGTTTGTGCCTTACTAAAGGCTCAACAACGTGGAAAAATTTCAAAGTCAAAACATGTAGCACAGACTGGAGGACTTTCAGCCAGGAGTGGCCGGCAGGTTGTACTCCCGGCTGGAATGGGAGTGGTGGAATGGACCTTGACAGAAGGAAAGTTCTGTTCCTTTGGTTCACTGCAAAGCTGCAAAGTAAACATGACTTACCATTCAGAAACCACTGCTGCCTGCATCCTTGACAGTTGTGTAGGAGGCTCCATATCTTGTGCTTCTGTGTCTGACACGGGGTCAAAGATGTACTGTTGTACAACTGTGCGTGTGTTTTCAGCCATTTCCACATTTATGAATGTTGAGTGTGTCGGGGGGCCAGCAGCAGCTTATTTGCATAATACTGACGGAGCCAAGAAACAGCTCATTTTGAAAGAAGCAGAACTGACCAGGTGAAATCTCATTATCGGAGAATGATTTTGTGCATAAAATGTTATGAACATGTTTTGTTACGGCCCATAGACCTACCCTAACTTGTTCTTGTTCAGGGAAGCATATTAGATCCCCTTATAAGTGAGTCTTATGGGACTAACCCCGCCTCTCAAGAAGGAATGACCTTGTTGACAAAACTAGACTTTCCCACATTTACTATTCATTTGGAAAAGAACAACAATAACAGTTCTCTTAACCTGTCTGCTGCCCAAACATCAAAACATCCTCCTCCGCACCACACAAACAAAACCTCTGCAGAGACCATATCTACTGTCGCCATGACTAAGAGGTTATTCTGACCCGTCATGTCGCAAGCACAACAAACTGAGACACACACATAAACACAAAAAGTCACCTATTTTTGGCAGGTTTTTGTGAAGAAGGCGACCAATTTTAGAATCACAGCTTTCATAACTATATTTTTCTGCTATTTTCTGATTGTCTACATGGGTCTAGACAACTATCCATCCATTATTCAGCATGCTTATCCCTAGTGTGGTCAGCAGGGGTGCTGGTGCCTCTCTCCAGCGGTCAATGGGCAAAAGGCAGGGTATCTGGACAACTGCTTTATCCCAGTTTTTGTTCTGCAGCAAAGTCCCTTTTTCATTCTGAATTACTTTTATTACAGTACATAATGCTACTCCGTCTCATTGTTAATCTTTCAAACTTTAATGCTCTGACCTCCGTTTGTGCCCCTCTGCACAAACAAATGTTATGTTAGCCAAAGGGTAATGTACACTCAGAGAGACGGACATGGACATAGAGCGGGGCAGTTGGACTAACTGCCCCTCTCTATGTCTCAGGTTTCTGTTAAGAGGTTTGTACTGCTTTGGGTTTGCATTATAGAGTCTGTGTGGAAACACAAAGTAGATCAGAGTCAATCAGATGACTTTCTGTCTGCAGCCCCTCTGCAGGGAAATAAGATATTTTAGTGTCACTCGTAAGCAACTCAAATAGCAGATATTACAGTACGGTATTTACACTAAATCACATTACAACAGTAATCTTTACTTGATAAATAACACAATGCTCAGAGAGACGTTGGGGAGAAGTGTTGGACCTAATTTTATCCCCCAGCTTGAAACTTCTTCACAACTTTATTCCTGACCTGTCCATTTTGTTCCTTGAATTCATGATGCTGTTTTTTTTTTTATTTAATATTCTCTAATAAAGTTATGAAGCACTGACGGAATCATGTATTTATACTGAGATTAGTTTGCAAAGGAGTTACTTTTGAAAGCAAATCATTGCCCTAGATTTTATTGAGGGGTATCAGAGTAAAGTTGCTGGCTTTTGTTTAAAAGTAATTAAATCCATGGATATTTTTTTCTTCTATTTAGTTAATCTATGTGCTACTTTATATTAATCTATGAAACAAAACGACACCTTGAAACTACAACGTGTCGTTTCACACATTCACACCCTCCATTTGCATGAATGGAGGGTGTGAAAACTTCAGCAAGATGGGGAAAAAAATACCAATATAAACTATTTTGAATGTCAATCAATTTCTGTTGCTTATAAATTTCAAAATTCTATAAAAAATAATAAATTTTGTTTAACATATTTTCAATATTCTGTCAAAAATACTGTAAAATAAGGAAAAAGGCTTGGTTGTGACAGGCAGTCTGTACATCACTGACACAGAGATGCTTACTCAGATCAGCCAGACAGCTCCATTACAGCTCTGACAGCTCAATCCTCTAGATAACAAATCACCTACCTAGGCGTCTTCCATGGAAAAGAGCATGTGTCAGAAATGTCAACATGCAATAATTTGTTAAACTGTGCAATCTATATGTGCATATGTAGCTTCTTAAGGTCAAGCTTAGCTCAGGATTTCCGTATAACACTTTCTATCGAACGAAGCAAGCTATCGATACAAGCTATCGATAGCTTGTATCGATAGCCTTCAGCTATCGATACAAGCTACAAGAAAATCCACTTCTTTTTTTTTTTTTTTTACATTACATTTTTACAGTGCCTTGCACCACAAAACCTCAATATATTTTGTTGGTGTTCTGGTGCGTAACTGTGAAATGGAAGGACAAGCGTACATGTTTTTCCAATTTCCTTTTTGCAAATACGCCTGGATAGTGTGGCCTGGTTTTATGTATTGCTCACTGTACCCGTGTGCTAAATACAATCCACCTGCACGCCAATGTAAAGAGGGAAACATAATTTCCCATCCACACAGTAAAGCACGGTGGCTGCAGGGATACTTGTTATAGCAGAGGTTCATGGGAGGTGGTTTGGGGTGAGGGTGTGTTTTAGAAATGCAAGCAATATTTTTTCAATTTTTGTCTGGATTTGTGTTGGTCTACCACATTAAGTCTTCTTATTTGTGGTTTTAATATGAACACAGGTGAAAAAGTTCAAGTGGTATGACCACTTTTGCACCTGGGGAGTCAGTATTTGTGTTCCTCTTAAATGGTGTGTGCGTGCGTGCGTGCGTGTGCGTGTGTGTGCTGTTGTATGAATGCGCCAATACACACCAGCATCCTTCAGAGATCACTATTCCTGTTCCCAGCTATGCCTGAAGGGGAGCGGGAGAGAGGTGTGTGGGGGTTGGAGGGGCCACAGGAAGACAGGATGGGCTGGAGGTGCGGGGGGGATGGGTCCTCCCCAGTTCTAGTATCCATGGTAACCCTGTCCTACCCTTCCAGGATTCATGTAAGAGGTGAGGGAGATGATGGGATGTGGAGAGGTGGCAAAGGGACTGGATGGAGGAAGGGAGACAAAACAAATACAAACGTTTGAGAAATTACTGTCAATCCCAGGAACATAAAGTAGATTAGAGAGGCTAAAAGAACATATTAAAATAAGAAACGAAAGGCAATTCAAGAAAAACAAAAAACGTGTGTGTTTAGCAGATAAATGGAGAAATAAACACAAACAAGAATTGCTGACGGTATTCTCTCTTTGTCCTGTAAGTAAATAAAAATCGTGGAAGTCGATGGAAACATAATGAGCTTAGTCAGTGTTTGCGTAGAATTAGATCTGTTGTTGTTGTTAAAGGCTTTACTTTGAGTTTTTTTTTTTTTTTTTTTTTTGAGGAATTCTTATTCTGTGCCAGAAGAGGAAACTCATCAGCTGTTCCCGCTGAGCTGAAAGCAACAGGGAGACAGACAGAGAAAGCAAAAAAAGTGAAGAAAAGTGCAAAACAGACAGATATTATGTGTTTGTGTGTCTTCAGAATATTAATGTGAACTCATTGCGTTTTCGACTGTGAAAAATGATTGTAGCTGCTGTTTCACGCTTCAGTTCAGCAACCATAAAAAGCAACTGTATTGTAATGAATAATGACATTACATCATTATGTATAGTAAGTATGAGAAATGAGATGTTGACTAGGAGAAATAGTGTTTGTATTTTTGTATTCTGCATATTTGCATTGTTTATATATTACTTTTCTTTTTTCTTACTCATCTTAACCGTTAAACAAATCCGCTGGTAAAATTCCTAAAACATAAACAATTAGAAAACAAAATACTGCACATCTACCAGTTTTTTATTTATTTATTTTTTTAGTTTGTAGAAAGATTTTTTTCAAACATTCAGCTGCTTCCTAATGAACGCCAGGATTCCTCTGTCAGTGTGACTCTCTCTAATGAAAGCTCATCTAAATCACAGTGTGACAGTAGGGCCGGTTTGGGATATTAAAAATTAATCACAGGCTGTGTAAACGTGATTGGAAGGATACATCCATCACATACGGGGAGCAAGAGACAAAAGGGATTGAGAGGGAAGAGTGAGATTTGACGGAGGAGAAAAAGAGACAAGGTCAAGGCCGATCAATATGGGCTGAAGCGGCACAGGTGAGATGATCGGCTTTTTTTCAGATTCTGTCGTGTGACCCCTTTGCTTCCTCTCAGCCTCCTTTTGTCCCATGTGCGCACACGTATCGTCATCCTCACTGTGGGTCAGAATATAGTGGTTACTGAGAGGCAATTTCACAGCTGTTGGTCTGACCACCTCCGGACCTGGAACTTCATTACAGCACTCTGGCACAGCTCGCAGTGCACACACAGACAGGCACATGACACGGTGCGGTGCAGACGGAAGCTCGTGTCGAGCCGTCAATGTGCCGCTTTATCATAATGGTGTTGACATGTAGAAAGGCCAATTCCTATTGTAAGTGGCCTGCTGAAGGATAAGTCATATTATGCATCATCGACAGGAGAATTAGGATTAGAAAAAGAGGTTCATTTGGAAGCAAAGAAAACTGCAGAGAAATTACTGAACCAGTACTACTGCTGGCTAAACATATTTACTTACAGGATTTAAAATTTATGAGGAATCTAACTTCATTAAGCCGCTCCAAAATTGCCCCTCGTGTCCCTAGTGTTTGTGTTTTTGTGCTTTGGATACAAGATGGAGTGTAATCTGAGTCTTTTAGACTCAGATCTTTTGCACCACATTAGATCGATGCATCGACATGCATCACCACAGATTCTGTCACAATCATATCGGACCCCCACTACTTGTTACCTCCACTTGCGAACAAGATTCCAAGACACTGGAAGTCCTTCACGATGAAGAAAGATGTTTTCCTTACCCCCTCAAGCTCATCGCTCTACCCTGTGGTAAGGTTAAATGGCTAGAAGAACAAAAGCTGCAGGGGCTGAACTCACTGAAAGAGTGAGTTGCCTGCTTTCCTCAGGAGAAAACAGGCACAAGAAGCAGATATTTCAAGACAGGTGGATAATGACTGTGTTTTATGTGTAAGGTTGCAATGCTATCAGCCATGATGCATTTGGATCAAACCTGCAATAGAACTAAATTTGCTGCTGAGGAAGTGTGGAAGTGAAACAGCAAACAAGAGAAAATAGTCAAATCTTTTTACATTGGTCCACTACTTTCTGCATTTGAGAACATTCTGTGTCTCAAAGGTCTTGCCCTTTGAGACATTGGGCACCAGTTCCATTTTCAGCATTGTCAAGTTAAAACAGCAAATGGTGTATTTGTGAGTGCATTACCATCTCCGCCCAACTGGCACGCGCCTCACAGGAAATCAAGCGCACCCATCCCTTCTCAGGCCCATCAGAAACCTATAAAGTAACTCGGCACACCTGTGTTCTGAATGATCCCTTCAGACAAAGAACTCGGCTCCAAATTTCCACAGAGACACCACTGGTAGGGACTGAACATCAAACCAAACCTGCATTCAGAAAACCTAATTAGTCCTGTTAATGGAATGTGTTTATGTATTTAGAATGTAGTTTGTTGGTTTATTCACTAATAACCTGAAGGTAAATTAATATTGTTTGGAAATTTATTTTGTTCACTATAATCTGCAAGTAATTTTGGTTCATTTGTTTGTAGGTTTTCAACCTGCTTGGTGTGTCTACTCTGACCACTCAAACAAATCATGGTGGTCTTGTATTGAAAAGTGAAGTGATTTAAAGACAAAAGAAAAGAGAAATAAAAAGATGACACTGAGATGAGTTGTTCCTGCGTCTCTTTGATGGGAGCAAGCCTTTTTCAAGTTTGGGCAGAAGCCGAGGTGGTTTGAAGAGGCCAAAAACTTGACAAGCATAAAGGCATATTTACTGGAATTAAGACTTATAACCAGTAATGCAAACTGGCTCTTACAGCAGCAAAAGGAGCTGCCTGATACTGTACAGCTGTTTCCCCATTGCACACGAACACTGGTCTCTTCTGTATTGTTTAACCTGGAATGCAAAATGTATTTCCTCTATTGGGGAATATAGTATGAGTCCTGGGCTAAACTCCAAAATGTTGGATTGGGGCCAGCTTCCAGTTTAAAACTGTGTGACATTTTTGTAAGGTCAAAATACAAATTTTTGTATGTGCAATAAATCCTTAAGTTGTAGGGTTAGAGGTTCTGACTGTTGTCAGCTGGGATAGACTTCAGACCTTGTGGTCGTCCACAGAATGAAGCAGGTGTAGTTTATGGATGAATAAATCTGCAACACCACAACAAACCCACATGACTCAGGATAAATATATATATATATATATATATATATATACACACACACACACACTTACAAAGCAACAAATCCCACCTTCATACAGGTTGACAACCCAATTACATGACAATGCTGCTCCAAAATTGCCCCTCATGTCTTACTGCCAACCCTCGTTACAACGCCTACCCTAACGAGACAAAGACAAACTCTCTTTGTTGTCACCTGTAAATTATTTCAAGTTGCCTCACACGTGTCAGTCAAGGTGTTTAAAAAGAAACAGAGGTGATGATTACAGTGGCTATAGTTAACCTGGTCTTGTCGCTACCTGTGGGTTGCTGCCTCTCACGCTGTCTTTTATCACTTTTCCTTTCTCCTCTGTCTCACTTTCTCACCTGCTTTTGCCACAACAAAATGATGCACACAGTAAAAATTGTAACTTATTGTCAGGTCAGTCAGTTTATTCCCCCCCACCCCGTCCTCCCTCCATTTCATGCTGTACCTCACATGATGCACCTCAGAGGAGGTGATTTTTATTCTTATGCCAAACCCATCCTCTTTACTACTCTCTCTGGTTCTATCCTATTTGTAGTTTCCCTTTACACTTCAGTGTCGCATAACTCAAACTCTCTCCTCACTCCTAATTTTTCCCACCATCTACCTCTGTCTCTGTCTTTATCCCCTTTTACCTCACCTCTCCAATACTTCTTGCCTGCTCCCATATGCGCCCCCTCTGCCCCTTCCAGCTTTTCCGGACTGTGAACCTGTCCCCCCTCTGTCACAGACAGAATGACCATGCCAGTGTTGATTAGAGCCTGCATGATCAGATGCTCTGCTAGGCTTAGCTGAAGCCTGTGGGAAAGAGAGCTGCTTATTTTAGCCTCAGGAGATGGATTGAAAATGATGGGGGGGTAAAACAAGCACAGATTCTCTTGGCTCAAGGAAGTCGGTGACATACTAAACAGCACATTTTAACATTAAAATTGATGAATGAACAAGCTCATGCGAAGAATTTATTTTTTATTAATTTTTTTTTGCTCAATTTATCTTGATCACCCGGTTTGAATGACGATGCCTTGCTGAAGGAAAAAGAACTGTGAAAACATTCAATGCGATATAGTTAGCCTTTTTCAGGTGGCAATATTGCAAAGCTCTTGGCATGTTGCTTGACCTTGTGAAGTAAGTACACCCTTTTATCATAAACCCAGGATATGAGGCTGAACGGTTTATATGTAACTTCCTTTTGCATTTATACTCACCAGTCACTGAATCATGTACACTAGTTTGTGCTTAACACAAATAATAAATCAGCCAATCCAGTGCTGTTAATTTAATAAATTCAGGTATCTATGCATAGTGAAGACTTCTGTTGAAGGCAGGATTGTTGGTGAATGCTGGGATTTTTCTGCACAAACTATTTTAAGATTATCAAAAGAAAAGAAAATCTCCAGTGAGGAACAGTAATGTGAACCAAGTCTTGTAGAATGCATCTCTGAACAAACAACTACATGTCGGCTTTGAACAGAAAACCGAGGCTGCATTTAACACTGGCTTCTCAAGACTTTAAATTGTTTAGGTTGAACATTTTGGGTTGAACATTTTGGGTTTTATCTGGGGTTTTGGGTTTTATTGTGGGGTGATTCACAATAATGTGAATCACCCCTCAATTCTGTTGCAAAAAATAAATAAATAAATAAATCTGCACTTATTTTATCCTACCTCCATCTCACACAAAGGAATACCTATACTGATGATGTAAAATATCAACTGAAAACAAGAAGCAAATGTGCATTTTTAACCGTTTACCTTCAGAGCCTTTTTAAAATGAAACATGGCACTTGAGGCAAAACTTATTGGCTAAAAGTTTGAAACTTAACAAAAATAAACTGAACCTGGCTGATGCTGGTTTCATCTTATCTAAGGAGGATTGAGTCATAAAATAATTCCAACTATTCCCTAGCTTTTTTTTTTATTATTATTATTTTGCTCAAAGATGAGAGTCAAAGTGGAGAGAAATAGGCCTTTTCCCAAATGTCATACAGTGAGAAGCCAGGTTGAGTCCGAACAGATCAAAACTGCTGGTTAAACGACAAATTACACACAGCTGTAAAAATAACTGCACTTGATAAAATAAGAAACTATTTTTAACGTGTTCCATTTTCAGCAGATGCGTGACAAAAAGCCAGGCTTATTATTGTGTGTAATTAACAGACGTCCCCCACTGGTACATGACAAATTACTGGATTTAAATAATTGTTCAGTGTTTGCCTTTGGTGCTCAGAAATGTTTGGGATTTTATTAACATTTCCTTTATGTTTTTTTTTTTTTCTTTTCATTGTACTAATTGGAGAACAACAAGCATGATGAAACTGCAAGCAATTGCCTCATGAGACACAACTCAGTTTCACAGGGTCTGTTATTCTCTTTGTCATCAATACACGAGGAAATGTTCAAAAGTTTAATATTTTATTTAAAGGTACAGGTGCAAGAAGGGAAAAAAAAAAGATTTGCACTGGATTTTCTCATATGTTGACCAGAAAGAAAAGTCTTAAGAAGTGCTGGAGGAGGCAGCATTGGATTAAGGCTTTATCTTGATCGAACAGGAGTATCCACTGGAGAAAAGAATTGAAGGATCAGAGGTGTGAACTGTGGGTGTGTGCACTGAGGTTCCACTTTTGGTGTTTTACAGTACACAGGCATAAAGACATGGTGTGGACATTTGTGTGCAGACATAAATCCGTCCGTTCATGTTGACCGAGTTAAACACACACGCACATACACACGGATGTTCTGCTGTGCTCGTGTTCTTTTCTTTGTTTCTAAATGTATACTCTGAAACACACGGAAAGCTTATTCTGTGTGTGTGTGTGTGTGTTTTCAGGGAAAGAGCATGCATGTATGTTTTTGGCCCATATACTGGCTACTTTCCAGGAAACTTCTCCTTGTTTAAATAAGTGAGTGCAGGTCAGAAGGTGTTACCATTTCAGCTGCATAAATGATTCCTCCCCGGCCCCACGCTACACTTACTCTCAGTGATGGTGTTTCAAACAGTTCACAGCTGGCACCAATGAGTTTGCAGTCTATTCCAGTGCTCAGTTGCAGTTCATTGCTGCCTCCTAATGTATTTGATCTTCTCAAGCCTATTAAATACAACTATATCAGCGTGGTTTCAGATCTTGTGCCCACTGTCCTTTGTACGCTTGAAGTGGCTGCGGTGAGTGAGCTTCAGTCACCAATGCTGAAGTGCTTCAAACAACTCAATCATTTTATGCCTTTCCAATTTTGTTTTTCTTTATAAGTTAATAAATCACACATCTTCAATACCTTTTAGCACGCTCTGTGGCCAGAAGACGGAGAGGAAATTACTTCATCTGTTTTAACAATTTAGCGAATGAGAAATCTTAAGCCAATGTGCCCAGGTCCATTAGAACAGTGATGTTCAATGCCGGTCCTTGAGGAGCAGCGTCCTGCCTGGTTAAGACATGTCTCTTCTTCAACACAGCTGGTATAGACGGCTGAATTACCTCCGTGGCATTTCAATAAGTTTTGCAGATGGTTGATAATGAGCGATTCATTTGTTTTAGGTGTGCTGAGCCGGATATGTATCAGAACATGCAGGAAGTCGTCCCTCGAGGACTGGAATCGAACAGCTGCAGACACCATGTCTGATGCCCAGCTTTTGACCTGACCTCACCAAACCGATATGAGATGATTACAATTTATAACTTTTAATGTAAGAATATATAAAAACAGCTCCTTGACAGATCATTGGTCAGTAGCCGATTTCATCTAGTTTTTATGTTCAGTTTTGCAAACTATTATTTTCAGTGCCATTTGCCTGATTTTATTCACACCCCTGACAGATTTAGGTTCAACTTAATCTTCTAATCTTACGGTCATGTTTCTTTTGATTGGAAGAATTATAAATTACCTGAGTCCAAACTTTAACCTGACAGAAGATCTGTTGACTTAAATCAACCTGGCCCCATACATAAAGGGTCAAAATACCAGTGCATCAAGGGTTTCACTGATTTAATGCTAATTAAAATGTCTCTATTGATTATTTTGAGGGATATGATAATGTGTATGTTTAATAAAAAAATATTTGAGCATTGTCTCATCTTGATGAAACATCTGTCTCCCTACCACTTGGAAACAAACTCCCTGAATAAAATTAATTTAAAATTGACAAATGTCTTCCGATGGATGAATAATTTGCAGCTTTACTGCACAACCTGTCAGCATTTTCCCATCAACAGGCTATGTCTTGCTTAATTTTGTTTTGTTTTTGCTCTGGAGTGACACAGAAAGTGAATGAAGCAGAAATATAGCTCTTGCTTTTCTCATTTGCTTGCAGAACACTACAGTGGGTTGTTTATGTGCATTCTCTGAAAGATATGTGAATAGGGAGCAAAATGTAATTTGGTGTCTCTTCCAATGCGCAAAGAAAGAAGTATTTATTTATTTATTTTTTTACTTTAAGCTATTTGACCTTTAAACAAATCTGCAGTGGCAGCATTAAAATAAACAGCTTTGGTTTATCTATGTGTGACAATTGTTTTTTTTTAGCACTTTTATTTGAAAAGTGGGGTTTTAGTCCGTATCACAGATCTGAGAAAACAACTTTTTACCTTGTTTCTTTGTCTTAGGCACCAATGGTTCTTTGGGATTGTACTAAAAGGGGGTGTTTAGATTTTGTGTGAGTTTGGGTTTATTTTCACATTTGTGCATATTATGGCATTTGCAGAGACAAGGTGTTATTTCCGTGTCCTCAAGCTCTGCTTGACTTAATTTAGCTCAGGTTACAGTCTTCCTGTTCAGCTTCTTTGTAATTAAAACTGGTCAGATCTGTTAAACAGCTTGCAAATCACACTTTCAAGCAATAAAACTGCCAGTACAGGAGTAACTCTCGCGAAGCAAGGTGTGGGTTTTGTATGTGCGTGTGTGAAAGTCATTCAGGGCAAAATAAGGGCAGTGAGCAGGCTAGACAAATGTCATGTTGCTCCTCCTAATGGGCTCTCTTGCCATTCAGAATCCCTCTTCTGGCGGTGATCTCTGACAGAAATGCAGTAAATCGAGATGATTCTCTCTCTCTCTGACCAGTTTTAATTTGAAGCCCAAACAGGTGAGGCGCTGCAGAGAAACGAAGGGGACTCCTAATTCCCTTCGCATACGGTTTCTGGAAATAGCCGCGGACTATTTAGCAGGGCTAGTTAACTACATGCGGTTAAATATGCAGATGTGGAAGGTATTTCAGTTACTTAATTGCAAACAGAACATCTTAGGAAAATATCATTTTTAACATGAGAACATTTATTCAACCATGTTTTGAGTGTAAATTAATCTTCTTTAAATGTGTACTTCACCTTCCTAGGGTTCTAGAGACATTTTGACAATAACCCGTGAGCTTGAGTTTCTCTTAAGCCACTACACCGAATATGATCACATCAAAAGCAGGATGGCAAATTAAAGTCTCAGCAAAAGCCAATTGTGCTCTCTAGATGTCAACTGTTTGGGAGTGATGCCGAAAGAAAAAGGAATACATTTGCTGTTTCATTACAAATTTGAGTTTGCTTAACTCTTAACTATTGTGTGACATTCAGATGGCCATCCATCTATGAACATAATTCACTTGGAATAAAACAAAGAAATGTGTAAAATGTGACTTTTTGCAAGTTTCTGCAAAATGTGAGAACTACAGTGAAAGATTTGAGGGGTTTTTATTGTTTTGTTTTTGTTTTTTTATTTTTGTATTTTTAGACATTTTTCCCAAAGGGACCAACATATATATCTTTGTTTGAATATAATAATGAGCAAGCTGAAATACAGCAGAAAAAAATTGTTTATCAAAAAACCTAACATTGTTAAACGTTCGTGAGTTAGATTTTCCTTTTAATTATTTCACCTGTTTGTGCATTAAAGTAAAAAATAAAGGAGACCGGGCAGATAGTTAAACACTAAATGCACAGATGCAACACAATGAAGACATGAGAGCATACACACACACACACACACACACACACACACACACACACACACACACACACAGACATCCATTTTTTTCTAGCAGAGCTTACACTCACAGTAGATTAGTTGCCTGCAGAGACGTGTTGTGATCCAGTTTCCTCTGATAAAGTTTTGTCTTGTGTGTTGCTCACAGAATCTTTCAATTTATACTTTAGTCGACAATGGATGTACAAAGAAAATTAAAGCAGTGCAGTCCTTAATTAGACAGAGGTGAGTCAAGATAATTAACCACATACGTTTCGTACTCTTGCTGTATTTTCTTGTGGTAAATTTTACTATCTTTGTTTTATTTCCTAAACCTTATTTTGTATTTCCTGTCTTCTTCAGCTTTCATTGAATTTAATATATATTAAATGTATAATACTTGGTTTTTTTTTAGCTTTAAAGTCACTGTCTAATGTGTTATTCTTCATATATCATAATAGTAAGATGGTATTAAAACACTACCTTTTTGAATTATGCAGATGGCTCTTTCAGTAATGTGTTAGATCATAAAGGTTAATGGATTTAAATTTTGTTGTAGAAAAAAAATATGACAGCTGAAAATGTAAATCTTTTGCTAGCCAACTGTGCTTTATGACTGTGTCAGATATTTAATTAAAGGAAGTTCAACGCTGCTTCAAGTGACTGTGAACTCCTAATAGATTTTATTTAAAAACAGCTAACGGTTTCAGATTGGGTGTCTCTTTTGATATTTGTAAAATCAAAATGCACAGGAAAAATAAACAGGAAACAACATTTCCTCATTCCCTGATTGTATTTATCATTTTTGTATTTTGTTGGGAATCGGGTAAGAAAGTTTATGTGTTTTATCCTGTGCCTTTATACAAGCCTGGTACTTCCAGGATCATATCACACCCCAAGCTGTTCAAACAGAAATTTTATTTTATTTTATTTTATTTTATTTTATTTTACTTTTTTACAAAAGGGAGAAGAAGCCAAAGGAGAGAGTGAAGACATTAGGATGTTGATTGGATTTTGTTCTCAATTCAGCTCCCTGCCAGTGCCAATAACAAAGACAGGATACAATACTAGGGGAGGGGGAGGAGAGCGAGCATGGAGGGTGGAGGTGGCGGATCTCGACTGTAATGGAGTCGAGACCCCTAACAGGCTGTCAGATGCTGGTTATTTGCTGCCGCAGTCACGCCTCACACTCAAGCACCCTGCACACATTTCCAAGAGTCAATCCAACGTTTGGCCCGACAGCTGGCGTGTTTGTGTGTGTCTGAGTGTGACCCAGTAATAAATATTAATTACACAATTGAGTGCAGGCCATGTGCCATTTCGCCGTTCTTTATCAAAGCTCATGAACAGCACTGAGGAGTGTAAGAGAAGGAGTCATAAAATAACACAGCTGAACGTATTTCCACCTTTGACATTGACTTTGGTTGTTGATTGTTTTAGGGGTTTTCCATGGAAACAGGAGTTTATCCTACACCAATTATTATTTTTTATTTTTTTCCGCTGTTGGCTCTACCGTCAGGCTAATCAGCGCTGATTATTTCCGAAACGTTGTCGAGAGGATCTATTTCATGCCAGGAGATGCTGGCGGATGAATACGCCGTTATGGCATAGCAGAGAAAGAATTGGGACTGCGGGGGTGTTCAGGGGGAGGGTGTAGCAGTGGCCTGCTGAGTCATCTATGCCAGGCTAATCTGTCAAAGCAGCCCCCTCGGCCCCACAGAGTAATGGTTAATCATTGGAAGTCTGGTGTTAGGGTAAGTGTGTAGGCCTGGCGTGGTTGTGGACAGTTGCGTTGGGTTTTGGGGTGCCTTAGCGTGACAGGTCAGTCAGGCGGATGAGGCGGGTGTTTTTGTAGTTGTGACTGTGAAGAAAGCCCAGAAAAAGCAGCTCCCAGCTTTGCTGACTGGGAGAAGAGCTGGGGCTGCTCTCCCACAGCAAACAGCAGAGAAACGAACGACTTGTTCGTTTTTTAATCTTTGCTGTGTTGGGGTTTGTTCTACTTGCCATCTGTTTGTTCGCTTGACATCCTGGCTAAATATTAAATTGTTACATTTGATCTTTTTTTTTTTCTGGACCTCCAACTCTTATTTTTTTAGATCATTTCAAGCCAGAAGACTTTTTTTTTCTCTCCAGAGGGGCCAATTTGAATAAATTACAGATAATGAAGGGTCAAACACCCAAATGAAATCAGGTCCAGTGTATTTTATGGGCGTCTGTCGTACATAAAATTATATCACCCATCATATCTATTAAATACAGTCAGAGGAGATCCTGCTTTGTTCCACCTTGTTGGCAACCTATTTGTTGATGGTTGACTCCTTTCTGAGAAATACTGTCTTAGCAGTTTTGTTGGAAGACATCTTCTGGGCTTTTTTCCCTCCTTTGCAGCTACAACAAGTTGGTAACATAGGCAGTATGTTTGGTCAAGACACAATAGCATTCTTTTGACTTGTCGAACATAATTATCTCTGAACTCACTCTGATATATTTTGTGTCAGTTTTTAGTTTTAAAAAAAATTAACTTTTTATGTGTGTGTGTGTGTGTGTGTGTGTGTGTTTTCCTTTTTTGCCTCTTTCCTAAACATTTCATTTGGGGGTTAGTTTTGTTCATGCCCCAACAATTTAAAGATAGATTGTGTTGAAGAATGGATCAAAATCACCCCGAAGTGAATAGCTCCTGCATTCTGGAGAAGTCTTCACGTTATCATTATAAAAATAGTTTCTACAAGGCACTAAGTACACTTTAGTAAGTATTTAATAGTTTTTCCACTTTATGAAATTTGTAGATTCTTTTGCACTTAATAGTATGTTAGAATATCTGGTGTGAACCTATTGTCAATAGTATCATTAGTAATGTATTTACTGAGAAAAATGACACGTGTAGTACGTATTTTCTCAGCTGCATGGGTAAAATATAGATTTTTTTAAATTTTGGTTTAATGTTATTTGCATTTAAGGACATAAATGCCCAGTTGAGGGTTAGTGTATGTCTCCAATTTGTGCTTTTGTCTCCCTAAGGACTGTACAGTGAACACCTGTATCACTACAGTTTCCACACACTAAAATCACAGGATAAACATTGTAGTATATGAAGAAACTGATGTCAAAGGGCTCATGTTCTGAGAACGGTGGGGTTTGTTACATATAAAATGGTTTGACTAATTTATTTTTTTGTATCTTCTTTAATTGATGGAATCACTAATGCATGCACTATATCCATTTCAACAACACAGTTATACGTTGGAGTTTTACTGTGTGCAGCGGCTGCACCACTCTCTGGCTCTTCAGTGTAGTTCCAAACATGTTGGGAACAGGATAATTGGTTCCTCACCTGCACCAGATGCAGCTGCTGGGTATCACAGTTTCACAAATGAACAATTTGACTGTCTGTCTGAAACTACAGTTTCTACATCTACCTGTTGTTTATGAAGAAGTTGTGCAGACATGCAGAACGTGCTGCGATTTCAAACGTGCTCGGCTGGCACGCAGGTTGCTAAGGATGGAGAACTCTGATGCCGAAGGCCTCATTTCCCTCAGATTTTCGAAGCACTACAACTTTCCCAGTCTGAGCTATCTAAGTAGCTGTGAAAAAATTCTGAGACCTCATTTTCAGTTTGGTGTAAGACTGTGGTTCTCTTGTACGGTAAAATGCCAACTTCAAAATTCTTCGATATCCGCACTTTTTATTTTCGTGCCTCATTTCGTCAAGTAATCAAGTAAAGCTAGAATACATTACAGCTTTACTTGTAATGTATTCTAGAAGCAACTTTATTTCCCATTGCTCCGATCTGGAGCGATGCTAACATAATGTTTACCAGTTTCAGCTGTCTTTACTCCGTGCACAGGAAGCAGTTCTGCTTTTTTAACAGACTAAATGTTTTGTCTTTCCTCATGCAGGCACAGAAATCGTGGATAGAAAGGGCATTCAGCAAGAGAGAATGTGTTCATATCATAGTGAGCGCCAAAGACCCCCATAGGTGAGTGGAAATGTTTTGAAGATTAAAAAAATGGGATTTTTCTTCAGCTGTTAAGTACGCTGTAATTATCAATAACTCTTAACTTATTTGCTAAACTCAAACTACAAAAACTCAGTTTGATTAAATCTTTGTTGAAGATTAAAATTGTGATCAATATCAATCACTATTCTTGAAGGACAGCTCAACATTATGCAGCTTTAGCACTTCTGAGCATTTTTTTTTATTGCGAAGGATGTTTAAAATTCAGCTTTGCTTGTAATGTAGACGTTTTACATTTTACTTGGTCCAACAAATGTCTAAAATAAAAAAACAACTTTTGAATTCACTTTGCATGATTGTGAGACTGCAGAAAGCAACACAGTTAGATCAGCACTTCAAGAGGATGTATCTTTATTTTTGCAAAAACAAACTCTGATGGTTTAGCTGATTTCATTTAAGCACCATACAAACTCAAACATATGCAAGAAAAAAACTCCCGGCTTCTTGATAAAACAACATTAGCATAGCTACACAAAATCGAGTGGATGCCGAGAGCAGGAGGAAGCTGGAGAAGCTGGAAAACATGTTTCTCATTACAAAATCAACTTTTTATTTTTTTTTTTGTCAAAAGCATTTATAGTTCATTTACACTTTTGGCAGAGGGCGGAAAAGAAGCTTTTGTGAGAGATGATGGAGAAATGAATTGAAAATCAAAGCCTCCTGACTCTTCCTCCAAGGACTCTCTTTCTACTTTAAACACAAAATCTTGAAAGCTGCATTTAGCAGCTTCTGAATAAGTATTTGCTCATTTAGGAATAGCACAATTTATGACTGTCATTCTGCCAAGTCTCAGGTTCCTGAAATGGAGAAGGAGACCAGAGAGACAGGAAAGCAGACGGGTGTTTTAAGAACAGGAAGCAAGAAAAAAAAAGGGTGGGGTGGGGGGTGGGGACAGAGTCGGTGAGATGCTGCACAGGCCTGCAAATCCTTCATCTCTCCTCCATAAGAAGATGAAAGCGAGACGACAAGCTGCCACTTCAGCCTTGCCCACCACTTACACACGCTTATGGAGGCATTTCACACTCTTCTTCTCCATCACTTTCTCCCACAGTCTCCCTTCTCATTCTTACAGCTAGAGCCACTTTGCTTAGGGCTCACGAGTCGCAACGTTTCAATTATGTCAGGAAAAGGCCCCGTGTAAGACAGCTGTCTCGACTTGGCTCTGACCTTTTCCTCCCCGTCCAGGTGCTGCTGCGGTCGTCTCATAGGTCAGCATGTGGGTTTGCCGCCAGGTATCTCATCCAGTCAAAATGACAAGGCAGAGCGTTTGGCCAAGAATGACAGCCTGTCAGAGAAGTGGTCAATCAGCAAGCACACACAGCTCAGCCCCACCGATGCCTTCGGCACCATCGAGTTCCAGGGAGGAGGACACTCCAACAAAGCCATGGTGAGTCGCGTCAGTGTTGACAGTTGTGTTTTGTTGGTGTGGCTGGATGACATGTAACAAAACCTCCAGTATTAAAATCTCATTATATTGCTCGTCTTAAGAAAGTCTTTCTCAGGCAGCGTGACTTTAACTGGCTATGGAAAGCTGTGGAAAGCACGGTTTTCTGCTCAGGGCAACACACTGCATGGGGGCTACACAGAAATAATTGAATAAATAAATAAAACATTTGCCTATTGGTTTATAAAATGGCTTATTTGTATGTGCAGTCAATGACAATGGGTCACCCTGTGCTGTGTACACTGCAAACGCTGTTAGTAAATATTACTACCGCTGGATTCTGTTCAAACTTAAAGAACCACTTTGGTGTTTTGGAGAAACCACAACTACGCTGGACTGTCTCTTGTTTATAATCATTCATATACATATGCAACTGGATTATTCTCCACTAAACAGTAATAAATAAGTAAACTACAGGAAGCCATTCAGCAAGTTTAACCTGATTACGAGCTATGCTAGACTGAGTGCTGGAAACAGACAATAGTCTTTAAAAGTGCCAGCTGTTCTGTATTGTTAGTTGAGGCGGTGATGGAATAAACAGAATATAAAAAGAAAGGAATCTATTTCTATTCTGTATAAAAACAGAATATAAATAGACGCTTAGTTGGCAGCACAGGCAAAGAGAAGAAAATGTTAGAAGTGTGGGTATGTGAAATAAATTTTCTTGGAAAGGAGTCACATAAAGGCTTAGATAAATATAGAAAAACATTGTTCAGATTGTTTTGCCAATTGATATATATATATATATTTTTCGTATTGGTTAAAATGCAAAACAAAACAAATTATGTAAGAACACAAAAGGAGTTCTCACACATAAATTCCTCTGAAACGATGTGGGAATTAGGCACACTGTGTTTGATAAACGTTTAGATTATCCCCCCACATGTTAAATGTTTCAATGTTTAAGTTGTACTTCTGACGATACGTTTGATGGATAAACAGATTCCCCTCGACTCACTTACAGATACTTTTCTTCAATCACAGAAAGTATCTGTTCAAATGTTTTGAAGCTTGAAAGCTTGAATCCGTTTCCTGGACCGTTCTGAAACCTTCCAAGAAATGTTTTAACGTCATGACTTCATCTTTATCTTTGCGATGTCTTTTATATATCATCTCCATAACAATGACGCGTTTTCTGAGTAAAAGCATTTGCACCTCTTGAAACTTTTCAAAACTTGTCATGTTGCAGCTGCAAGCCTTAATGTTGTGCCCAAACAGCCCAAACTCATACAGACTGATTTAGAGAAATCTATGAAGAGCAATTTTGTAGGTCCTGCCACAGCTTCTCAGTTACATTTAGGTCCAAAACTTTGACTAGGTCTTTATAACACATGAATATGGATTGGTATTAGCAATTTCAAGCCACCGTTGGCTTTAATGTTATGTTCAGTATAATATAACCGTGCTGGATGGTGAACCTCCACCTAGTATCTTTTCTTTTCCAGACTCTGCAGGTTGTATTTAGCTCCATCTACTCTAAACACTTCCTCTCACCCTAAGGAATAATAGCTTGCCCACATCATGATACCACCACCACCGTGTTTCAGAGTGGGAACACTTTGTCTAGGTTGATGTGTGATGTAAATTTTTTCCGACACGCTTTCCTTCAATGTCAGCTGGGGTGTCGATACTCATACAAAGCACTCTGTCTGCTTACGCCATGTTCTTCTTGCTGTGTTTGCAGTATGTGCGAGTGTCTTATGACACTAAGCCTGACCTGCTGCTCCACCTGATGACCAAGGAGTGGCAGCTGGAGCTTCCTAAGCTGCTCATCTCAGTCCATGGAGGCCTACAGAACTTCGAGTTACAGCCTAAGCTCAAGCAGGTCTTTGGCAAAGGGCTCATCAAGGCAGCCATGACGACAGGGGCCTGGATATTTACAGGAGGAGTTAACACAGGTAAAAGAAAACAAAAAAAAACAAAAAAAAAAAACAAAGGAGATAGAAATATAAATATTGAGCATTTTTACGGTCAAGTGAAATTCCTTTTTGTGTTCACAACTCATCTAGAGTTTAACTCGATAAATGAAATAATGAACTCTTCATATTGAATTTTGCTTGCTCTGTGCAGCCAAATTCTCATTTTACAAATGAAGTGGGCACTTCCAGCAGGAGTATGATGAGTGTGTGGAACTGTTTCACATGAATGATTAGCTATTAAAGAGCTCTTTGTCAAGCCGGTATGGGCTCTCAGGATGATGAACCACTGGATCCCTGTCACAGCGCTCGGTGGGTGGTTGGCAGATTGTGCTCACTCAACTTAAATTATGCACACTTAAAGTAGCACCAGACATATGAAGTGAGGCCAATGACTTATTAGAGGACACTGAATTAAATTAACGTCGGGCAACCTGAAAGGCCTCATTTTTAGCCATTAAAGTCATAAATCCATGCGCTGTGTCATAAAAAACAAACGGCGTGCCATGTGGTTTCAGGGAAACAGATGAAGTAATTGCTAAAAATGATGCAGTCACCGTTTTAACAATGTCCAGTGTACAGCAAGGATAAGTTGCTGAATTCCTCTGGAGAACGAAAACATGTTTCTGTCCTTTCAATTGTGTTGGTGTCTTAGTTTCTAACCAGAAGTTTTATTTCATGTAACTTTAATAAATTAGATTGCAGCTGAAAATGTTTGTCCATTTATGTATCAAAGAAAATCACCTTTTTTCCACTTGAACTTTGAGGCAGTATTGTCATTGCATTTGAGAAATGTTTCGATTCACCCTTACCTCACTTAGTCTCCGACGTAACCCCGGCTTCTGTTCTTTCTTGTGGTTTTAAAGCAGAAGAATGTTTATTTTTAGTACTTACTTAGTTATTTTTAGATTTGTTTTAGTGGAGTCAAAGGAAAAAAAAAACCAGCAGGGGTTGTAATCTTTAATAGCTCAGATGAAAACAGGCAAACAGAAAATAGAACAATATCGAGTGATGGAGGATGCCCACACTTGAATACAAAAAGGAAAAGAAAGTGAGATTTAGTGACAGAATGGGTACAGAAGCAAGAGAGAGGCTTGAATAATGGATGGATGGCTGGATTGGATGGACAGTGGGTGGAGGTAGAGAAAGAATGAATGTCAGCTGGAGAAATGTGATAAGATGGCCTCCAGGTCTGAAAGCTTCTCCCCTGAGGACGACACCTACATGCTTGAAGAAGTGTGTGTGTGTGTGTGTGTGTGCGTGTGTGGTCCTGCGTGGGTGTCAATTCGCATGTTTCCTTGACTCCTAATAGATGCTTTCGAAATATCACAACAGAGTGCATGACTGTGGCATTGAGCCGTTAATTGATTGCGACAAAACATGTCTTTTTTTTTTCTTTGTCTCTCTCTTGAATCTTTCAATCGCAGGGGTGATCCGCCATGTGGGGGATGCACTGAAAGACCACGCCTCCAAATCAAGGGGCAAAATCTGCACCATTGGAATAGCTCCATGGGGCATCGTAGAAAATCAGGAGGACCTTGTTGGCAAAGATGTGAGTCTCAGCCTGACTTAACATTCAGCAGTAAGGTGCATTCTTTAGCATTTGTGTGGCTAGATGCTCAGACTGCCACACGCCAATCAACATGTTACAAAACCCGTTTTAATATTTTTTGTTGTGATTAGCTCCTATTAGACGCTGTGCCTATCAGACCTTTGCCCCAGGGTTCAGCTCATTAACCAAGCTGCAGAGCTAGGCAGTCCGGTCTCCGTTAAACTCTCCTTCACGGGGAGCCGCAGAGCTGGCAGATCCTAATAAGACCGTGGAGCTCATGCTGACTTGTTGAAATTTTCTGGGATTCGCGGTTTGTGGTTTGGCTAAGATTTCATCAGAATGTGCCACGCTCTGTCCTGCCGAACAAGTCGAGCACAGCCAATTAATGTCAGTGGCTGAAATGGGATGATCGAATGCCGAGGGACTTATTTTCTCACTTGATTAGTCTTAACTGTGCGCCTAATGATGAGATGAGTTTACCTCATATTGTTAGGCACGCTCCAGTTCTCCGTGCTCCAGCTTCTGAGAAACTCTGATCATTTATAAATATCACGCCAGTTTTCTGTGCTGTTCGTTCTTGTTTTGGTTGCATTACATAAACATGTGGTGTAAAATAATTGATCGTGTGAACGGATCAGGCTCTGCTTTGGATTTTTAGCCTCACCAGTGTAAAAAGGAGTCGTGTTTTAGGAGATGATATGAAAACCTAGCAGAAGACACTCCTCTGCAGGATTGGAAGGAGTCACTTGAAGTGGTTCAGGTATCTTGATCAGGTGGCTTCCTGGTTTCTTCCTGTAGGAGATTTTACAAACATATCTGGGGCAGACCCAGAGCTCAGGAGAGGGACTCTGGAATGAGTTGTAGAGTTCAAAGGAGAGGGATGTGATAGCTCTGCAATCTGATCAGGAAAAACAGGCAACGGATGGATCCATCCGGCCAACCACCCGGCCGGCTAGCTTCAGAAATATCTGTCATGAGTTCACAGCAAACATTTGTATTTGATATGTAGCTTTTAAAACTGGAATTTTGAATCAAACAAAAGTACTCAATTTTGGCATTAAAAATGTATAGGAACCCTGACGAATGTCTGTAAGGCTTTGGAGTGCAGAGCTCAAACAATGCTACTGAATGTTAAAGTAAAAGTATTTTAGAGAAAAAAAAAATATTGGAGATTGTTGCTGTTTTCACTCCTATTTATATTGGTAAATCTCTGTGAGACATGAAGTCTGTTTAGATGTCATATAGGAAGTCAAAAACACTGATTAATAATTAAAAGCATAGCAATGTAACACTCTTTGTGTAGATAATAAATGCCAGTTAACCAAAGAGTTAAATGTGCAACAGTGATCTGCATGAGGTCTTAAGCTCAGGAGGATGAGGAAGAACGGGGTGCGGATGGGGCAGCACAGAAAAAAAAAAAAAAGCAAACGGGTCCAGTTGGTATTTATCAAGAAACGGCAAAAAGAGAGTGTTTGAAGTGTGGATCCTCCCATGTGTCTAAGCCCCAACATGGAGGATGATGGCCACATCATGTTCTTCTCTCTGCTGCCACTTGCAATACTAATAACATAAAAAAAAAAAAAGAGTGGACCCATTTGTAGTGCGTCTTTGATCAAAATCCTTCAAAATAACTCTTTTGGATGTGTTGAAAGCGTGTCTCGTTAAACCTTACATGTCGTGCCTCATTACCCACGCCCTGTGGGACATTTTGTCTCGCGAGATTTGTTTGATCGTGAATCCACCACTCGCTCCTCTTAGCTTTAAGTTGGTAACACAGCAAGAATGTTTAGGTGCAATCAAAAAGCAGATACTTAAAGTTTCAAAACACTTGGAAAACACTTGAAGTGATTGCTTGTGTAGATGTCAGAAAGATTCTTACAGGATAAGTCGAGCAAAATTAAAGTGTTCCTTAAAATAAAAAAGATGAGCGTACAATGCGATTTCTTCAACAGAAAATCGTCTTTCGTTTCTTTTTTTAAATTTCGGTTGTAGCGTTAACTGGAATCGGTTACTTCATCTTATTTTTTTGACAATAATAAAAAAAAAAAAGTGCATCACCATTCCCAGTTCCTCTTGCTTGCAAATGTTTTAACAGCAACTTGCCCGATTTTTCCACATAAACAGACTTCTTTGCCAGGTTAACACTTTTACAATTTTGCGTGTTTATTCTTCTCTCTCACTCTCGCCGTCTTCCCTCTGTGGCAAGGTGGTGCGTCCGTACCAAACCATGTCCAACCCCATGAGCAAGCTGACGGTTCTCAACAGTCTCCACTCCCACTTCATCCTGGCAGACAATGGCACAACAGGAAAGTACGGAGCTGAAGTCAAACTGCGACGCCAGCTGGAGAAACACATCTCCCTGCAGAAGATCAACACACGTGAGTGGCCTTTAACGTGTCTGAAAGGGCTTCCACAGACTATGTGTACGCTCAACTACAGGGGCCATGTTTTCAAAATGACTACATCATAATGAAGCTTTAATTCTTAGGTTATGATGGATAACACTTGTCATAAAACTGGGTTGTCTTTTTTTATAGTAACAGTCTAAAATTACCCTCACCCCATTTTCTCCAGAACTCAGTTTATATTTAGACACTAGAAAGGAAAAAAAATAAAATAAAAAACTTTATTAACCTTTGATACCTTAAGCTCTCCCTGCCATCTGGGGGATTTTTTTTTTACTTTCTGGAAGATCAGATGGATTAAATTTTTAAATAAATACACTCGATAACTACAAGCTTCTATTATAAGTGCCTGCAAGGAAGATATGAAGGCAAAAACAGCAAACACAGATCCTGCTTATGCCCATGCAAATATACAAACTGAAGGCGACACGTACATAATATTAAGCACACATAAATGTGAAAAATTTAAATCTATAAGTGTTAGTTGGAACTTGAATGTGCATATCACTTAGGGCGGAAATAGTTTAAACAGTTTGATTTGATTGAATTTTATTTTATTAGTTTCAATTCAGTTTTGTTTTCAGCTGAAACAAATTAAACATATAGTATGTAAAAGACACACAACCTTTTTTTTTTTTTTTTACATGAAGAGCTGCTGCATCTCCAGTCAGCAGGTTTTGCTGTAAAATTGCCAGATTTATTTATTTTTATCTGATAAATCTCCAGTTTAAGGTTAGACAGGCATACCAAATTAGCAGTTTTGCATTTGCTAAATATTAGAATAGCAAGCAAGATATTTCTCTTCAAATTCAAACGTCTACATTCTTTAGTTTATGGTACTGTCACCTCTAAGCTGTGTGATTTGGGTCAAGCATATTGGGTGTCCCAAAACCTCCTGACAGAACTGGTGTAACTGATTCAGGTTTATGGGCCATCTTGCTCACACTCACCCACTTGTTCAGCTTTGCTAACAAATTTTCTAAGGGACTGAGATGCAGAGTTTGTGATGGCCATCCCAAAACATTGACTTTGTTGTCCTTAAGCCACTTTCTGTTTTGGTGGTATTCTTGGGGTCATTGTACATTTGAAAGACCCGTTTGTGCCTAAGTTTTAGTGTCACATCAGCATTTCCACTGAATGTTCTTTTCTGCTGATGCCTTTTGTTTTGTGAAGTACACCAGATGCTCCATCAGTGAAAAAGAACCCACAGTGAAGCAGCAGCTAAGCAGGATTCTTGGCGTGAACCAAACGATAACTAAATAAACACCTTCACAGTCATGTTTTATTTGTTATAGGAGCTTTTCTCTGAACGCTGGCAGCTCATGCCAGTTCCCTTTGGGTGTGGTGAAGAAACGAAAGCACTTTCACTTGACGTCACTGCTTATTTAAGAGCTGCTGAGAGCTCCCCAGAATGTCAAGAAGCAAGTTCAAGTGAAATGCCATTATCAAAATTGTCAGAACCATTTTTTGTTCACTGTCAGAATATTTGCTGATGTTTGGTGATACTGACATTGTAAGGCTATGCTGAATTAAGTGCTATGCTGCGCTTAAGCTCTGAGGACTCAGGAAAATGGTCTGGTTTGAGAAATTTTGCAGATGTACTTTTTGTTTTTGCTTTTTTTTTTCTTCTTCTGCCTATCATGTGGCCTGTGGACTTCCCTTTGTCATCCTATGCCTGGAGTCATGTCAATGGGGCTGGGAAGGCAAAGGGATGCCCAGATGTCATGGAAGCATCAGAGTTTTGCCTCCTGTTTTATCTTCAGCCTTGCGTTAAAATCAGTGTAAATAAATGTGGAATTCTACAAAGAAGTAGGACAATAAATCTTGCTGTTTCTTCCTATGTACATGTCACAGAGGAGAATCCCTCTCAACCTTCAAGAGTAACTAAACAGTGTTAAAATATAATGCATGATCAATTTAGGTGATTATCTTCTCTTCAGTTAGAGATGAAGAGGAAGTGTTAACAGTTGATATAGGTCTAGCACTATAGTTTAAGTACTCTTGTTTTCTGATTGTTACTTTTGGAAAAGTAAAAATCTCATGTTTACTACTTACTGCTTAACAAGGATTGTGCAATTGGTGAATTTTTCAGAAAAGTGACAGTGTGTTTTTGTTGTTTTTTTGTCATCGGTGGTGAATATATTATAAAACACACATTCAACAACTAAGTAAAAATCTGATTTATACTTCGTGGCAGTTCGTTACCAGAAAAAACAAAACAAAAAAAACACTCATCTCTTAACACCAAATGAATTATTGTTTATAAAATATAAATTCTTTTAAAATACTGTTTATCTGTTTGATATGGGAAATTTACAGTGGGTAAATTTTGCAAAAGTAAAAATCAGGTGTTTACTTTTAGCAACTGGTTACCAGAAAACGTGATTGTCTCTTAGCAACAGATTAACAACAAATATTGTTATTGTTCAAAAAACATGAGATTTTTTCTGCTCCTTTGAAGTTCTGCTTATCTTACACTACTTGCTCCTTAACAAGAAATGTGCAATTGGTGAATTTTTCAGAAAAGTGACAATGTGTTGTTGTTGTTTTTTTGTCATTGGTGGTGAATATATTATAAAACACACATTCAACACAAAAGATTTGATTTATACTTCGTGGCAGTTTGTGTTACCAGAAAAAACAAACAAAAAAAATACTCATCTCTTAACACTAAATGAATAACAAGTAATATTGTTTATAAAGCATAAGCTCTTTTGAAATACTGCTCATCTACTTAGACACAAGAAATTTACAGCTGATACATTTTGCAAAAGTAAAAATCAGGTGTTTACTTTTAGCAACTGGTTACCAGAAAATGCGATCGTCTCTTAGTAACAGATTAACAACAAATATTGTTATTGTTCAAAAAACATGAGATTTGTTCTGCTCCTTTGAAGTTCTACTTATCTTACACTACTTACTACTTAACAAGAATTGTGCAATTGGTGATTTTTTCAGAAAAGTGAAAATGTTTTTTATTATTTGTCATTGGTGGTGAATATATTATAAAACAGACATTCAACACAAAAGTAAAAATATGATTTACACTTTGTGGCAGTTTGTTACCAGAAAAAAACACTCTTCTCTTAATAACAAATTAGTAACTACTATTATTCTTTATAAAACATAAGCTATTTTGAAATACTGTTTACCTGGTTAGACACCAGAAATTTACAGTTGGTAAATTTTGCAAAAGTGTAAATCAGATGTTTACTTCGTGGCACTTGGTTACCAGAAAACACGCTCGTCTCTTAGCAACAGATTAAGAACAAATATTGTTATTGTTAAAAAACATATTATTTCTTATGCTCTTTTGAAGTAATACTTATCTTACATTGTGCAGTTGGTGAATTTTGCAGAAAAGTGAAATTATTATTATTTTCTTTTTTGTCATTGGTGGTAAATATATTAAAAGATACATACTTTTCTGTAATAAGTGTTCCACCAAGGTGGCGTCTCTGTGGTTGTAACTTGAAGCTCTGCCCTCCTCTGTAGGAACTGAGTGTTCCTCCATCTCTGTAGTTCTCTACATCTCTGCTCTCCTCAGTGTTCTGTCGCTATGGTAACTAATCCTCTCCGAAAACCATGTGTGAGTGAGACACAGACGGGGAGACAAAAATTATATCTCTGTCTTGAGTCTAACTTACCACAAAACTGTCAGAATTGGTTTTGATTTTAATTTGGCTCTTTTTTTCGCTAATTACGTCGCCATGGTTACTCAAAATGCCAACAGAAGTAATAGCTGCATGTTTTGATATATATATTGTAGGGGTGCACGCAGCGGTACAGTGCCTTGCCTTGCAAATGCAGTGCTCTCCTATGCTTTGCTATGGCCGATCCCAATGAGAATTAATGACACAGGTAGATTCATCAGTGATAAGGTGACTTCTTAAGGCAGTTTGATACAGTAAATTTTATTTTAGGTACTATAGTGAAGGGAGATGAATAAATTCACAAACACTTTTCAGGTTTTATTAGTAAAATAAGTAAATAAAAATCAGGTGTAATCTTAATTCTTTTTCAAAATTAAGATTATACCTACCGGTAGTCTTATCAAAATTATGTGGAATGTTGTTTTGGACAAATAAAATCCCACTAAAATGCACTGAGGTTTGTGTTTGAATTAATCAGGACAAATATTTAGGATTTGCAATGCAATGTGTATAAGATATCAAGACATGAAAATGCAATTTTGAATTACTTTACATGGAAAAAAACAAACAAACAAAAAACACATACCAATTCAGTATTTCTTCAAGCTTTGGGGGCTAAATTTCAGAAACATTGAGTTTCTGGTTTAAAACATTGGTTTAAAGGTCTATGTGTCATACTGCAAATTACTGTGTGCATGTTATTTTCTCCTGACTGCTGCGCCTTGTGCAGACAAGGGTCATTTCTTGATTTGATTACCTGTGCATGGTTAGCTGTTGACTGCATGAATTTTCCTCACACCGATTCCTCCTGCCGGATCTAAGTTTTGGCCTGAGGTGCTGTCACAAAAAGAGGCACAAAAAAAAGTGAGGAGGGGAAAAGGTGCCTCAGTTAGTCGAGCATGGATTTTTGCAGATCACATGAACTACAAGCTCTTTTTTTTCTGATCTTAACCGGCACACAGACATGAGATAAAATGAGTGAGGTGTGCTTAATATTTTCCTGCAGTGTTTTGTTTCTTGCCAGTCCTGCTTCTAATCCTGCTGCAGCTGTGTGTGATTTTCCATGAAATAGCCATCAACATAAATGGGGTTCTCAGCACAACAACCTTTAAATACAGTATAAGAATCAGCCATCTGGAGCACACTAATGTTTTTGTCTGTTGATTAGCAGAAATAAAAGAAATAAAAAAAAAACTTCAAATGTTACTTCAGTTACTTCAGGTCATGATCATTTTATTTACTTGGACACTTCATCTTTATGGGATATTTAAAAGATAATGAACGTTGTTCAATTCCCAGTAAAGGTTTAAAAGCGTAGGTGGCACATGTCCAATCTCACTGGAGCCCAGCTTTGAAGTTTCTGAACATTTCAGTACCACATTTGGAAACTGAGTTTGTTTTTGTCTCTGCACACTTTCCATACTTACACCTTTCAAAACGGAAAGTGTAAATAAATAAACGTCCTACGACAGAAAATTTTGACGGATTGGTGAATGGAACCAGTGAATGAGTTATGGAGCTTGATAAAACTTGTATAGACAAGTGAGCCTACATGCAGCTTTGTTGCTTTTAAGAGTGTTGTGTAAACAGTAGACACTACTTTGGAAATTTATCAAGTCATACAAATACTTGCACAAAATGCAAATAGTCAAGATCAGTTGCCAGAATGATCAGTAGACAGACAGACAGATTTATTACAGACTCAAAGTCCAAATTACATTAAAAAAAGAGACAAAATCAGAATCAACAGATCAGTGTTTTTGGTTTGGTATAAATTATACTGTCTGAGGCAGACTGGCGACCTGTCCGGGGTGACCCCGCCTCTCGCCCGAAACGTTCGGCACCAGCAACCCTCCCAACCCCACTAACGGACAAGGGTGTATAGAAAATGGATGGATAAATTATACTTTTACGTTGGCAAATATTTATCAGTAGCTATTCTAGAAGTTTGAAAGCAACAGACCAATTGGTCATGAGATGCATTCTGCTGACTCTGTGTAATTGAGTCATTAATTTAAAGGGGAGTGTTCCAAATAATAGCAGTGTGGACTTTTATCACTGAGGTCATTCATTCTGAGAATGAGAAGCAGTGTTAAACTGTCGACCTTAAGTTAGGGACCAAGGCAGCAAATGTTCTACATGCTGCTTATGGTGCATCAGAGTAAAACAGTTTTAAAGATCTGTTTTTAGAGTAAACAGCTGATTAGAGGGGACAAATTATGAAGAACTGAAAAACATGTTGGCTAAATTGATTTCAGATGTCTTACAAAAGAGACCAAAAACATAAGGAAAAGGGTGGGGGGGTGGGAAGGAGAGAAAAACTATGGTCAATCATGGAAGAATGGTTATAATGAATATACAATATTCAGCTTACCTGTGAGGGCTGTAACAAGGATGTGAAGCCAAACTATTGTCATAAAGGTGGTAAGTAAGTTAGTGAAAGTTTATGTGACTTGTTCTCACAGACGGATGTCACAAACTATTGAACAAAAAGGGCAACTCGACAAAATCCACTACAATGTACATTACAGAAAGCAAAGCATAATGATTTCAATTTATAAAATCTCAAGTATAACTCAAAACCTCTTGGAAGCTGCTTTTTAATGGTATCCACAGAGTCCAAACTCTGTCGGGCGATAGGTGAAGATGTAGAGATGGAATGAGATGAAGAAGTTGCAGTTAGCCAAACACGACTTTGACAGACCTTAAGAGACATTGAGCAACATTTTGTAAACTAACTGATAACAGTTTGTTCTGTTTGGGTCTGTGGGCCTCAGGCAGCTTGTCAGACAAACCCCAAAAACTAAAACAAGCTCAGTGGTCCAGTGCTAGAAAAGCTGGAAATATATGAAGCAAGCAGACATTTTTTAATACTTGTTCTTTCTTTGTGCAGACTGATCACACATTGAAACATTTGGTAACACTTTATTTGAAGGGGGGTGAATAAGACTGTCATGACACTGTCATAAACACCTGTCATGAACATGACCAAGAAATCATTACTGATGTCAATTTGTTATAAAAGTATTACTGATTGCACTATAAAAATTAGATATCTTTATGTTATTAACGGTAAAGTTTAAACAGTAATGATTTCTTGGTTAATGTCAAGATGTCATAAAGACATTTTGAATAATGTCAAAATTGTATTAAAAGTGTCAATTTACCGAATGACGCTTTATGACAACAGTCATAAATATTCATGAAGACTTATTTATGCTCATGACAGGTGTTATGACATGTTTATGAAAGTGTCACGACAGTCTTATTCACCCCCTTCAAATAAAGTGTTAGCAAACATTTTTATTGATATTTTGATTTGTAATGGAATGCTTCATGTGAAAATGTAAATTTTTAAAAGCATTTGACACATCCACTGTTTTTAAGCACAAAAGTATTACTTAGAACAGAACTGTATATCTGTTTTTGTCAGATTATGCAAAACTTAGGAGGTACTTCATATACGAAACGTGGGAAAGCATAAAATCCCTTCTATCTTCAGGACAGTTCTCTCAACACCAACAGCACAGATCTAATGATAAGTTATGGCCACTGCAGTCTAATCAAATACATGTTTCATAGAAGCAAGGGGAAAAAAAACAGTTAGAAGATGTCCAAGAAGATTTATAAAGTAAGGGCTGAGAATTTAATGTCCAAAGTAAAAGCAGAAGACACAGTCGGTGAAATAATTTATTACCTTGGGATGTTGCTACTTAAAATATAAAAAGTAAAAATGAGAAGGAGCAGAGATGCAATAAAACTAACTTCATGCATGAATGATTTCTTATTATTGCTGTTAGGTGAACAAAAATGATTTAATTCTTCTTTCATTTTGTGTTCTTGTTTCTACGGGCTTTCACAAGCTAAAACTTCTTGATTTGTAGCCGTTACATAAAGGCCTTTGAGAAACAACAGTTCACTGCGAGGAAATCATCTCCGTGCAATTTTACCAAAATTATGCTAAATAGTGAAACCGTGGCACATTAATGTCTGATTGTGTGCATACCTGCTGGCATTTGCATGCGTGAACAGCAGTGTAACCTTCACTGGTCCTCCTTCCTGTGGCTGGACTTTCATTAATCACAGGGTAGGTAAAAAGAAAGTAGATAAAGTAATTGAATCTTGAAGCCATAAGGCCTTGTGTTGTAGATTAGCCATGATATGTTGACCTTCGCTGCGGGACAGCTTTTTATACAAGTTAAGCTTTTCTACATGGGAAGCCAACAAGGTTGTAACATTCTTACATTCAAGCACAATAAATGTCTGGATAAAATGTGGTTTTCTCAGATGTTTGCTCTAATATCTGCTCTTTGTTGTGAGGTATGTCCCTTCAATGTTCAGATTAGGGCAGAATTTTGAAATGAAAAAAGAAGGACATGTGGTTTTTAAAATATTACAAACTAAGAAGTGCAGCTTGCATTTGTATTCAGGCCAAATGAATTAATGTTTCGTAGGACCACATTTCGCTGCAACTCCAGCTGCAGAGGTTTTGGAAGATGTTTCTTCCAGCTTCAAACATGTAAGGGAATGGGAATTATGTCCATTCTTCTTTGCACAATACCTCAAGCTCAGAAAGGTTGGATGATGAGGGTCTGAAAAACTCCTTTTGAAAAATCTTCCCACACTCAATTGAAAAAAGGTCAGAATTTTGAATGGGACGTTTTTACAAGTGAACATGTTTTATTCTCAGGGGGGGAAAAATTGCAACATTAAAAATATTAATTAAATAATTAGTTAAGATTGACTCACATTTTCCTGACACTTTCCTTTCTTTACCACGTCCCCATTTGTCTCCGGAAGTTACGACATTTCAGCCACAACAGACACAAGAGCCGCTTAATGGAGCACAAGGCTAATCGTTGTCATGCTGACAGATTTTCCTAACTGAGTAAAATGGATCTCTGCAGCTCTTCTAGAGAAACAATGAACCTTCCTAGCTGTTTTCTTTGATTTATGGTTTCTTTGCCTGGCTCTAGTGTGTGGTTTGACAGTCGTGTCTTGGTATGTTTTGACTTGTGCCGTTGTCGTTCTGTTTGAACAGATTGAACAGAGCTCTATGAGATGTTAAAAGCCTGGAATATTGGTATCTAATCTAACACTGCTTTGGCTTTGAACCTCTCTGCATCTGCATCCCTCCTGATGTGTTCCTGGGTCTCCATGTTGCTGTTTGTTCACCAATATCCTCTAAACACTTCTGTGGTCCTCACAGAAAATCTGTAATGTTTACTTTGTTAGAAAACTTTGGAAGGTGGCTGGAATGGATTTTATTTGAGTTTTAGAGTAAAGATCAAAATTATAATGAATGGAATCAATTTAACACATTTTTTTCTTCCAGTTATGCACTACTGTGTGCCTTTTTACAAGGTTATCATTCAAATGTTTAAATGTAAATTTAGCTCAGGCTTTTATTTTTAATAAATATTAGCTTATCACAGTAACAGTGCCGCTCCCCTCAAGTATGTTTGTTATCTGACTGCTTGGTGCAGATCAGCATATAAAACATTTGAAAACTATTGAGTGCAACAACTGAGGTAGGAGAGGTGGCGGGGGGTAAGATATGTTTGTGCAGGGGAAAAAAAAAAAACAAAAAAAAAAAACGTCAAAATGATTAACCTGAACGGCCTGAGTGTTCAACCCTTTGGCAGAGAGATAACGGAGTCAGGAGTTGGTTGGATGCAAGACTTGCTCCAGGTATGGTTCCAGGTTGAGGATGTGCGTCAGTGACAACATTTCATGAAGCGTGGAGAGAATTTCAGTTCATGGCCAGTGGTGTGAAAAGTGGTTTCAAAAAATTAACCTTTTTTTCTTTGATTGAAGATGCTTAGCATGTACTGAACGGCTTTTATATCATAAAGACCAGTTTTATTTGCACCTCTATTATTTACACCTCTGGTGTGTAGGAAGACAGTAGACAAAAAAAAAGTAAAATTGTGAAATTGATGCTTATAAAAGTAGTAGTACTTTTAGACCTTAATTTAGATTTTTAATATTACAACCAGATGTTTATTAGCATCATATGTGAAGAAGGTTGTGCTTATTTGTAAACTAGAAGGAAATGTACTCATATTGTTTTCATATAATTTACAAAGCAGTTGTGCCAGAGTTTTATTTAATCTTCGTTGATCTGATACACCTAATTAAAATCTCAATTTAATATATTTTATTGAATTTTGCATGTAGTTTGTAAGTAACTCTGGAAAAGCTGCACAGATCCACAGCTCAGGAAGGAGAATGTAAATACATAAAAACCTTTTGTAGTGCACTTTAAATCTTGCCTTCTTTGAGTAATAAGAAAATCACTGTTAAGAAATACCCATTAAAAGTCTTCTTTGCACTTGTAGCCAACCTGGCAAACATTTAATATAATTTTTCCCAGTTCACCCAGTCAACTTGGGAGAGAACATCACTACAAATTTCCATGCGACGTCGTCGCAGTGAGCAGAATTTGCAAGAAGGTTCATCCAGAAGCAGCTGACCCAAACACAACTAAAATGGATCAAACCTGACAGCGTGTACATGTCTCGAGAACATTAATGCATTTTACACCTTCTCTGATTTTTCCTTTTTGTGGGTAAATATTCATTCATAAAGGTCAGGGAGCATTTGCGCTTTGGTTGGTGGATTTGCACTCACATTAAGTTCTTTTCATGTGTGAAAGCTATCTGATTGATCCAAAATGCATAAAGTGGATGAGGGCAAACATCTTGATTCACTAGAAGCTTTTTACTGGTTTTGGAGCCCTTTGCTGACTGTAAACTGTGTGTGAGTGAAGGTTTTTCGACCACATTTTAAATATACATGTATGGCTAAGAGGTTCAGTTGAAATGGATCGTAGGTGGAAATCCAAGCAGTCACTGTTAGGTGCTTTTATCTTATTGTCCAGAACATTGCACAACATAAACCAAGTTAAAAGATTAAATAGGTTATTCATTACGGAGAGAACTTATCAGAAATCAATATTATGTACAATGGACATTGTGTTCTCCAGAATTATGAAAACAGAACATCAAGAATAAACTCAAACATCAAAAATCAAGTTAATAAAGCATGCTATTGCAGTGACTACACAAGTTTATTATATTAGCAGATTTAAAAATATGTTGTACTCCCGTGTGAACATGAAATAATTAAGTGTGTGTGTGTGCGTGTGTTGCCTTTGCTGTGGTCTTGTTTTCTATAGTGCTAGCATGCTGAGATGAAGGGTGTAAAACTGACAGTGTCCTACTCCATCAAGAGGGAGCATATTTACTTTTCCTTCATGCCACCATCTTGTTTAATTTCTTTCTGCTCTCAAAGATTCTCTGGCCATCTGGGGATGAAACTATAAAGTGCTTTAAAAAATATATGAGCATCCTAAGTGGGGCGGCTGTGGGAAGAGTAGTCATCTTGCAATCAGAAAGTTTATGACTCGGTTCCAGAGGTTTTAGGTTTTTGGTGACTCCAGAGGTTTAGGTACCACCTCTGTACCTACATGTGGTAAAACATGGAGTCTCTGAATTTTGTTGTTCATTCCGGAGAGAGTTTTTTTTTTTTTGACAAATCCTGACATAAACAGGGGTAGCCTGGCTCAGTCCAAAATAAAATTACACATTTTGAACTATCTCATGTGGAAGAAGGTAATGTTGGGGAAGCTTTTCTTCCTATGTTATTTGTAACAGAGGGCAATTTGCAGTATGACGGATGTTGGTTTATGGTGCCACTCTGTTGATAGTGGAAAACAACTATTTGGTTTAAATAACAGGCCAGGTTGGAGAATAATTTGAATATTAGAAAAAAAAAAGTGAGAAAAGGTTTTAGAGAGGATATACACTTATGTTATCATTTTATTAATGTTATTTTATTTTTTCAGCACTTTCTCATTTGTTGTTGAGTTATGAAGCAGCTTCATTATCCAGTACTCCTCCTCCAAACACTGATACTTATTTCCCATGTACAAGGGCAAACCCCACACAACTAAAACATGGCTCTACACTCAAACAGGGAAGATGAGTCATCGCTGGTGTCTTTAATTGGGACCATTTAAGCACATTATGTGTGTCTCGTGTTCTCCCTACTTTTTGTTTCTACAAAATTTCCCGCTGTTCCTCATTACTTTCTCGTCTGCAAGGATGGATGAATGAAGACATTTATAAGCTTGAACTACTTTCAACCTTTTCTTAAGTGCATCCACATTTTTACACATTTAGCATATAAAAAAATCTTAATACATGGTGTGCAGTAGAATAAGTTACATATTTCTGTCACAATTCTCAACAGCAAGAATTAAAGAAATTATATTTGCTGTTTTTTTTTGTTTCTTTTCTTATGAGAAATGGAAAGTAAGAGATTAAGAAATACAGTTTCTCACGAGTCTCAGCAGTTTTAGGTTTGGAATAAACAAAATTCACACTTTTGCTCATTTTAGAGACTCAAAAGATCCAGAAAATGTTTCTGTACAGAGTTGAGCATTAAAAAAAATAATTATTTGTTTCCTGGACATCATATTCTGGAAGAATATATACATCACATGAAGTTGGAACTGGGTATTTAAACTTTATTAAAACCACCACCGTTTATCTCATTGTCGGACAATGAACCTGTCCAAAGCTTTTTTCTTTTATATTGCTTAGGGTTACTAAACTGATTTCTTTTTGCTAAATAAATAGAGCACAGTGTATTTTGCTTTCTTCAGATTTGGAAATTTGCAAACATCTCTTTAGTATTTGAAAGAACTACTATTTTGAAAGACAGATTTACACCCAAATTTTAATTTCCTGGCTGATGTCTTACTGATGTTACTGCATCAAAGAACTTTTTTATTATTATTATTGAGTAATCTTTATGATATAATTCACATTAAATCAATACAAATGTTAAGCATTTGAGTCTCTGTCAAAACATTTTTCCACTGTTGAACAATAATTTTTATCTCAATCCAAGACTACAGATCATTAAATACAAAGTACCGTATTTTCCACACTATAAGGCGCACCTTCAATGAATGGCGTATTTTATAACTTTTTTCATATATAAGGAGCGTAGAAGAGATGATACAGTTACGGTTGCCACCCCCCGTATTTGAACCTATATTCTACAAATACGTGTAATAACAAAAAAGTGGTCCCCAAGTACTTTATATAGTAGCCTGCCCCAGTCATTGTTTCACTCACGGTGTTGGTGTTGGTGTTGCTGTTGCTGTTGCGATATTGCGCCCAACTGCTTTCTGGGTAACACAGATTAACTGTCTCTGTCCTTCTTCCGTTGTGGCTCAATATTGGTCCATATATAAGGTGCACCGGATTATAAGGCGCACTGTCGGCTTTTGAGGAAATTGAAGGTTTTTAGGTGCGCCTTATAGTGCGGAAAATACGGTAACTGCATGTGTGTTCATTTTTCACAATTGACTCACTTTTGGTTATATACAGCACATTTCTTACAGAACTAAAGCTCTTCCCAAGTTATTATTTCATGAATTTCTTTAGACAATTTTAGTCTCAGCTTTCTGGGCTGAGTGGAAAAGAAAAGGGGACAGCTGGAGCATCTCTGGTCAGTCATTGGCCAAGAGGCAGTTTACTTTCTGGACAGATCCAGTCCGTCACAGAGAGTGAGTGACTATTCATGGAAACACTTTCACTTAAGGGGAATTCAGAGCTAGAAAATCTCCTCATGGAAACTAGCCAGAGTACCTGCAGAAAACCCGTGGATCCATGTGGAGAGCGTGGCAACTCCACACAGAAAGCCTCCAGCCAAGGCCTAAAAAACCAGGACTTCTTGACCTCAATATCGTGAGACGACAGCGCTAACCCCTGCTCTGCCATGCTGCTCAGAAATTATGAACACAACCAAAACACTTCATATAAGTCTATTTCCAACAAACAAAAACATAAAAGCTACAACAATGTCTACAAACTGCATCCAGGATTATTTTTACACAATCACTTTGACACAAAACAAGGTACTGTTAGACAAAAAAAGATATATGTAGTTTTTTAGGTTACTTCATCAGACATTCAAATGGCGAAAACATCTCGACTCACGCCAATATCTCTGTTTTGTCAGATTTCTTTGGTAAAAATCCTCATCGGCATCACAGCGTACAGTCTGTTAGGCTGTTAATACATTTGGGAAATAATATTTCTGGAAGCTAAATTTATTGTTGGCAGTCGTGGACTGCTGTGTTTAGGCAATCTGTATCCATTGCCACCATGGGAGATGCTAATCATCCACAGCAGCACTTGGCCATAAATTCTCAACACTTTACAAAGAAGCCTTATATGTCTGGGGATTGCTTTTGAGAGTGAGACATAAAGAAAGATGAGACCTTCTGTTAGCAGATGCAGAACAATAACACCTTGAACAATAATGAGTCGACACGACAAAAAGCCCTCGGTAGCTTCGTACCGTAACTAGATTAGTTGTTTAACAATTTCTTTCTCCGCTGTAATTACGCACCTTAGCTGTTCTAGAGGAAATAGGGACTAATATAAGTCTAGATGGTGAGATAATGAGGCATGGCTATCTGAAATGTTTTATCTGCCTTTAGGCCATTCATTTGCTGCTTATCTTCTGTTTGAAAACACATTGGGATTTAGTTTCTCAGGCCAACAAAACAAATAAAAGACCCCAAAGTAAACTCAATTTTTTTTATCTTGTCAAGCCTCAAAAAAAAACAACAAACAAAAAAAAAACACATATCTCAACCCTCTTAATAATCACCTAAATACGAAATCTTTTTGAAATAAACAAATTGGCAGCTCTTTCCTATAAACCAATGTGACCAAATATTCAGATCACAAGAACTTTACAATAGATGTCCATCCCTTTACAACAAACAATTGTTGCTATGGGGCCAAATGGTTCAGCAGTGCACTCCTTTGTGTCTGCTGCTGATTGATGATTGGCTTGAATATTTTTGTGTCGCAACCAATTACTTAGAAGGAGGATCCTAGTGCAGAACACCGTATATGTCACTGCACACAAAAACATCCTTATCCGGGAAGTAACACTTCATTATTGCATATTTAATAGTCGGTAAATGTGGGAGAGTTACTGTCAAAAGCAAATAATTAATTCAGTGTCAAATGGTTTTTCTCACAAAGAAAATTAGAACCTTGGGAGGGGCCAAGGTAGAATATTAAATCAAATCTTTTCTACAAAGCAAATCTGACATCTGGTATCAGTTTCTCATTGTTGTGAGTGAAATCCAACCAGATAAAGTAAAGCTTTATGGGCAGGGAAGATCAGCGTATGATCTTCTCCTTTTATACCACAATAATATCTAACAGAAACCTGCATCTGCCCATGTAAGGCAAAACTTTACCTTGAAGAAAATTTAGTTTCACAATCAATGACCCTTTCAGTTAAATCAGTCGTTTACAAGCGAACCAGCATAAAAAGTCTCACTGGACTCTTTGTGCTTTCCAAATCTGAGAACTTACTGTAATTGGTTTGTTTTTCTCTGAATCAATCAAACTTGCTTTTGACTGTAATACCCACTGGACTCTAGAGTGTCTTTGAAAATATTGCTAAGCACAAACAGTTTTGAGCAGGCTAGACTTTGACCAAGATTTAATTTGTAACCAGTTTGTTTTTTTGTGTGAATTAAGGCTTTCCTGAGGATGTTAAGTTATGAAGCGGATCAGATTTGGAAAACACTTTCATGCTTTTTTTTAGAGCAGAACAATGCTTGAGAGATGAGCAGCTGGCACGCAGCGAATCAGGTTCAGTCAAGTTTGAGAAGTGCGGCAATATGGCTCACAAAAAACAATCATTCGCTTTTCTGTGTTTTTCTGATATCATTTAATGAAAATGTCTAATGTTCTACAAAGATAATTAAATTATGAAGCTTGTGGTTATTAATTAAAAGGTGGCTTCTACTGAAAGTATTGCAGAAGCTTTAAGTTGAGTGTTTTTCAGTATTTGTATGATTTGTGTGTGTGCGTGTGTGTGTGTGTGTGTGTGTGTGTGTGTGTGTGTGTGTGTGTTTGCGTGCACACAGGCAGAGTTTCCTTTTCCCAATTAACCATGACACAGCTGTGCTTTCTCCTCCTCATCTGCTCCTCGGTGGGTTTCAGTTGAACAAAAATCCACTTTAGCTACTACAACATCGCCTCCAAAGCTCCAAAGTCATCAATATCAATATCAATGTTTGATCTCGCGCAGCTGCAACCTCGCATGCAAACACGTATGCAGGAAAGAACAGGACAAGCAGACATCCAAAGGAAATGGGAAATCGTTTTTTTTGGAAAACGCAAGTCACCACTTTGCCGCTCTTTCGCATTCTGCCCCGTTGATGTACGGCTGTGTGATGTGGCATGGCACAGTGACGCGGTATCTCTTTGAAGTAGGCAAGACCCCTAAAATATTCTCCTTATGTAACTGTCCCTGTTGCAAGGCCACACAAGGCTGCGCGAGGCGCTGCACATTCGTGGGTGCAATCCCGAAAAGGAGCGCTTGCATGCCCCAGTGTGTGCATACAGTAGGCATGGATTTGTGCGCTGGTGCTTCCTCTCTTCTGTGAATTATGCAGACGAGGACGAGAGTGCATAAGGGGAAGATGAGGCAGTGACATGGCTTTTGAATTAGAAGAGACAAACCAGCAGCATAAAACACAAGCACCATGCGAAGCAGAAAGGGGTAGGAGTGGATGGATGTGGAGGGGAAAATTTGATCAGAAAATGGAAGGAGCAAGATGTTGGGGATATGGCTTAAAGAAGTGAACCCACTGAGTCCCTTGAAGGGAGTGACAGAAATAAACCTAATTGTTTGCATGCGTTTTGGGACTTTCACTGGGGTAATGACAATTCAACTACAGACAGGAGGTTAAAGTTAGGAACAGCTTTCGGCAAAACCCTTCATATCAAAATTACGCATGTTTTTAATGCACTAAGTTTTAATTTAACTCATGAACTGATTATTTTCTGTGCCCTTGAAAACATTATTTTCAGCTATGTAAAGCTTTGACGTGTACGGATTCAAGCCAGTTCTGATTTCTCTTTGAAAGGTATTATTTGAGCTGTTCTAACGAAACATTTCTAGCCTTCTGTCCTTGAGCAGAAGATATTATATCTTACATTCAGGTTAAATAGAGATCGGAAAAGTTATGATTCGCTTTATACAGTATATGCATGTTTGGGGGGGTATTTGCTCCAAAACACCTGATGAGTTTTAATTTTGTAGTTTAGGTAGACAGATAATAAGAGGAAAGCGAAAGGGATTAAATAATGAGTGAGATCACACAGCTCAGGGAGTTCTCACACACACACACACACTGTGAAGATTAAATGACACAGCATAGAAAGATCCTACTGTTGCCTGGACCTGTCAGCTTTCAACACACCTTTATGACACCGCACCGCCTCATTAAGTAGGTAAGCATGTAAACCACGTTACAGCTCGTATTCTGGTTATGTGCTGGAAATTACAAAAATAAAACAAGGTTTATAGAATGCTTTTAGCTGGGAGACATTGAGGGGAGTCGTGTTATTTCAGTGGATGGCCCTTCACTGTCTCGGGGTGGAATGTGTTCAGACTGTTAAACTAATACAGAAAAAAAAAATGGTTCCAAAGGGGATCCGAGTTCCCTCAGTTCACGGCTGTGTTTAGTGCTACCGCAACATGATCCGACTGCTCTTGGACATTAGTGTCTGTGAGTATTTTCTATTAAAAATATTGCTAATACAACAAAAATGTGTATTATTGTTGTTGCACATGTGTCTCCTTATGGATGAATATGACAAAGTGTTTCTGAAAAACTTTCTACTGTAATGACAAAGTGTTTTGATAGAATAAATGAGTGTTTGTTTGTTTTTTTTATCATGTTGATCATAAATTATTAGGTTTTTCTGAGAACTGGTTCAATCTGGCAGAAGAAGTGACGTCTTTCTATTTTCGTCTTCGTATTCCCCCCGTGTGTGTTTCTGTCTGTTCTTCCTTTCCTTTCCTAAAAATTACTCCTCGTCTCTCGCCTCTCCTGTGCAGGGATCGGCCAGGGCGTACCAGTGGTGGCTCTTATCGTGGAGGGAGGCCCTAATGTGATCTCCATTGTGCTGGAGTACCTCAGGGACACTCCTCCGGTCCCTGTGGTGGTGTGTGATGGCAGCGGGAGAGCCTCAGACATCTTGGCCTTTGGACACAAATACTCAGAGGAGGGAGGGTATGCACTCACATCTGCACACGTTACAGTAATATAGTTAGAAATTCACCCACCACAGCTACAACAGCTTCCTATATTTAGTTTAACATCTCACGTTGGACTCGAGAGTCCCAGTCAACCTTGGTTTTATTTAGCAATAATTAGATTTAATATTCTTGTTTTCCTCGATCTGACTTTGTTCTTTCACGTTTTCCCTCTTCTCCCGCTCCTTCCTCTCTTTACAGCATAATTAATGAGTCTCTTAGAGACCAGCTGCTGGTGACCATCCAGAAGACCTTCACATACAGCCGCACACAGGCCCAACATCTGTTCATCATCCTCATGGAGTGCATGAAGAAGAAGGAACTGGTTAGTCATTTTCCTTTCCACTTGGGCTCTTTATATTTGACTACATGCAAAACCCAGCTCATTACAGACACAATTACAGCACCTCAGCTCATACATATTCATGCCTGCAGATGCAGTAAAAACCAGTTAAACGGGCTGTGCTTAGCTGGAATAATAAAACACAAAGTCTGACACACGTCAGGCCGTCGCGCACATCATTAACCTGCAAACGGCATTGTCCCTTAACACTGTGGTGTTTGCTGGATAAATGTGGCAACGCGCCGCACAAATGAAGCTTCCTTATCGTAAAACTTGGATTATAACAGATATTATTTTGTCCTTTAAGTATGTTAAGCAGATGCAGATGTATTCAGATGACATTTGCTGCCCTGTACCTTGTATCCCCTTGGCAGTGTTTACCTCAAAACACAGGTCATGTTACACGCCGAGTGTGGTCATGTCGGTCATCTACTTAGGATATGTATTATACCAGGTGCGGGTTGGTGTCTGGCATGTTTTAGATTGTACTGCGGTCAATTTTGTTTTAATTCAGAGAGAAAAAGAAAAAGAAACCTCATCACCTTTAAATGAATACTTCTAAAAATCTTGTACTTAGAAGCTTTAAGTGTGCAAAACAAATCAACATTTATTTTGTTAATTCATAAGATATTTGATGTGATTTCCTTTTTGTTGCGTTTCATTATGTTGATCACAAGAAATCGTAAGAAGAAGCATGTTTGGCCTTCCTGTGATGTGGATGAAGTTCTTCATTTCTTCCACTGCTCACGTGAGCAACCTTCCACCAAAAAAAAACAAAAAACAAAGAAAGAGCAGAATCAACGTTATCTCCTGTAAAGCACCTGAAACATGATTGTGTTTTGTCTTGGCATGCTACTGCTGAACCAGCACACTGCGGTACTGTATATTTTTCTAACACACCCACATGCACCATTGTTCTTGCACAGATAATAGCGTGATGTTTTTTTTATGGTGTATAAAATGCCTGCAGCATTTACTGTGTCTTCACTCTGCAGCAATATTAGCGTATTTGCTGCTTTTTTTTTTGTTTGTTTGTTTGTTTGGTTTTTGCTTTCGCACAAGCTTGATTTAAGCCAAGTGTTTAGAAATAGAGGAAATATCTGCCAGCTTGGGGACTTCCCAACTGATTTAGTCATTTACCTGTTAATAAACTGCAAATACACATACCTCAGCATTTTCTTAAAATCTAACTCTTTGCAAAATTGCAAAGCAGGAGTCCTGCAGAGCTACTAAAACCGCAAGACAAGCATTTAAAGAGGCATTAGAGTAATAGCCTTCACTGTTATTCATTTTAAGTCATCGCTTCTCTTTTGTGCTTCTGCTTTTATAATAGCACTATCCTACAAGGTCAGAAACAAAGCATATGAAATAGGCACACATGCATTTTCACAGACAGTCTTTTCTGTGTTGCCCTGAATTGGTCATAGCTGTGCAGCATGTAAATGGACTGATTTCACCCTCTGCGGGATTCCAACAAGTGACTGATGCTCACACTGACAGAGCCTCTGAACGACAAGAGCAGCGGAACAGCAGAGCGTGAATCATTCGCCAGTCGCAGCTGTGAAGTTCAGATGATCCGATACTGTCTGTGTGTGAACTAACAAGAGTGTTACCACTGTCACATCGAAAATGAGCACTAAAAGTCAGATATCGACAAAAATAGCTACCATCCAAACTGATATTGAAAAAGAAAATGGACTTGTGTGTGTGTGTGTGTGTGTGTTTTATTGGCGTGCGAGAAGTCAGCAGACGGTATTGCAAAGAGTTGGGTACTTTATCTTTGAAAACCACTTATCTGAGGTTGAGTCACGGAGACAAAGGGTCAAGCTGGTAACCCTAGACATCCCTCTCTCCAGCAACAGCCTCCAGTTCGGTTGGAGGATCCCAAGGTGCTCCGAGGGAAGACGGGGTGTATTGTCCCCTCCAGCGAATTTGCTTCAAATTGCTCTTTGTAGCTCCAGATATTTATTATTACCTGCACAACCAATAAGGTTTTCATTTGGCAGACTTCCAGTAGCAAATAAATATATTTTTGCATTGTTTAAGAAGTGACATGGGAAAATAACTACACATTCTCTCAGGGATGAGAAAAACCTCCACAGGAAATGTAATTGTCAAGCACTTGTATTTTTTTTTTCTGCTATTTTGCTGATTATTAAGGAAAAAATATGTTTCTGCATAGGCACATTTCATTTCCATCCTCATTGCAAAAGGTAGCATAAACAGGCCTGCAAGACTGGGCTCCCTTTAGCATTACCAGTCAACTGCTGCTGCCAAAAATGTAGGAAGCCAATTTTTTTTTGTCCAATTATTGGACTATTGACGCCTCTCTTCACCCGCTCCCCTGCCTTATGAGTGGTGGGGGGTGGAGAGCACAAGATGGCCATGTTGGCATCTCAGAGTGCGCTATAAATAATTTAACATAGAATCATCCTTATATGTTTAATTTGGATTAAATATTGAATAGAACTCTCCAGCCCACGGTGTTCCTCAACCTTCCTGACAAGAGAAACTAGGAAGGAGTTCGAGGAACATTAAGGAAAGTAGGAGTGACTTAAATGGACTGCGAGCTGGAGGAGGGAGGAAAAGTGAAAAAAAAACAAAAAAAAACGAGCTACAGCACAGAGATAAAGACACAAACAGAGATGCAAGGACAGAACAAAACCATTATCGGCAGGGGAGCATCCCTCTGTTTACTGTGCAGTAGAAAAAAATCTCGACCGTTTAGCATTTTCCCCATAACAAATAGACAAGTAGTTTTTAATGTTTTACACTTATGTTCTCAACATGAATGCAGTGCCAGAGATTTGTGGGAGTTGACCTTCTTCAAGTATTGTCCACGAAAGGATTTGGAGAGCTCAGTGTACTGGAAAAGTGTTTTTGCTCGTGTGGCGTTGGCCATTAGTTGTCTGTGAATGTGTGGCAAGATCAGTACGCTCTTTGGCTATCAAATGAAGATAAATGTTTTATAACGAGCTCGAACCGCTCAAGTGTGATGTTCAGTCTGTGCGGCATGTTTAAACTTTGTACATTACCAACGCTGAAGATGCAGAAATTTTCCCAACAAAGCTGCGCCATAACGAGAAGGACTGCACCGTTTTTTTCCAGTCCAGAGTCAAAGCTTCATCCTTCTTTTATCTCTTCTGCTTCAAACAAACCTCCTCTTCTCTCCTTCTCACTTCATCGTCCACATCTTATTGATAATTTACCGTATCTTTATCTCTCCACGTTTGTTTTTAACTGAAATTATAGCGTGGACATAAAAAGCATGCGAGTTCAACACAGAAGCAACCTTTTCTTGTCCACCACATTTGTAAATATGCTCGTTTTGCAATAAGTGCTATACCCAACACCCGTGTCTCGGACGAAACGGACAACAGCGGATAGAAAACCTGTCTGTTTACATTTTGCTCGCCTTCATTGGCGAGTCTCTGGAGGACTGTCGAGATTAAAGCAGCTCAATTGCAATGTCACAGAGGATATGCTGCACATCCCCTGTGATAACAGGTAAACCGTACCCGAAGGGTCACCTTCAGGGTGTAATTGGATAAACTGAACAGTGACGACGAAGACAGAAAAAAGCCAAAGGACTGGACGGTCCAATAGTAAGGTTGCGTGGGAGGAGCTGTGAGATGAGTGTCTGCAACAGATGGTCGGAGGAATAAAAGGGAATAGAGGTGTCTGTGTAGAGGCATATTTGGGAGCTGAAAATAGACCCAAATGTGAACATCTTCTGTAATTATTGTTCTTCTGCTGCACAATATTCCATCCTAGTCCTGAAGGCAACCAATAATACCCTGCCAGTGTGTGTGTTTTAGGAAACGTGTGTAGGGAAACTCCCTGATATGCTATCATAAAAACAACAGGGAACGACGGGCAAATAGCCGGAACAGAAATCTTTATTAATGAAAACTTATTGAAGAACAAAAATCCCCTTAAACATTAAGTGTAAGCTAGCAACCATGTCCCTCTGAAACTGTCTTTTGTTTTTTGTTTTTTTTGTTCCCTTGATCTCAAAAGAATATTACAAAGATATATATGCACATGGTTTAACCTTTAAAAGTCGCTATGTGTCAAGACAGATAAAACAGACGCAAAGTGGCATTCTAATGAGGATTTTATGCTCATCCTTGTTGACCTCACAACGTCAAACACCAAAAACAAGGATGCCGCCTCTGTCGGGTGTGGGAGGTGTTCTGTTATTTCAGTCTGTTGTGCAAATCCTAGGTTTTAAAATATAAAATTTATATAATTTTTTTTTTAACTCTGAAAGAAAGTCTGGTGACAAAACCACAGTACAGACGGCCGGCCGATAAAGAGTGGGTGGACTCTGTCACTTGGCTTGATCCTGCACATCCCTATTTTTCTAATTTTTTGCATTCAGTTAAAGTGATGAAGTAGAAGGGTTTGGTCACCGAGGCTATTTATTTTGCAGTGGTGACTCTACATAAGTACACCTGAATATCCCCTAAAAGCACCATTCACTGCAAAATGTGAACCGTACACTTCAAAGAAACACCTAAGAGTAACACCTATGACTGGGGGGTCTGTCCTGTATGTTTTAGTTCTCTCCCTGGAGGTAGTAACGACCTCCTCAGCATTTCAGTGTTTTTGCTACCGAGTCATCATTTGACTGGGAAGACTTATGCTTACACATATCCACTGTAATCGGACTAATCTCTATTGAACTTCAAGCAAAGAGATGCTGTATTGTGTGTGTAGACACACACACACACACACACACACACACACACACATGCTTATGAAAACTCCCTCATATTCTACCACCTGGGTTTTATGGTGCCAAAGTGTCACTATTCCGTCAGAAAACAAAGCGACGTCCCATCAGCATACACACGGCGTACAAATGATGAATGAGACGACTGCTGCTCCGTGTGCACAGACTTAACCCACAACACTGCAGCATCTCCCAAAGGGAAGCAACCATCGCAGACGCAGAGCCTGCAGATTCCTGAAGCTCCACAAAATGAAGCTATTCAGGAAAGGGGGCGGGGCTGGCGGGCTGCAGGCATGGAGGTGGGAGGAGATGGATGGATGTAGGGATTAGAGGAATAGCTCATTAGGTATTCAGAACACACATATTCTTCCATGCAAAGATCCCCCAAGGTGCCTTTCACACATTCATACATTGGATCATGTGCCCACACATGCATGCATGCGTACGTGCCCCTGCATCCGTGTTGCAGCTCAGCACTGTAACAAACAAATGTGACTTCAAAAGCCCTGAGAAACTGGGGTATTCCTCAGCTTCCCCTCTCAGGTGACTTCACGGCATCAGTGGATCATCCAGCTAAATGTAGCTGTGGAGTACATGATGAGGAAATTTTTTTTTTTTTTTTTTTTTTTAGAGATATACACGCGCACACACATACACCAAATAAGAAACAATGGTTTCTGGTGCCGGATAGAAGCAGGAGTTCCCATTCATTTGATCCCCCAATTTTTTCCACGCTTTTCTTTCAGCTTCTCAGATCCCTTCGTCTCAAATCCCCTCATGCCCTCCTCTCATTGAATCGACTGGGTTTCAGCTTTGTGATGTTTTTTCCGTGGAGACTGGCGACAGTACAAGAGTCCGGTGTTTTGTGCAGTACACCCAATCAATTCTCCTCTCCTGTCTTCTGTCCTCTTCTCTCCATCAGTGTTTTTAGTAAAAGAGTTTAATACAGCAAAGGAAGGCACTCCACTGGCTTCCTTATTGTGATTGGATTTTCTTTGTACTGTAAGCCTTCATGCACTTGCCGAAGCAACAATAGTTCAAGAGGAAAGACACTTATTGGCACTTCTGAAAACAGACACTTACTCGTGTTTATTCCTGCCTGTCTTTCTCATTTTCTCTCAGATAACGGTTTTCCGGATGGGCTCTGAGGGTCACCAGGACATTGACCTTGCCATCCTCACTGCATTGCTCAAAGGTAGGTCAGGTCATGTAAGTGTGTGTGCTGGAGCTTGAGTGGCTTCAATTACGTTATGTCCCCCAATCACTGTAGATATTTAGAGCTTTTTGAGCAATAAAGATTGTCTTTTCTTCTTCTTCAGAAGCGTTCTCATTGAACTCCAGATTTATGAAAAGGCATTTGCTCAAAAGCCTTTTATTCCCAAGGTGAAGCTTTATTTGGAAAGAAAGCTGCTGGCCTTCTCAGCATGTAGATAAAGTCAACAATTCATTTGATATAAAAGCTTAAACACCCCTGATAAAATGCCAAGATTTTGAGATGTCAAAATGAAACCAACATGAATAGTCTGTGAACCCTTTTACACCTGCGACCTGTTAAATTGACCTGCGAAACAAGCAAATTTGTTGTTGGAAGAGATATCAAGACATTTAAAAATGCATCTTTTTAGTGCAGGTAATGGGATTTGTGTTGATGATGATGTCATGCAACCCAAGGTGGTGTGACTACATGCCGTTTACTTTTGCGGAATAGGATATACAAAAACTGTACATTTAAAGTACAAAAAAACACTTTCTGACATACTTTCAGGATATGACCTCCTGTAACTGTGACCTGTTTCATGCTAAGATAAAAAAAAAAAGTGTAAGCCTACCTACCTCATACCATGAGAGACATTGATATGCATAACATGCCGGCTCAGACGTCGCCCCGGCCAAACAAGGTCTGCGTCAGGTGCTGGGGAACCAGAGGACCTTGATGACAAATGGGCTACTGGAACAAGACGGAAATGGGCGAGAGATGAAAACATGGATATATATATAAAAACATTTCAGAAAAAAAAAAAACATAACTCACAGACTGAAACACCTCAGGTGCTTGGAATAAAAGTATGCGTCTTATGATGATCTACTGATGTGCAACTTCTTCAGCTTAGGAGTCTCAGCAATCAGAATGGAGGGAAGCTTGTAGTGAATTAAAGTTTCTACGGTTTTGGTGTGAGATTAAAATGCAAATTAACTCCTGTAAAATCATCAGTTATTGTGATATCAGCCGGTCACTGAGATAAATGGTTATGGGAAGACCTGGCCGCAAGTAACTTTGGAAAAGTCTCTTCTGAAGAATGCATTCGTTTTCTGTTTTTGTTTGAAAAATTACATTTTTATGAGGTCTGGAGGTACTTTGGAAAAGATCCAAAAAGGATCACCTGAGAGCAAGACCACTATAACTGATGGGCTCACCGTTTCCCCTTCGTGACTTTACACCATTACCTTCTGCAGCAGAACACACACATAATGCCCCCGTCTTCGTATGACACAGTTGGAACAGTGTTCTTGAAGTTCCACTGTTTCCTCCAAATGTAATGATGAGCATATGGCCAAACACTTTGATTTTAGTGGAGTCAGACCACAGGGCATGCAACTGAGACCTTTCTGTTATCTCACTTTTTATGTTTTCTTTCAAGGCATCTGGAAATTGTATGTAAGAGTTAACCAGACTAGTGAAGGTCCACATTTCTCTTCTTGACCGATATCTTTTTATTTTCCCACAATGCCATTCAAGAAAGCATATTTTGCTTTAAAATGTATTCACGTTTGCCTTTAGTTATCTTCACTTTTGTAAATTAATCTATCAGAAGTCTTTATAAAAGCCATGATGTTTTTTTTTTTTACTTGTTGAGAGGCACAGTAATATACATCTATTTGAAGGAAGCAATGAAAATATCTCTGAAATTATTCTGACATTTTGAAAACAAAAACACTGTTGGTAATCCTAATTTACCACAAACAGGAATAATCAGAATGACTCTTCAAGTCCACTCACAGTAGACAATAATCTTGGACTGGTTGCATAGAAATGTTTGAGAAAATATATATATATAAAAAAACCTCATTTCTACTGAACAGGATCTAGCCAAGATTGTCTTCTCCAGTCATTTTACCCAAACAAGGCAGCACGCATAATCTAGTTTGAGCACTCGGTCTTTTCTTCTGCATCCAGAGATGTTCAGCTGGATAAAACTTTGACTGGCAGTCTAAATAAATTCTATACACTTTAACAAATTATTTACTTGCTAGCTAGGGAAACTGCTGGAAATAAAGTTTATCAAAGTGTGCACGGTTCAGCTAAACCTATATTGCTCTGTGTTCTCACATATCTCCCAGGGACACACACGCGCACTCACCACTGAGGAATCCATACTTCTGATTGTTGTTCAGTAGCTTGTATTGACCATGGTTTCTCTGGTTTCCTCGGGGACAGCGGCTCATTCCTTTTCACGCTCACATTTGTACACATAAATACAGACTGAACAGACATATGCATGGGCACAAAGGAGCAGCAGGTCCTGTGAGGCTGCTTAGCAATTCAGAGCAAATGATTGATTATCTCAGGAACTGCGTTTCAGGAAAGCACTTCAGCCCGCAGAGGAGGAAAAGACACAAACTACAGTTTGTAGAGGAAAAGTGTAAAAGAGGAATGCGTTTTAAACAATTTATGTGCAGCATTGATGGCGCATGATTTGTCAGCCCGTTTTTCGCTCCCCGTTTTTAAGCTCATCCCAGATTTGTCCGCTCTTGTTCCTTTAGTTTACTCATGCTTTTATTCCTCTCACATTCTTTTCATATTATCTGTTGATCTAGCCATCATTTTTGTTCTCCTTCTCACCCCCTTTTTATTTTCTCTCGCGCGAATTGTGACAGGAACGGAATTCAGACGAACAAGCGAAGGAGGATCAAAGACAGAGAAAAGAGAGGAAAATTATATGAAATAAATTGGGAAACTTAAAGATAAGAGAAGAGCTTAAAAAAACACACATACTTAATGGTCAACACTGTGACAGATGGCAAATTAACATGCAAGCCTCGTTCTGCTGCACTGGAGTCAATTGGAGGTGTAAAATGAAATCCCTCACGTCTTGCATGAGCGCTTTCTAAAACACTGGATTAGGTGTGTTTGCTGGGGAAGTAAGCTGGTGCCTGCAGCTCAGCTAAACACAACAGAGTCAGACACATGACTTGAGGAGAGAACAGACCAAAAAGTAAGAGAAATTATTTGAGTGCGTGAGCATGTGTGTGAGAGATTGAGTGATTAAGGGAAGTGGGAAAAGAGAAGAGTTGGAAGGACTCGCTGTGTAACTTAAAGGTGTGATTGATGGCTGACTGTTTGGCTCGCATCCCGAGGACCGAGTACGTAAAGTTAATTCACTGCGGCTCAGAACCCCGAGGGAGACGCAATGAGCGCGGTGGCCTCTGATAAAGCAGCACAGTCACACTGGTTTTTAACGTAGACATATCTCCGCTAAAGCGCTTATTAGTAGGTGTTGCGTCTTATTAGCGGGACTCGGTCTGAACTCGTACCAGTAAGCCCCAGTAATTCTGCTCAGACGTTTAAACCACAGGGAAGGCGTCGTGCTCATTAAAAATCACCCATTGTTGCATTACAGTGGCTTCCTTAGATTTCCTTGCAGTGAGGTCGTACGTTTTAACAAGGACACCAAATTGTGGTTTTGGTTGATGAGAACTTAAGTGAGCCAGAAACACAGTGAAGCAGCGACGTTTCCCCCAAAACCTTGCAAAAGCATTCCCATGGTTTTGTTTTCTTTTTTTTTTCTTTCAACTTCTGTGTATTTATTTACATAATTTTTATTTCAATTTATAACTGTGAGATGCCAGGAAAATATTACAAGATTTTCATGTTTAAAAAAAAAAAAAGATTTATGAAAGAACATATGAAAAGTTAGAGTGCACCGTTATTCAGCCTCCTTTACTCTCAATCCATTGCAGCCATCTGTCTTCAGAAGTCACCTAATTAATACACTGTATCCATTTGTGTGTTATCTAACCTCAGCATGGATGCCTCTGAAATCTGCTAGTGAACAAACATCATCGTATTCACAAGAGATGTCAGTAGGCAATAAGGTTTAGGAGAAGTTTAATGTAGGATTATAATAGGAAGCAATGTCCTAAGCTTTGAAAGTTTTTAAAAACACTTTGCAAACCATCATTTGAAAATATAGAGCATGACTGCAAGCCAGTTGAACAGACAGGCCAGATGAGAAGGCATTGATCAAAGAAGCTGCCAAATAGATTCATAGTATCTCTGGATGAGATGCTATGTCAAAAACAGACATTAGTGACCTTTGACATCTACCTAAATCAGACGATTTCCCACCCGGTTTATTGTTAATATGGGAAAATTTGGACATGACTACATACATACAGTATATCAACATAACCCACAAAATATGCTTCTTTCCTCAATCTGTTTCCTTATCAGGATAAATGCTTATGACCATGCTGTTGTTTCCTACCCCAGGTGCCAACGCTTCAGCCCCAGACCAGCTGAGTTTGGCTCTTGCGTGGAACAGAGTGGACATTGCACGAAGTCAGATCTTCATTTACGGACAGCAGTGGCCTGTAAGAAGCAATAAATGCATGAAAATCTTCAGCTATGCTAAGTGCTTCCAGATAATTCCTGTTGACGTTAAAGTTTTTAAATCACGTAGTGTTCGGTATTTAAATGAAAACTGTTCTCCGCTTTTATTTTTTAATATTCTTTACTTGAATCACAAAACAACAACAAAAAAAGATCACTATGACTCACTTAAAGAATAAAAAAATAAGTCACTTTATGCAGTTTTATCATGTCATACCAGATGATTTTTTTTTTTTTGTTCTCCTCTCTCTGTGTAGGTGGGTTCCCTGGAACAGGCGATGCTGGATGCCCTGGTTTTGGACAGAGTGGACTTTGTCAAGCTGCTGATTGAAAATGGTGTCAGCATGCACCGCTTCCTCACGCTTTCCAGACTGGAGGAGCTGTATAACACGGTATGATAATAGGAACAAATGAAATAGTGTCACTACAGTTGTTTTTTATTTTTTTTTATATATATAATTTTTTTTTTACAAATTCTTGCCACGTCATCTTTTTCCTCTGTTTTCTAACAGCGACACGGACCATCAAACACCCTTTACCACCTTGTCAGAGATGTCAAAAAGGTACGCCTGTCACTGCCGTTTCAGTAGCTCTGTAGCTGCTCAGGCTCACTGGATGCTAATGTTGTTCACTGGACATGTTTGACTACAGAGGTTCTTCTGCTTTTTTGTGGTGTGTGTGTGTGTGTGTGTATATATGTTGTATATGTCTATGTTTGTGTGTGGATACATTTGGTAGATCTAGCTGCTGTTACCATCAAATAGAGGCCAGCTTTTCTCTTTCAGCTGGTTTTGTGCACTGCCTTGGCTGCGTAGAGCTTTGCACGTTTTCCAACCCTCATGACTCAGAATGTTTGCTGTTTTTCAAGGCACAAGCCACTGCGGTAAATAAACGGCACAAGCATCACATATTGCTAAAGCCACAGGAGCTAAGGTGGACGTAGAGGAAAGATACGCTTTACACACACTCTACATACAAAAGACACGTCTTTATTTTATCACTGATATTACATCAGACTCAATATTTTCTATCATAGGTCAGTCGGATTTGTGTTAAATATATGCTAAATGCTAGGATGGGACAGATTTTTTTTTTTCATTTATTTCTTCAAAGTTTGAAGATTACATACTTTAGGAGTGTGTCTTCAAACTATTTGGCGTTTCATTCAAGATTAATGAAATGAACAAATGAATAATAACATGAAAAACAATCATTAGTAAATAAATAAGTACTGCTATTAATAAATCAGTTATCCATACTCTATTAAATGAATAAATGTCCTCATGAGATAAAACAAAACAAATTTTATATATTTCTTTTTTATTATAACATTTCAGTTGTATTTATTTATTTATTTGTTTATTTAAGTATGGTGTATTATTTATACTTTATGATAATTTCATTTTTTTAATGAGATTATTAAAAAAAAAAGCTACTTTACATGATTTCAGGCCGTAATAAAAATAATAACTAGCTGCAAAAAGTTTGAAAATGTAATTTAAAAAGGAAATGCTTGCAATTTTGTTCGTTAACATTTTCACAAGATTTCGGATTTTTCTGAATTTATTAAAATGATTTAAAATGTCTGATAACAAAACCATCCAAGACTATTTGGGAGAAATCTCTAACAAGAAGCTTCCTGTCAAAGTAATCATTCTCTGAATATTTCTTCTTTTTTGATTTCATGAGTGCATATATTAATTTAATCAAATATATATATATATTTTATTTTAGAGTATTTAATTTGTTTATTCATTTTTGAATGAAACAGCTCTCTATAATTTGGGAAGGTCCTGATGATTATTTTATAGTTCTGTAGACTTAAGACCAACTAATTGTAGGCACATCTGGACAGTCTGAACTGAACAGCATGTCTATGTTCAGCCATGATGCCGCTCAGAGAAGTCTGTCTCACACCAAAACAAGAACAACTGCAAAAAGAGGCTTTCAAATGCATTATAATACTTAAAAGATTTTACCAGCATGAGCTGAAAGGCCTCAGCAAGAAACAAGCCATTAATCCCAATGTAACATAGAAAAGCCAGATTTTGGTTTGTAAATGCACTCAGAGAGAAAGACTCACATTTTTGGAGAAATACCCTGTGGACTGATGGTACAAAAAATTTGGTGTTTAGTCATAATGGCCACCTTTGGGGGAAATGGGAAGCTTCGAAGTCTGAAAACACCATTCCAACTGTGATGTTTGATGTGGCAGCATCATGATGTTTAACTGTTTTACTGCTGGAGGGTCTGGCAGCCTTTACATGATACATAAAGAAATATCATGTGGAAATATTGAAGCAACATCTCAAAATGGCTATTTTAAGATGTTGTAAAAAGCTTGTGGAAAGAAACCTAAAACATACGACCCGAGAAAAGTATGAAAAAACAACTTCAGTAAGGAAATGAATGCAAACATCTATGTTTGAGTGGAGTTTAGCAAACATAAGTAATCTGAGTAATCCTTTCTGACCTGAAACAGGAAATGTGCAGTTTAATTTAATTTCAGACAGTGAGAAAAAAAAATGGTTATGATCCGAGTGCTGATCAAGAGTAACTCAGTAGATGCTGTTTATGTTTTATTGGAAGCAGTTGAATCAATGTAGGAAAATGGTTCAGTGTGTTTTCCTTTATTTATTTATTTTTTTTGCAATGACACAAAAGAGAGAGGCTTTATTTCACATTTAGGAAAATCTCCCTGGATAAAATTGTCTGTTTTAACTTTGCTGTACATTCAGGAGACAGCAGCACCACCTTTATTATTTAGAAATGTTCAGCAGTTAACATGTTTTGGGCTTATTTTGAACATGCTTTGAGATAAACAATGTCTGAAGCAGAGCTCTGAGCTGATGTTTCTGAGTAAAAAAAGAAAAAAAGAGAGACCACATTACTAATACAATTATGTTTTATTCTCATCATGCAGCCCTCTAGTGCGGGGCATAGCTTTCCTGCAAATGTGTGTGCACTTTCAACAGTGTAGCTGGGTGTTTGTGTGTCACTGTGCTTTAAGTATGTTCCTAATTAGATTTAACTACTGCCCTCAGGTGAGGTCTCTGTGTCATTGCTGTTCTCTTTTATTCCTCATTGTTCTCAGAGGATTGCGTCGCTGTACTAACAGAAGATGTATATTTTTCAAAGTGCGAGTTTCACGTTAAAACTGAGTAGAAAGCTGTGAGGCAGCAGGCATGCAGGTTTCTGGAGTGGATGTGGGCTTATTTTCATGAAGGAAATCTCAGCAGTAGAAAGAGTAACAGAAAGTCACAGCCGATATGAGGCTCGATAACCACTGACAAAGAAAGGCAAGTTAAACCAACACAATCAGAGGACAGACAAATTGTTCAGGAGAACTAAAAAGCAAAAAGACTCAGCTGCCTCGTTTTAAAAAGTCTGAGTCAAGATTAAGGATAATTAAGGAGATTGGCTTCAGTCTGGCTGCCAAATAAAATTAGCTTCCAACATACACAAAAGTTTGGTCCCAAAACTGAGGCTCACATGCAGTACTGTGCAAAAATCTCTTTCACTCTTTCCTTGGTCCATCCCAATACCTTCAAACACTGGGGACATCTTTGTTTTCTTTGTAGTTGTTTACTATTGTATATGCTCCTAGCCTTTATTTAGCTTATATGCTATTTTCCTTCATGTGTCCCATCTGGATTTAGCGTATTCAATGAGAACATGTAAGGCATGGTTCGCCCAGATCAGCTTCAATCATGTTTCAGTCACATATAGAGAGAGACGTATCCATGGAAACGATGCCAATGCACTATCCTTTTTTTTTTTTTTATTCAACTGAATTTTGCTCACTGGGTACTCTATTTTACTTTTTAAAAATTCTTTATTAAAGAAGACATTCAAAGTATTTCTTTGAACTTCTGCTGCTTTTTCACTGAGTTGCTATGCATGACAACAACCCATATTATGCAATGGGAGAACTGGATGTAGAGAAGGTACATCCTGTGCTTGATAAAAAAAAAAGTGTTTAAAAATAAACACATTACTTTTATGTGTTTAAGATTCTTTAGGGGGAAACAGAAAAAAAAATGATGCTGATAAATATATACTGCCAAATATGATTTCAACTAAACACTCTGAATGAGTCATTTTGTTGATTCTTAAAAACACTAAAAGTTTCCTTGATAATCTGGTCAATTTAAACATGTTAAGTGTAAAATCCAGAAATGTGTTGGTTAGCTTTCTCTTTTGGTTAGGGGTTCAGGTAACTTTCTCATTAGTGATTATTACCTAACCACATAAGTTAATTCTCTTCTGAATACATACAACCACAGTAAATGTGCATTTTCTAAAGGTTTTTCAATGTCAGATTAAACTTCTGAGACTTAAATTAAATGTAACAAATTAAAAACACATTAGTCACATGCAAGTAAAAAAGCGGTGGTCGCTAGCAGTCATGAAGCTTAAAACAATATGTCACAGTTTCTTCTCTTGGTCAAATAGATGCTCACTGAGTGATTCTGTACCGAAGACGATTTGAGGGTAATCGACTCAAACAGCTGACAAAATGTTATTGTTTAGGCTCCTCATTTGCTGTTATTCCATGAAAGTCTGCAAAAGACAACACTTGAATTAGTGTTTTTACTCCACATACTTAAGGACATTAGAAATGAAAGAGTTGAAGTGAGAAGACTTGTTGGCTCTCCCAGCCCTGTTGCAGAACCAGAGGGGCAGCGGTGGCGTCACAGTTGATTTTAAACATGTCAGACAAGCAGTGTGTCTCCAAGGAGCAGTGGGGGCCAGTGTAACAACCGCAGGGTCTAAGGTTGAGGTTGATGGCATGATGAGGAGCAAAGAGTATTGACATGATTCACATGAATGGACTCCTGTTTCAACATTAACTCTCCCCTCAAGCTTTAATAGCCGCATATAGCTCCATGCTCCTACTGCAACTCTCTTCCAGGCTAATGAGTCGCAGTGCCCTTTTTTTTTTTTCCTACAACACAATATTTAACCTCATACAAGATCTCATTACTCTTCTGAATAAAATTACGAGAACTAATTCGGGTCTATTTTTATTGGGATTGCCCTCAGATATTGCACTATAAGTCAAATAGCTCCAAACTTTTTCCACATCTTGTGTGCCGGGAGAGTCGCATTCTGAAAATCTTCAGGCTGAAATTGGCATTCACACCGAATCGGACCTTCAAAATGGTGGCCAAACGGAGGCAAAGTCTTGTTGAGACTCAGACTTTTCCTAAAGACTGGAAGAGAGATCCTGCCTGAGTTTCTGTGTCCCTCATTTCCGCTGCTGTTGCTTATCGTGCGGTTTACTCACTGACATTGTGTGTTCTTTCCAAGCGAGAATATCCAGGGTTCAGTTGGATCTACTTCAAGGTGAATCCGATGATCACGTTTTCCTTTGTAGCCACAAACAATTTGACATGGATTTTGTGTTTGTGAGTGTGTATGACAGTGGCTCATTTCTGCCCACTGGTTCCCCTGCCTTTGTTAATCATTTGGTGTTGGTTGTTAACACGCTCTGGTTTATAGGGAAACCTGCCGCCGGACTACCGCATCAGTCTCATCGACATCGGACTGGTCATTGAATACCTCATGGGTGGGGCGTATCGATGCAACTACACCAGGAAGAGATTCAGAACACTATACCATAACCTCTTTGGGCCCAAAAGGGTACGTAATTGATTCTTAGCTTCATTATCATCCAACTGGTTCATCGGCTGCAGCACTAGTGTCATTAATGGAAGTGGACCATATCAGTTTGATTAGCCTCAAGATCAGATTCTACCTACAAGTGCAACATGCATGAAATTATAGTTTATTAATTAACTTCAAAACACAGAGGGTGCTTGGAAGAGAACGTTTTAATTTGCTGATGCAAGTAGTTTATTAGCATGAGTGGGTACATTTTAAATATTTGAACATGAGAATGGATAGGAAAAACATGACTTATGGGTAGAGTCATGATAACAAAAAAAACAAAAAAAAAACGATGCAGCAAAATAAATGAAAAAGTAACATTTAAACTCCACAAAATTGATTTTTTTTTTTTTAGATTATTTGTCCCAGACTGAGGGATAACCTCCACTGAAAGAAAAATTAAAATACAACATTTAACCGCTGAATAAGAGGTGCTATGAATTGGAAATTTTTATATTAAATTTGTATATTTTCTTTTAAATAGCAACATAACTTTATGCACTAATAGGATAACTTACAATGCCACTTACTTAAAAGAAAGAGAAAAAATGATTAAAATGTTTTCTTTCTTTTAGTAAAACCAACAGTGCAGCGAGTTAATTTCTTAACTTTATTTTTTTTTATTTCGTAAATATATTAAAGCAAATGTTTGAAATTAACTGCATTCGTCAAGCAGTACTGAGCAATTGTTCGTTTCTTAGTCTTCCACTAATTTACAGGAGTACAGAGGAATATGGGCACCTGTACTTTAAATCTGTGCATGCCGGCTCATTGTAAACGTAGGCACACTAAACGATAAGATATTTGCTTGACAGGAGAATTTGAGATGCAAATCTCCCTTTGGTGAATTAGATGGGTGCAAAATGCCCTCTGTGATTTTGAGAGTGGAAAAATCACAGGGTGCTTTTGTAAAATCAGAGCCACAGTCCACCAAAGACAAAGAAATGGTTATTATACACTAGAAGCCATAAATCAGCCATTCATAGTGATGTCTCTTTATCAAGTACTATCATAAATCGTACAAAATAAGCACTTTATCACGGCTCTCGCAGAAACATACAGCCAAGTGAAGGAAGGGATTATTAAAATCACACTCATGTTTAGGGCTTGCCTGTTTTACATCACACACACACACACACACTGCCCGTTACATGGTGTTCTGTTTCTCATTCTGCCTCAACAGTTTCATTATTGCCTCAGGTGTAGTTCAAACAGGACTACGCTCAGGTGTGTCTCAAACTGTTTATGTATTGTTTAACGGTGGACTCAAATGAGTATGCATCTTTGAGCATATTCAGTTCAGTTTATATTGAGTGCCTGAGAAAACTGAGCAAATGTGAGCAATTCTTTAAGACAGCAATTGCGAAATAAAAAAGATTAAGGTAACTGAAAGTGCACGTATCGTTTGGACCCAGATGCCAGGAGCTTCAGTCACAAAGCAAAATGTACAGCTGCTTTCATACGACAAAACCACATTTGCGTTATGCACATATCGCAACATATGGGATGACCTCTTGGTTTATGCCTTATTGAAAAACAAGTCATTTTTGTATAAATGGGAAAACTGAGACGCAACTGGAGAAGCTGTCCATTGACAGATGCTTGACATTACAATAGGTTTGTTAGACACAAACTGCCTTTTACAGACATGATTGCACACTTGAAGGTTCAGCATTGCAAACAGCATATGCACTTCTCCACAGAGACAGGAGTGATTCACCATCAGACAGCTGAGTGAGCAGATGTACATTAAGGAAACTGTACAGGCCTGAACCCGTGACCTCCTCAGTGAGTGGGACACAGTTGTTCTGTCACTCCTTCTGCCCACGTGGTCTCAGTCTGCCTCTCCCTATAGCAGGGAAACATCAGTGTGAATAAATAATGTACACAGTTGATATGAGCGATTATCCTTGCTGTACAGTGAACACATTTCTTCCAGGGGGATAGAAACACTCCACTAAGTGAATTTCCTGAAGAGGTTCGACATAATGTGTGAATATTTCTTGTTGTTCCCCTCAGCCACTTCCATGGCAGAGAACAACTGTGAGCCTAGCTGGGTCATTTTGACTCTACAGTCCCTTTCAGAAAGAAAAAAAAAAAAAAAAAACACGTTCAAATCACAAAATTCAGTAAGATTTATTTGAATTTTACGTGATAGGTCAACCGAGAGAAATGCATAATTGTGAAAAAATATGACAAGTCTTGTATAATTTTCAAAATTATCTACTACAAAAATAGTGTGAATAGTGTGACTTACATTTGTATCCAACACACCTGAGTCAGTTGTTTGGAGGAGGACATTGGAACGAATTATATACCAGTAGATACTGAAATAGTTTCCTTTAAAAAACAAAAAAAGATAGCTCAAGCTCTTTCTCACTCTGGACAGAGAGCAAGAAAGAACACGGTTGGATTTAGGTCTAAACATTATCTGGGGAAATGTTAACATTCCCATAGTTTTAGTTTTAGTAACGTCTTCAGGGTGATGTGCACTGATAGGATTCAAACTACCATTTTCTAGCCTTTTATTAATAATGTATTTCTTTTTGCCAGTCTCCTGTACCAGTCAGATTTGATGACTGCATTACTCTACAGACTCTCCCACCTGACCTGTTGCTGCAGCTCCTGCAGAGTTACTGTTGCTCTCTTCGCTCAGCTAAAGACAGCGCTCATATCTACATTGATACACGTTAATAATTAGGTGACTTTAGCTGGTCGTGCTGAGTTTTTACTTTGAGCTTTTACAGCAACAGGGCTGAGTACAAATGGACACCACACTTTTTAGACGCATATTTGTGAAGATTAGGCTTTTGCATGCTCCCTCTTCCACATAATTACATTTCTGTGCAGTGGTCTATAACACTGAAACAAAAAAGAGTATATTGAAGTTTGTGGTTTACTGTAATAACATGGATAGAGATAATTTTGCCTGTCACTGTAGTTTTTTTTAAGTGTTCTGTGAACATTAATTTGTTGAAATCCACCGCAGCCTTAATACTAATTTTGTCATGCGATTTTGTAATCCCACCATTTGCTGACCCAAAACATGAATGAAGTTTTTTAGATGTTTTTCTTTTCTTTGTCACTGTACTGTAAGTTTCAGAGGCTTGGTTTCTACCACGTCATGCTACAAGATGGAAATAGTAAGGTGGTTACACAGGCGCAGATACCATGGGAGCAAAGAAGCAGGACAAGAACTAAAGATAATAGAGAGTCAGTTCTAGTTTCATTGCGGTTCGCTGGATGAACTGAATGTGCCATCACACAAGTACATGTAAAGTAACAACAAAGCTTCCAAATAGATATTGCAATTCCCAAATGAAACACGAGCTATTTTTACCGACGAGATGGTAGCGAATGAATGCATAATTTATACATGTCCTGCTTTTTGACAGATACTCTGTACTGTAAAGGCACTTTGCTGTAAAGCATGTAAAATAGGACGATATTTCCTCAAATATGTAATAGTATGAACCCAAAATGCAATCCCTTGGTATGGGTTTAGACAATTCTTAAACTGAAACCCATTTAAATTTGTAAGTTGTGTCTTATTGTATTGCACTGAAAATACAATCTGCAGGATTTAATCTAAATGTGTTTTTGTCACTTTTGTAGCCCAAGGCACTGAAGCTGCTGGGGATGGAGGTGAGTATTGATCTTTGAAGGTTGTAATCCACTCATTTTCCTTGACTGTTTCTCTCACACCACCTTCAAATACTACTTGTAAAATGTGCCAAATGCTATTTCGTAAAATAGTTTAATTAACTCAATGTGAGTTTTGTGCTCCACAAGCTTTCAAAGGAAAAACTTAGCTTACTGTAAAAATAATTCAATGGAAATCTGTATAGGGACATCAGGGAGAGCTGCAATATTTTGGTCAAAAAAAATCTACTAGATGTTTTTTTTCAGTTTACAGTCTTCTAAACACCAAAATAATAATAATAATAAAAAAACACTCAGCCACCTTATACTTAATGTAAGAAAAAGTATAAAATAATACTCTTGACTTCTTTCTATCAGGATGACATGCCAATCCGGAGAGGCCGGCAGAAGACGACACGTAAGCGAGAGGAAGAGGTGGACATCGATTTGGATGACCCCGAGATAAACCACTTCCCCTTCCCCTTCCATGAGCTCATGGTGTGGGCTGTGCTCATGAAGCGCCAGAAGATGGCGCTGTTCTTTTGGCAGCATGGGGAGGAAGCCATGGCCAAGGCCCTGGTTGCGTGTAAGCTGTGCAAGGCTATGGCACACGAAGCATCTGAAAACGACATGGTGGACGACATCTCCCAAGAACTCAACCACAACTCCAGGTGGGTGACATGAATTTGAAAGAACTTGCAGGGATCCAGTTGGGGATTTGGTAGAGAATTCACACACTGACACAGATGGATGCACGCATACTGAAATGAACCTTCTCTGCTGCACCGCAGCCATTTTAGATCCCTATTGGATGTGCCTTGCACACGCATCATGTTATTGAAAGAAATACACTCAAATTAAGGTAGTGTAAGTGATGATAAGAACTATGGATATATCATAAATCAAGGAAAATGTTTAAGTTGCAAACACAGCTCAGCCTCACATTAGCTAACTCCACTGACTGCACTTCCTGTTTGGTTTCTTTCTGGAAGCTTAGAATTTTAATCTCCCATGTGTTATTCACATTTTTCGGAGTGCTTTTGAAGGTCTTTGTGTGTGTATGAGTTTGCACAGACTCAGGGGATGATCTTTTTTTTTACAATGCATTTGAAAACGTGCCTTCTTTTTTTTCTGCACCGCTTCCTCGCTTCTCAAGATGTTCCACACAACCTGTTTAAAGAATGCTGCGGTATTCACCTGTTACTTAAGATCACATCATGTGAGTCGTTTGGAAAGTATTCTCAAAGAAGGAAATCCCTCGTCTGTTCATGCAACATAGCTGAACCGTGTTACTTGTTCACCTGTGACATTGGGAGTAATAGTTTGGCAAAGCCTTAAATTGGCAGCAATGTGAGCGTTTTAGAACGTGAACATCTTCTTGCTCGTGCAAATAAATAGAAGTATTAAGGCACATTTTTCAAATTTTTTTTAATAATATTTGCTTTTGTTTATGTATTATGCAGAATAGCAAGCTTTAAAGTTACCATATCACTTATAGCTAAGCACATACTAGAAAAATACAGTGAAATAAAGCGGGAGGGAGAGCAGCTTAACTTGATTTGAAAGTCAAGGAGAATCGCTCACGTTTTAAGAGTGGAGGGGTCCAGACAGCTCCAATGTGTCATGTCAGGCTGTTCCAGAGCGTCAGGGCTGCCCCTCTACAGACTTCATTGCCTCTGTTTTTTTAACCAGTTTTGACGATTTCTACAAGTAGTTGATTTGTCAATCTAAGAGTCCTGACCGGATTAGCCCATCAGTGCAATATTACGAGGGCCCACTGAGAGATTTTAAAACAAGCAACAATGTTTTAATATCGCTCCTGTTGGGCACCAAAAGCCATAGAAGACGGGTGATGTTTGGTCATGTTCCCGCTTACCGATAAGAAAATGCGTTGTGGTTTTCTATTGCTAGTAATGTGTACAGTAGAAACTAGAAGTTTACATACAACGAAAAAGACACACGCCTTTGATAACCACTTGTGTGTTTCGGGTTATTGTCCATTTAGAGGACCCATTTGCCCAACAGCTTTAACTTCCCGGTGGCTGATGACCTCAGATATTGCTTCAGACTGCAGGACATGACTCAGATAATGAAGATCTTTGTCCCTGTGTCATTTGAAAACTGTTATCTGTTTTTTACGTTTCTTTTGTAAAAAATTGCTTCCTCCTCACTGACGGGGCTTTCAGCCCATGTTGATTCAAGACACATTTCACTGTTAATAATGACCTTGTCTTACCATCTTCAGCCAGCATCTTCACAAGGTCTCATGTCTAATGTAATGTCTGTGATGTCAGCGTGTTACCTGACGGGTTTAATTTTGATATTCCAGGAAAGTAAATCATTTTCTCTTTTTACGTTTTCCACGACGTTTCACAGAGAGTTTGGCCAGCTCGCTGTGGAGCTCCTAGACCAGTCCTATAAACAGGATGAGCAGATGGCAATGAAGCTGCTGACATATGAGCTGAAAAACTGGAGCAACGCCACCTGTCTGCAGCTGGCGGTAGCAGCCAAACATCGAGATTTCATCGCCCATACCTGCAGTCAGATGCTGCTGACCGACATGTGGATGGGGCGTCTCCGCATGCGCAAGAACTCAGGCCTGAAGGTAGGATGACGGGTGCAGATATTTAGTTTACCCTGATGCATCACGTGTGACCGTCACAGCATTTAATAATTAGCATAGCCTGCAAATATGGAGCATGTACAGTTTGTACATTTCTCTTGGAGAAAAGTTAGGACTTTGACTTGGCCAGTCAAAGTATTGTTTAACTTAGCCATATTAGAATTTTAAGTAATGACAAGTATAACAGATTATATAAAAATGTAATTAAGTAAATTCGACAGCTGTGTACTACGCAAAAAAGGTTTGCCTCAGGATTTTCTGAAGTGTGGCGTTATGCTCCTTTACATGGTGAATGAAGTGTGGGACAATGGAACGGACTGGTGTGCTGGCCTTTTTTTTTTTTTTTTTTTGAGCAGGACAGATTTGCAGTTCAGTAAATATTTGTTGTCGTTTGCTGGAGGAAGTGAGAGAGTGCTCTGCCGAGACAAACTCACCGGAGCAGAAAGACAAAGGAGGCAACCACAAGTGCAACAAACAAGATTTTATGGCCCTGGGAGTTTACGATAAAATAACAACGTCAAAACAATAAGTCGGCATATGGTTTAGCTGTATTAGATGCAGGGGCAGCCATCCTCAACACTCTTGTTCTCAAATTACTCCCCAAAACGACTGCGACTTGCAACAAGTAATGCAAATCTTTCTTTACGCTTGAATAAGTCGGACAGGTTTGGTCTTCACCTTTGACCCGTTGATGGGACAACAGAAAAAAGAATCCCTTTTTTGTGAAGAGTTACTGATAAATATTTCACTAGTACCAGCCCATATTCCTTTAACTAATGCTACATTGACGATCTGTTTTGTTGACACCGCAGTCATTGGATTTCCCATTAAACTATGGGAAATTATCATAAATGTTTGCAGGTGTATGCAGCTGCTAACAGCTAAGAGCACACTTGATTATGGTGTTATACATCTTGCTCTCCTTCCCGCAGTGATCGACTGTAAGCCCTTCTTGCCAAGACTTTGCTGCTCTGATTTTGAGAGCAGCACGTTTGTACCACTTCTATCTGATGCAGGTGTTGCTCTCATTGACCCGTAGAACAGTAACCATGCTGGCTCTCTGAAATAAGGGTTTTATAATCGTCACATTGAATTCCAATAAACCGCAACAAAATTAGGTGACATAGCGCTTGACAACATACTGGTACACACCGCACATTCAGCATGTTGCTGTTGTCAAATCCATATCATCTCATTTCCTTTCATTTTGCCTGTCAATCAGGTGATCTTAGGCCTCCTTCTCCCACCGTCCATCCTGAGTCTAGAGTTCAAAAACAAGGATGAGATGTCCTACATGCCGCAGGATCAGGACACGTACCTGCAGGAGAAGGAAGAGGAGGAGCCAGAGAAACCGGTCAAGGAAAAAGAGGAGGAGGACATGGAGTTCACAGTAAGATCTTACTGTGAGACGCAGTACAACTCTGTGGTGAGAGAACCCACCTCAGCCCCGCATCTCAGAAATTATACACATAATCAAACAAGACAACACACACGGACACGCACACACACACACTTTATTTGGATCCAGAACCGATCACGGTCCGCATTCTGTGTGCCTTTTCTAAATATCTCTTGTGGATGCAGTTTTTAGTTTTGTTCCGATTATCCACAACGAGAAAAGAGCAAACATGTGCACACAGCGCTTCCCACACACTTACTCGTTTCTCTATTCTGGCCAGCTGGACAGTTCCAGTAAAAACTGGCCTTTCCTGTTTCTCGTCGTCTTAGCAAAGACTTGGTGTGGAGTTGTAGCGTCTCAGTCTGTCGCCGACTGTGGGTTCCCTCGTGTGTGTTCCTCGCTCTCTCTCCTTCTTTTCCTCTCCTTCTTTCTTGTTCTCTTCCACACTCCTTCTTTGCTTTTCTATTTTTTTTCTCACTTTTATCCTGTAAATCCTCCTTGTCTCTCTTGCTCTTTCTCTCTTTACCCTCTCTTTTCCCTCCAAACGTAGGTCTGATTGAGGTACAGTACTGAATGCCAGCCGATTGCTGCCCCCCACTCTCTCCCATCAGTGATGGTTTGCTGCAGCGCACCTCTCAGCATGTCAGCTGCTGAGCATGGGAGGCCCAGGCTTTTGCATTATATAACTGTATCTGCTGGATGCTGCAGGGCTTTAATCATGCAGAGTCTGAGTGCATTCTCCCAGCTCACAGTGGAAGAGTTGGTCCATCTGCATAGACATGGATGTACAGCAGGAATAGGATCCGTTCTGTTTCAGTTCGTCTGGTGATGATTCCCTGATCCAGTTTGTTTTCTTCCAAGCGAAGACTCGGGATTAGAAAAGTCGTTTCAATCCCCCAAACTGGATCAAGTCATTATCTCAAGAAGTGACTCAACTGAAATCGTACGTCTTCGGCGCCACTGTACATACTTTCCATCTGCATACAGCTTAAGCCAGCCAGCAAGCCAGCGCAAATGCTTACAAAACTGGGCTTGTAACACTTACTTGAAGGCCCCGAGGCACTCTGGTATAAAACAAAACAAGTAACAAAAAAAACAAAAAAAAACACGTTTCCAATGCCAGAGAATGCATTGTTACGATCCATTTGTTGTTGCCCTGGCTTCTGACTGCTCAAACACACCTTCAGATCCTTATGAATCGCAGACAGATTCATACACCAACTGCTTCACCACAGAGGGAGATTGTATTGCTGTATCCTCAGATGTTTTAGATGAGCTACTCTGCAATGAGTTTCAGTGCTTGCGTGACATCTTGAATGAGTACAGAGCATGTTGATTGCAGTAAAGGCATGGTGTGACTTTCACACGGGCACCTATATCTGTTCCCGCCAAAATTTCAGCGAGTGTGTGCCTGGGATAAAACGACGTTTCACACATTTGGAAGATGAACACGTCCCCGTGTACTTACATGTAGACACATTTTCTTTGATGTCAGGCTGATTTAAAAAAAAATAAATAAATAAATGTTTAGCACTAGCTTACGATGTTAAAACCTGGGCCAGCCCTCAAACATACAGTGTTAGTCAGACGTTTTCATACACTCATCATTATCATGGACTTCATAGTAATTTTTGAGTCTCACTTTAATCATTCTTTCTCCAAGGCATAAAGATTATTTAGCAAAACATACAATACACAGCTGTACATAAATGTAAATAAATATAGGCCGCTTTATCAACTCAGAAGCTTTTGTCCAGGTTTTAACCATCTGATGACAGGAAATAATCTCAGATGTTCAGAAAACCTGGGGAGCGGATTCCTGTTGACGGCTTAAGCAAATATGACGTGGTGTGTTTGTTTACATTTCAGCCAGCATGTATATATTTTCACTCTTTGTGGGTTGATAGAAAAAAAATCTGCATTGACCACAAACTTGTTGAGTTACCATCCAAAAACATATCAATAAATCATTAGGAGGTTTAAATGATCATGACATTCGTATCCTTAAGACGTGCATGTAAACGTCTGGCTGACCCTGTATATTTTAGCTCCTTTCAAATTTACAATACAATTCTGTGGATAAGCTCCCTCGGAGAAATGGTGTCGCTTTTACATTAAGACCATGACCCATTAAAAAAAAAACAATGGGCTCCGAACCCTCTCTCATGGATTTAAAAACTGTGTCACAGATTGATATGAGATATCTATGTCTTATCTTTTTCCTCCTCTCACTCTGTCCTCTTCCTGTCTCTATCTCGTTGTCTGTCTCCTGCCTCCTAATTGTTGTCTGAGACACAATCCATGAGTGTCTGTGTCCTCGTCATACCGTGTTACAGTATCAGCCTTCACTCGAACTCCACCTCACACAGACATTTCACATTTTTGGAATGACGGCATTGCCTGCGCTTGCTTCTTTGATTACATTATTAAAAAAAAAAAAAAAAAAAGCTGCTGTTGCTCATGATGTAACCCTTTTCTCCACTTTTTTTTTTTATTTCTTTTACCCAACCCTTCCCTTTTTCCACCTTCTCCCCTTCCAATACTCGTCCTCCTCTCTTATCGTCATTCTGCATCTCCTCTGCGTTTCCATCCGCCACACTCCCTTCCTTCCCACACTCTTCTTTCCTGAAATCCTCACACCTTTCCCTCCCCCGCCCCTCACTCGCTCCGTGTGGGCTTCACGCTCGCCCAGGCGATGCTGGGTAAGGTAACCACAGAGACATCCAGAAAGAAGGATGTTGAGGAGGTTCAGAGCCGCCACCGCCTTATCCCCATGGGACGCAAGATATACGAGTTCTACAACGCTCCAATTGTCAAGTTCTGGTTTCATACGGTCAGTGTCGGCTTCAGCAACGCCTCCCACATTCTGCTGTGGAAATTGTTTCTGCTGACTATGCAGCCGCAGTTTTTTTTTTTGGCCATTAATGTCTACTTTCACGCACAGCCTCTGTTGTCATTAGGCCCCGGCTCCACAGTGTCGTTACTGAGGTGCTAAAGTTAAGTGAGAAGTGGGAGACTCCTGAAAGCGGCAGGCTGAGAAAAGAAAAAGAGAAGGAAGGAGGAAAATGAGATTACTTACTGTGAAACTGCACAAATACATGTTTAAACCTACTGTGATGTTCTGACGTAAAGGTTCCGGTAACCCGCGCATAAAGTCAACATTTAATTTATCTTTAGATAGTAATGGCAACAACATGAGCAGCATCCATCAAGATTTTGCTCCTTTTGTTGCCCTTAAATTTGGTGCGCAACGTCTGTTTGGTGGCGTTTCTGCCTGCGAGGAAGTGAATAATACGAGCTGGTCGTTGGTTTCCCCACACTTGAATGCATTCAATTTGCTCCTTCAATTGAAACATCTCATTAGGGCCAGCAGAGGTTTTTACTTTTTATTTGTGCTAACAAAATATTTCAACTCTACTTTTTTTTCTTATTTTTTTTCCTTCACTCTTGCCCTTCCCCAACCTCTCCTTTCTATAATTGATGTTAAATCTGCAGTATGTAACTTGATCCTTAGTCTAGTTACCGTGGCCACTGATAAGAGCGGATAAACATTTTCCTGTCACTGTAAGTCGTTTGTCCGCCTTCAGCACAGTTGCAGCAAACTGGAAATCTTTAGCTTGTGCACGCTGTGTGGGGGAGGATATGGGCAGTGCATACACGGGCATGATTGCCAGTGCCGAGACACTGCTCCTGACTCTGATTCAGAGCTTCTGGCTGGGAGCTGTGTGTTTCTTTAGATGGCAGTAGGACCACAGGGAGGAGGCAAGGGAAGCTTGATTTTTGTATCATATGATATTTTCTGACTTAACGTCATACTGTCAGGACATGGTGACAGTTTTAATAAGTATGTAAAAACAAAACACGACGTCTTTATAAAAGTTATCTACTGCAACTTTAAAGAGGAACATTGCACAGTATGTCTGATGTATTGTGCTTATGGAGCAGATGGTTGGTTGTTCTCTCAGAATTTGATCCTCAACTTATTATACAATTTTTATTCTTACTTGTCACCAGCTATGGAGCGCTGCCATGGTTTTATAAATCGGGCTCAACGTTTTTCATGCATGTGGGATTTAATGAGAAAAGTCTCTGACACCCAATATTACAATCTCCTCACTGACTTGCATCATTGCTATGCTTGACTTGCAGCTAATGAATGAGCTGCTCCTATTTCCATTATTATTATTGCTTTAATTTGCTTTCTGAATATGCTAAAGGTTTTGCTGTTCATCAGAACTTAAACGCTGCTGAATGTTTTAATATAGAAAAGTGTAGGACGCTGATTAAAAATAAATCCAGCCTTCAACACACAAATAAAAATGTGCACAAATATTATACAGATATATTTCATGTCGTTATTTCTGAGAAGGATCACATTGACAGCTAAAGGTCGATGATAGATTTTCAGTCTATTTAACTTTTTATCTTATAAACCAATTTAAGAAGTTTTTATTGCCAACAACAGACCTGAATTTAGGAAATTCACATTGCTACAGTAACAACACGTTTTGTATTAGCCCAGCCTTACATTTAGAGGAAAATGAGCTGATTTACTGCTATGTCTTGAATTGCTTAATCATGTATTGTCACGATACAAAATCATTAGAAAGCCATTCTTTTGAGATTGATAATTATACTAGGACTCTAAAGATCAACAGGATTTTGCTATTATTTTAAAGCAAATGCAGTATGATTAGGGAGTTCACATTTTAAGCGGTCTTGAACAATTAATAGTACCAATTAGCACTATTAATATACGTAGCACTACATCAGTCATGTACATGTGCATTTCCTAAGACAGACAGAATTTAGTATAAAAACAGAACAACCATTTTCTGTAATAAATTCATTTTGCTGTTACATTTATTTCCAAACTGTGGCCATTTGTATAAACAGGCAACACATCACTGTAGAAAAATGAACAGTTATGACTTATGTATGTTTGTTCCCTGACTGGAAAAAGAAAAGATCAGATTTTTGTCTTCCAACCTGCCAATCATCAAAAGGAGATATTTAATCTTAAAACTGGACAGTGTCAGTGCATCTCTAGTTTTGTCTCCCTCAGAATGGCCATTAGATCAGCCTCTGTGATCACTTTATCGGGGAGTTATTCTTTTTAAGTCGCATATTAATTGTTTTTAACCCTGAACTACCCCTTTTAAAGTAACAGTGCTGCCCCTTCTTCTTATCTTTTTCAATAAATGCAATGCGGTTGTATTTTGGATTTCATGTGTTGTGCTTACATTTAGATGAAAAAACAGGCATGTCACCAAAATGTGACGCCACTCATTATTTTTCTTCTTCATGTGTTTTTATGCAGATGGCATATGTGGGGTACCTGATGTTGTTTAACTACATTGTCCTGGTCAAGATGGATCTGTGGCCTTCTCCTCAGGAGTGGATTGTCATTGCTTACATTTTCACCAATGGCATTGAAAAGATGAGAGAGGTAATAGATCATGATTGTGACACAATACATTGAGATATACAGGATAAGCAACGTGCAACTCACAAAGCACCTACACTTTCAATTAGCTTCAACAGTGGCAGAGAGGAGATTCAAGGGTTATGTCTGTTTCATGAAATAGTTCATAATGCATAAGAAAATCAGTGATGGATCTGTAAAAGGGAGATTTTAAAAAAAGCGCATCAAAGCAAAGCTAAAGGGGAGGAGGATGATGATGAAGATGAAAGCAAGAACCAGAACTGACACAAAAAAAAAAACAAAAAAAAACGAGTAAACAGAAAAAAACACATTGTGGCCATATAATAAGTTCTGCCCCACTCTGTACCTTTTTTTTTAAAGTAAGTGTATGAAATGTATAAATCATTGTGTCACATAATTTTCAGCTACACTGTATGTGCTTCCTCAGATGTCAAATTCTCTGATTGGTGAGCCCATACTGCCCTCTTATGGTGATCATGATGGAATGCATTTCTACTCTCCTATTTCTGTCACTTTTTCAGTTCATTTATTTTCACCATTCTGCTTCTCAGCTTCAGTGTTTATGAATCCGACTCATTACCGGTGCTCAGCGACCGTATGTCTGTGCCATTTTCTAGATCCTGATGTCAGAGCCGGGGAAGTTGCTGCAGAAGGTAAAGGTGTGGCTGCAAGAGTACTGGAACATCACTGACCTCATGGCCATCCTCATCTTCTCCGTCGGTATGGTCCTGCGCCTCCAGGAGCCACCGCTCATGAGCTACGGGCGGGTCATCTACTGCGTCAACATCATCTACTGGTACATCCGGCTGCTCGACATCTTCGGAGTCAACAAGTACCTGGGGCCCTACGTGATGATGATTGGCAAGATGGTGAGAGGAGACTGGGGGGGAGCGGAGTTTACTTCCTTTGCCTCCTGTCTTTATCGTTATTTTCTCCTCGTAATAAATTCTTCCTTGACATCTGTTTAGTCATGATCGCAAGTATATAATTTCTAAACCAGTTCAAAGAGAACCCCCGAGACTCTTAACTTGTTTGTTTGATCTCAACAAGTTCAAGATCAGAGCCTCAGATTTACGCACACAGATCTAAATCAGTAACTATCTGACGCTTGACTGCTTCTGACGCAAGCTGTGTACTGGTGAACTTAAAGTCTTTGATATGATAATTAGCTGGTAGGTAGAAAAGGAGATTTGGATTTGCATTAAATGATCCTGTCAAGGCGTTGGGTAATGGGTTCCTTCAGCTTCATAAGCTGGTTTCCTGTCAGAGTAAGTGAGGAGATGAAATTATACTTAGAGCAAAAGGTAAAAACAAAAAAAACCAACTGTTTCTCTAAAAAAAACTGTATTATATTTTTGTTTTTAAAAATGTTTTACATAACTTCATGTTCATTCCTTACACAGAGAAAAAACATTCCTTTTTAAGCGGCTCAAGTGTGAAATTGTTAAATAACTGTCATCTAATTGATTTTACAAATATGATCATGTATATTAAATCAAACTTTTATTGAAGCTCATATTCTGTTTTAAATGTGTGAAATACATATTTTTATAAAATCCAACCTTTAATTTGGACATATTTACGTAATTAGAGGGGCGGGGGAATGATTTTTCACGCTTTGTGCCACGAAAACCAATGCACATGTTTGCTTTGCTTTTGACTAGCTCACCAGAATATCTAAACATCATGTAAACATAGTAATAATGGCTTGCTATTTTAATAACAATACTAAATTAATGGCTTGCTATTTTCTTGGGGAATAAAAGTAATATCACAAGAATGTCTGGAGTATACACATCAGACAGTTCAATTAAAATAAAACAGCTGGAAATGTGCCTGACAAGGTTGCATGAAGATCCAAAGGAAATCCAATTTGATCTTGTTCAAATTATGAGTAGAAAGTGGAGCGAGGTAGAAATATTTCCACTTCTCACCGACAGAGAAATGCAACAAAGAGTGGGATCTTATTATCTCCGAGGCTCCATAGCTCTCACCTACAAACAGTAACAACATAAACATGGGGACTTTTCTAAATACTGCTGGGACTGTAATCGTAAGTGCTTTGCACTAAGATTAGGCTTTCTGTCAACAAGCAGTGAAGGTGAGTCAGGGACTTAAAAGGGGATGTGTATATGGTTGGTTTTCCTAAGGCACTGGACATATCTGTCTCAGCTCATTGTCCCGTAAGAGGAAATATGTTTGCAGGAATAAGTCTCATGCTGCCAAAAATAGTTGTGCAAAATGGACAAAATGGTGACAGGGTACCAAGAAGGTGTTGCACTTGTAATTTTGCTAAAAACATTAATTCTCAATATGGGATTTTAAATAAATGCACACAAAAGAAAAGATGTGCTTCTGAAGATGAGAATTCAATGAAGATATAATATTTGTATTAAGACATTTTTATCCTTTACATTGTTTTACCAATATGGAAATAGCTCAGAATCTATGTCTTTTCAATGCATTAGATATGTTAATATTAATGTACATGTTTTAAGCATGAAAAAGTAGAAAATACAACCATGTCTTGACCGTTCCCCTTCCTCTCTCCCTCCCTCTGTCAGATGATCGACATGATGTATTTTGTCATCATCATGTTGGTAGTGCTCATGAGTTTTGGGGTGGCACGCCAGGCCATCCTCAATCCTAACGAAGACCCGTCGTGGATGTTGGCCAGAAACATCTTCTTCATGCCTTACTGGATGATCTATGGGGAGGTCTTTGCCGACCAGATTGACCGTAAGTTTTGGGCGTCAGCTAGTGGAGAAAATTCATTTTGAATTCGGAGAAAGATAATTCCTGACTTCCTGAGCAAAGAAGATAAACCTTGACAAAATCTGGCATTCTGTATAGCTCAAGGATTGTGCTTTTAAATATATATATGTATATATATATACATATGAGACAAACATTTATTGAAAACATTTTCCATCTTCTTGAACTTTTTCACATTTTATCAAGAAAAAAGCCACAAACTTGAAAAGTGAAGGAAAAATGTTGCATGGATTACATTTTTCATTCAGTATAGGAAGGTTAAAGTCTAATTGTGTGTTATTTAATGTAAGATGCCTGTGAAGGTATCAGAGGTTTGTTAGAGAACATCAGAAAAGCATCATGAGACCAAAGAACATACCAGAGATGTAAGAGTGAAGAAATTTGAAGCATTTAGGTAATAAAATATTATCTCAAGTCTTAAACACACTTTTCAGTCCATACCTGAAGATAGAAATAGTAACAATTTCCATCTTCGATTTGCCTGTAAGCCATTGTCATCAAAACGTTTTGCTCTCTGTGTAGTAAATCCATTTAATTCAGGTTTTCTTTATGAAACAAGCACTTAAAATAAAATCTAATCTAAATATTTAATTGTTTCACATGCACCTATATGGATTGACCTATATAACTTGCCAATAAAAAATACTGAAGTTTGCTGCCATCATGTTACAAAATGTGGAAAAAGTTCAAGGGAAGTACTTATATTTGCAAGGTGCGGTAAATAGGACAAATCCCATCATTGTTGTAGGAGTAATTCTAGACAAGTTGTTCACCATATAATAAGATTTCACAGTTTATCAGGACTTTTTTCTTTTTTTGTCTCTGAATTCTTTTGTAACGTTCTGACTTGAGAGGCATTTTGGAAGCGTATTTCAGGAAGAGTGTCTGTGTGCTGTTCTGTTGTCTATTTGTATAGTACTGTATATAAAGGTGTGTACGGAATGTGAGGAGTGGCCCAAAGAGAAGAGATCTGAAATAATGTTTCCATTCTTTGTTTCAGATAGTAAGAAGGTACAGCAAAGGCTGAATGAAAAACTCTGGCTGGTCGAAAATTACTTACGAACGCACGGAACCTGGCGTAGTAGTGGTCTATCCCACATTGCCCAGACCACTCAAAATTCCAGTAAATCTATACATATAGACCTCAGTTTAACCACATTTACCTATCCCACCTTTCCTTCGTCATCCTCGCGTTACCACCATGTCATGCAAAGTCCCACCACTAGAGGGCACTTGAGAAAGAAAAAAAAAGTATGCATGTGTTTTCTTGCTGTAAGGCTAAAGTTGCCACTGTGACGGTATCTCAGGTCAGCTACTAAACCACTACTTTGACCAACCAGTCCAAGAAAAACTGATTCTGATTCAAATATTTGAAGAGAAGAGCTAGTAGCTTGACCTAAGGCTATACCCTGTAAGCAACTTTAGTCCCACTAGTTTTGGCAATGGTCGCTCAGAGGGCAGCAGAACGTTCCAGATGTTTTTACCTGTCTTCGGTCTTTGCTTTTGGTCAGCTGCCGCATCAAGAGAAACCATGAAATACTTGATATTTCCTTGATGCCTCTTTCCTCGATTTTTGTTGGTTATTTCTAAATTTCTTTAAATTTGGAGAATTGACCGTGATTATACCACATTCCACACTGATCATATTACTTCAACAACAGCTCAGCTTCTCAACGGAGCAGTAGCGCCACTGCTGAAATATTTCACCGACTAAACCCAACATTTTGTGTGACTGATCTCCAAACCTTACTAAAAGCATTACATTACATTTGAATGAAGGGCACATCCATGTCAGGACATAGTTATTATTCACCCTCCATCATCTGTAATCTGTTTTTTCACGTGGTTCAGTTGTCAGAGTTTTTGTGTCCAAAATTTGTTGACGCTAAAAAAAAAAAAAAAAAAAAAAAAAAAGAAAGAAATTACTTCAGTTCTCTGTCTTTGGGCTACATTGTGTGAAGAAATTGAGCACCGAGAAATGATGAGCATGACCACACTGAATCTCCAAGGCAAACAAACCAAGGACAAATGCTGAATGTTGCCTAGATCAGCCACAGCAACTGAACCATCATGGATGGAAAAACATACATTGTTTCCTAAATATGTGTCAGATAGATCTCAGAGCAATCAACCATTGTGGAATGAAGTTATGGCTCTCACATGTGGCAATATATTTTAAACGTACGTTTAAATATATTGAAAACAAAAACGGGGACAACACATGATAAATGTGTTGTTCTGTGGATTTTTATTTTTATTTTTCCATTTCCGTACATGAGCACTTGCCATTATGATATTTGCTCTTTCCAATTCCTTTCTCAATAAAAGAAGCATGAAAATAAAGTATGCTTCTTGTTTGTTTGCAGAGTATCTGTATGTACTTTGTTTGATACTTTAGACCTGTTTGTCTTTAATTTTGCTGTTTCCACTCATTAGAGTGTAATATATGCTAGGGCATTATTTTCTTTAATATGCATCTTAACTTTTGATTTCATTTTTATTTTTGGTTTAATTTATGCGTCTGCATGTATTATTATTTATTTATTTTTTTATCAAACATGCATCCAAGATATCCATGAAAAGATGGATCAATGAAAATCTATGTATATATATTTTTTTTTAATTTGCCTTGTATCAAAGTGTGTGTTTGTTCATTTTGTGGCACTGTGCAGCTCCCTGCGGCCAGAATATAACCACAGAGGACGGGGTGGTGGTGACTCTGCCGCCATGTAAGACTGGTGCTTGGATTGTACCTGCAATCATGGCTTGCTACCTGCTGGTGGCCAACATACTGCTTGTCAACCTACTCATAGCAGTGTTTAAGTATGTAAACCTTTGATTTTTACTACTGTACCATGTAAAAGTATTTGTATCCGTATAAGCTGTTTGCACACAATAAGAAAAAGTATAATTGAAGAAGTCATTTTTGAGTCTTTTTAAACCAGGGACACTTTATGATAGTTGCTCCATTGTACTGGTGCACTGTACAAGCGAAATACAGTTATGAAAGAAGGAGCTCAAAACATCTTTAACTTTATCTAAAATCAAAAACAACTGGGTTTTCAGCAGAACTATGTCTGATTCTGTAATAATCTTGCTAAAGCCTCAAATTGAAACATGAAATGTTGTGGTTGGTGCTGGAAAACTCACTGTAGAGGTGAGGAGGAAAGCTTAAATATCTTCCAAGAACTATGTCTAAAATGTGTTGAAGACTTCTAGCAATTATGTTCTGCATATATTTTGACCTTTAAAACCTTAAATCAAGTCATAGATAAGGAAACACATGTCGATTCTTGAATCAAAATACTGTATGTGTGTTTTATAGGCATCCCATCTTTAAAAAAAAGCCCAGACTGTTATGTCACCCAAACTGTAAATGGTCAAGTTTATGCTAGTTTATGTGCTGGTCAACATTAAATGCAGCATCTTTGACGACAGATTATTGTCACATCTGTAAACCGGTCATGGCTAATCTTTTGTTTGTGTTTCGTTATTCGCAGCAACACATTTTTTGAGGTAAAGTCCATCTCTAACCAGGTGTGGAAGTTCCAGCGCTACCAGCTAATCATGACATTCCACGAGCGGCCGGTCCTTCCTCCACCCCTCATCATCTTCAGCCACATAACAATGGTCCTAAAGCATCTATGCTGCCGCTGGCGCAAGCATGACGACGACGAGAGGGACTATGGATTGAGTGAGTGGAAGATGAACATTAAACCAAGTCTTAAAACTGAGTGTAAACAGCAGAGTGTTCAGCATTCAAATTTGTAATTTGTTTTAAACTCGTTTTTTCATCATTTCATACCTATCCTGTTGGTGTTTTGGTACTAGTATGAAATTTACATTGTTCCCTTTTGTTGTTGTTGTTTGTTTTTTATTTCACAGAGCTATTCATCACTGAGGATGAGCTGAAGAAAGTTCATGACTTTGAGGAGCAATGCATAGAAGAGTACTTCAGAGAGAAAGACGACAGATTCCACTCATCAAATGACGAACGGATCAGAGTCACGTCTGAAAGGTCAGATAAGAACTCACAGAAATAATCTACTGTGCGTCGCAGAAATATTTGCTACTATTGGATTTTCTTTCAACGTGTTACATTGCAGCCACAAAATGTAACGTGTTTACTTTGGATTTTATCTGATAGACCGTCAGACATTAACTTCTTTAATTTGAAGTTGAAGAAAAACAAGATGTCTGATTTCAAAAGCTGTTCAAAAACAAATCTGAAAAGAGTGGAATGCATTTTTATATTTCCCCGCAAGTTTAGCTGGAAGTCATTTTGGGGGTTTGGCTTTGCCTGCTTTCCACATCTACAGACTGATTTTTTTGCCCTTACAGTGTTTACAATAAAGGCACTGGTTCAGTCGTATTGTATAGAGAGCCTCCATGGAAAGAAATTATGTACTTTCACCATGAGCCCTCAAGTAGATTTAGGTCTGGACTTTGACTAGACTATTAACCATTCTAATGGAGCTCTGATTGTACTTTTAGAGTCATTTTTCTGCTGGAAGGTGAACCTCTGCCCCAGTCTCAAGACTATTGCAACCTCTAACAGATTTTCTTCCATTAGTGGACTGTCTTTAAGCTCCATCCATCTTCCCATAAACTCTGACCAGAAATGCCAAACATTGTGCTTTACATGCTGATTTAAAGTGGTAATTTTCTTTTAGTTTCACCACAGTAACTTTTCTCAACATGTTTAATTCTAACAATGGCTTTCTTTTTATCACTCCTCCATCATTTCCTTATCAATACTCTCCATTATCAATACTCTTCATTCCTGGCTTGTCATTTTGAACTGTGTGTTGGTCAGTTTTCAGCTGTGCCGTATTAAAGCTCTATGCAGCTTTCTCAGAGCATCTGTACTTAAACGGTAGCTTCCACATGACAGGCATATTGAATTTGCTATCATTTGGTTGTTCTGGGTTTTTCTTTTTTTTTTTAAAGAAATGAGCTCAAAACATTACTAGACGTTACTAGAAAGAATAAATTAATCCCCCCAATTAAGAGAAACGGGAGTAAATACAAAATCGTACAAACCAGTACAAATATTAAACTGCTGTTTGTTAAAGTTTTTATATTTCAATGAACTGTATACCTATCATGCCACGCAGTCGTTGAATTTTTCTCCTTTTCATCAGGGTGGAGAACATGGCTATGCGTTTGGAAGAGGTCAATGAGAGGGAACACTTCATGAAAGCATCGCTGCAGACTGTGGATATTCGGCTGGCCCAGATGGAGGACCTAATTGGGCGGATCGCTGTGGCTCTGGAGCGCGTGACGGGCGTTGAGCGCGTGGAGGTCAACAAAGCTCGCTCCCGGACCTCGTCCGACTGCACAGACTCGGCGTACATACTCCGCCAAGCTGAGTGCCCGGACTCTGCATACATCCTCCGCCAAAGCAGCTTTAACAGCACAGAGGGGAATGCCTACCGCCTTCAGGAGGCATTGGAGGGAGCAGCTGAGGGCTCCATATCCCCTCCCTCTCCCACTGGCATCACTGCTCGGGCAAGGAGTCACTCTTTTTACGTTGGGGGTGGACGTGCTGTTGAACGTGCAAGTGGGGCTGAGCGAGCTGAAAGCTTCTTCAAGGAGCGCTCGCTCAGCCTCCACAGAGCTAATAGCTCGCAATCTGTGTCTTCAGCCGCCGCCACCAAGGAGTCTAAGCCCCTCCCACTGGCGACGCTGTCGGTTTCCCAGCAGCACCGTCCGTCATCGTGCATTGATATCTATGTCTCGACATCTGAGGAGGTGGGGCCAGCCGAGGTCTTTCTTGATCCCCTCCGCGTGGTCCCACCCCTCCAGAGAGACTCCTCACTGCAGTCAGATATCATGGAGACGGTGCTGCCAGGAGGCCGTGACTTCAGCAGCACGGCTACTAGCGGCTTGGGCGACAGGCACTCGGAGGGCGCCGCTGGCAGCAGCGTAACGACTGGAGCCATGTATGATGACAGCGCGGCCGCTGATTTGTCGTTGTGCTCAGCAAGCCTCTTACCAGACACCACCCTACCTCCTTGGGATACGGAGCCGTCTCCACCTCCCTCAGCAGGGCTGCTCGAGCGCTCCAAGAGCAGTCGCTACCTCTCCACGGCAGGCACGGCGTTCCTCGACGAGCCTCCTCTGGTCAAGTCCCACAGCCTCATGTTCACGCCGAGAGGCTGTTACGGTGGGCTAGGGGCAGGAGTCCAGGTGAAGGCCGCAGAATACACCAGCATCACCGACTGCATCGACACCCGCTGCGTATCATCTCCATACACTCCTGCAGAATGCTCACACTTGCCAGGAGGATCCACCTCATTCACCTTTGATAAGCCGTCAGACATTAGTTCCTCTCACCCGGAGAGAGAGGCAGAGCTAAGTCACACAGAGTCCGACCCCGAGGACCCCGAGGACCTGATTCCAGCCTCCGACGCTCCTCGCATTACGGGCCTCGGCGGGCCCAGCGGAGCTCCTCTCTGCTCCACCCTCTCCAGGCTGGAGCGAGCGAACAGCTGCTCCTCAGATGACTCCCATCCTTCACTCACTCTGGCTCCTCCGCATCGGAAGAGCCTGTCAGTGAGCGAGAGGATGGAGAGGGGACCGGGTTTGGGAGCAGACAGGGGATCTGGGCCTGGGGGACGGGGTCTTGCGGGGCACAGATACCCTTTCCTCAGGAGCAAGTCCGGAGCGAGACCCGACGCGGCCAAAACTGACAGTCTGTCTATAAGGAAGTTGGCAGCTCCATCAGCCTTCCGCAGCTTCGATAGACAAAACTACACGTGACAAGGGCCCACTGGCGCCCTCACACATTGTTAGGGGCTGGGTGAGAACTGAAAAGGGCCAAGTAACAGCAGGATGAAATTGCACATAGATGCTGATTTGGAACATATCTATACTTTATTCACTTGCATTTTAGGTTTGGAAAAGTTTAGGTGTGATCAGCATTGAACGGCAGTTTTATCCTCAGCGGAGAATGGTAAAAGGGCAGAAGACTCAGAAGGTCTATGTACATCACTTAAAAGAAAGAGCTATGAATTTAGACTAGCTGATACCTTTTGTAGCAATGTAACTTACAATTGGGTGCCATGAAAATGGAAGTTATATTTGTCTTGTAGGTCTTCCACCAACCTAATTTACATCAAGTAGACATTGGTCACTGTTTTACAACACATATCAACCACCCTAGAAAGAAAAGGTCTACTGTTAATCCTACCTGTAGTGTGTGGTAGGCACTGTTACATCCGAGAGACAAAGACAAGGGATAAGGAAAGAGATAGTCAACTCATTTTGTAGTTTTTCATCAGCACAATTGCTGCAAAGGTTCCACTTTAAAGCTTTCCTTACTCATCGTGACACTCAAACACTGGCAGGTTTAAAAGCTGACAATCTACAGCAGAGAAAATGAGAACTGAACATCTCGATACTTCTGTCGCTCTAAACAACCCAAGTAACCCATGAATTTTGAACAAAGTGCACCCATAAATTAAATTGTGTTGTAAAGTGGAAAGGCAGAAGAATTGAGTACTGAAAGCACTTACTGAAGTTAACAACGCCTCAGCAGAAAATCTTTGTTGCTAAATGAAGCTTCAAGAGGCAGTCCTTCTGGAGAAACTAGCTTCATGCATTGCTGAAGTTTGATCAGTTTCTGCGTCAGCTACTGTCCGGAGATCCGAAAGGTCTTTGGGGTCCGTCCTCTTTTATAAACTCGGTTTGCTTTATTTTATTGTGACCGTACCTCGCTGAGAAATCAACCCTTGAATGATCATCAGATTCTTGACAATAATGGTTTGGTAGATTTCTCCAACCATCTTTAAAGGGACTGTGTTGTGTATTTTTCAGGCACAAAGCGCCAGTTTATAGAACAATCAAGTAACTATGTTTTCTTCAGTTGTTCTAAAAAAATGATATATACAAACTAGACTTAAATGAAATTTGACTTCACATTTTAGCATCGTGAAATTGGGCCTCTGTCTCTTTAAATGCTCCTGTTCTTTCGGACACTCCGCCTTCAGCACCTCATCTCAACAATGTTTCTTCATTAGGCCTTTAACAAGGTTCTTCGGAGCTTTGCACTGAAAAGTAGTTTGCATGATGAGCTCAGCAGATGCGCAGTTCCGTCAGGTGTTTGCTAATTGCTGCTGGCGCTAGTCTGAAGGAGCTTAGTGGGAGATGGATGCTCTGTGAGGTGGAAGCTCATCTTGGGCACTGCAACTCCAAGATGAACTGCATGGAAAGGGCACCACGGAGTGTTTGGGCGCCCCCTAATGGTTGCCAGGGGAGATTAATGCATGAAAGAATCAAAGCAACACTTTCAGGTACTTCTGAAATGTTGCTGAAAGACAGTAACAGAAGTTACTGTCTTTGATGAGGCAACAACACTATAACATGATAAGCTCAAAGAAGTCAATTACTTAAAGCTTAACTATGTTTTGCAACAATAATTTTTTTAAGGTATCAAGAAAGTTCTTTGCATTTTGCCCATTGTGGTGATTATGCAGCATGTCAATAATGAGAAATATTTTTAATGGCCATATATTAGAGCTAAACCTGCTGATATTATTTGCACTGATGAGGAACATGATGAGTTTCTAGAAGCCAACTGGTTTCATAGTAAAATACACCACATTTTGTTTCAGTGATGATACTCTGTTCTAGTCCACTTTATTAGACATAATTAAATTTATGGACTCATTTGATTATTTGGGGTAGCCCAGATATTTAAAGTAAATTTCACATCATTGGCCCCTTTAGAAATACATTTACTAAGAAAAATGTTGACAAACCTACTTTCCCTGCTGTAATTTATCAGTAGCCAATGTTTACACATGCAACCATTAAAGTAGTCAAAATATGATTCAGTCTTAAAATTATTATTGAATTCAAAATGATCCTCAAGATAAATTGACAAATCATTATTTCTGAATTAAAACAATCCCTTATCTGTAGGGTGCAATGAAGTGGGTTGTTACAGATTTACGAAAACTTCCTGATACCTCTAGGCTTGTGCTTTGATCACTGGTTATTCATCAAAGTGTGCATAGTGAGTTTACATAGACACACAACTTTTTGTCTGAAACCTTTTCAATTCTGTCCCCCAGAGCTCTAACAAGTGCAATTGCAAAATATGAGGATAAGGGGGCGCTATAAACCTACGACCCAGCCTTGGCTTGAAACGAACCTGGTTTGAACTTTTCTTCTTTTGCCTGTAACTTACACCAAAAAAAAAAATCTCCTCACTTAGTTAATCGTAGATCTGTTGTTTTTAGCCATCCTTCAGATTTTGGCAGTGGTATTATTTTTCTATCCAGCTTCATCTAATAGATCCGTCCTTCATCTTTTCCAATATTCCCATTTGTTGTATTCTTTTTTTTCAGTGAAAGTCAAAGCACACCACCTAAAAGAGACTAAAAAAGGAAGCAGCTGATGGACGACACGCCTAAATATTAACTATGTACAGGTCACAAGAATTGCTTTTTTTTTTTTTTTTTTAAAGCACTAATTTATTAATTTACTTCTTTAAAAAGCTTGAAAATAAGCTATTGAGTATATGCACTTTTGGTGAGATTTAACAAAGGTGTGCATCTTAGATCACATGAAGGAAGCAGATCATCAAACGATGACGGCCAGATTCATGTTTTTACATTTCTCATTTTTATTCTGGTGGGGAAAAAGTAGGTGGGGAGAAACACGCCTATCTCCTACAGGTTTGCGACGATAATAAAGGTGAGACTATTCAAATCTATCTTGAGCTTGACGTTTATAAACACTCTCTCACCATTTCAATTCAGTTGGATCATGTTGTGTTTATTTTAAGATGATGATTCTATTTATAACTATTTTTCTTGCTCATTAGCGACGATTACAGTAAATGCCTGTTTGAATTACAAAATGATATTTATATGTTTTCAGTGATATTTTTGTCAAATTTTAAGTATTTTCTAATTAAGCTTTTAAATATGATAAAGGATGACCACCTACATGCACTAAATGATGATGTAAAATATTTATTAAATATAGATTAGTCTCAAATACTGTACATTTCAATTATATTTAAAGTATTTAAAGTAGTTTTTATTGTGTGTTTTATCAACCGACTTATGAGATTTTTCTAACGTTGATATGGCAATACACAGTTGCCAGTATACCAAACTTAGGGTGCCTTTCGGGCATGGATGGAGTATGCTGGGATTCACGTGATTCAAGACTCTGTGATGTGTCTCATTTTTTGTCTTTTTTTTTTCTCTCTCTCTCTCTCATATAGGGGTCAACTATCAGTAATGATTTATTCATAGATTTTTGTTGTTCCCTTTCCCATCTACTGTACATAGTGGAGGAATTGTTGTTATTGCGAGATTACATCATTGCTTGTATGGTTTTATAATTTATTTAAATACACCAAAAATCATGTGAGATGTCTTTAGCACAATGGCTTTGTGGATTAAGAGAGTAAATGAATCTGTTTGCATGTGACAGTGAGACGTGATCATGACGACTGAGCTGCTCCACTCGGCCGGCGCTGCTGCTGTTGCTGGAAACTCTTCTGTCTAGCTTTAGTTGACTGACCTGATTTGCCTGCATCACTCACCCCATCTTTCAATCAAAAATCTTCTAGACTGTTAAACATTTCCAGTTGTCGATCATGTTTAAAAGACATTAAGCAGCCGCAGTGCTTTTCATCCGCAAAACCAGATGTCGCCAAACATTTATTTAAGGAAAACCTCAGCGAAATGTCCCTTCAGCCTCCAGGTGCATCTGCATGTGTTAGAGTGTAGCATTAAAAACATGTCAGTAATTTAATTCAGATTGTAAAACTCATTTATTCTACAGTTTCATTGCACACAGAGATATATTTCAAGTGCTTATTGTGGCTAAATTTGATGATTGTAGCTTATAGCTAACAAAGTACCAAAAATTTGTTTCTCGAAAAAGCTGAATAATGAACATGAACGCTACAAAAATTATAACAAATGTTATATTACGACCATACTATGATCAACAAGCTTCTATTTGAAACTCGACAGTCGTCTAATGTTATCTGTAAGCAGGTGAAAGCCAAAAAGGGTCAGTGCTGAAGAAGCTGACTGGGTGCAAAGGACTGAGTCCAAGCATATTAGTGACATGCTACACTGAAGGAAAAGGTGTGGTAGAAGTAGAAACTTCTACTGATGGTTCATGAAGTAGAGGCTTCATGAACCACCACATACCAGGACTTACCGACTCCTGAATGAGAACGCATCAGAAACGTCTCACACAGGCTAAGATTCTAGACAGGTGCCACTGTAAAACTGGCCTGGCCCTTTTTTTTTTTTTTTTTTTATTGTCACAGTTTTACATTAACAATGACTTAAAATTTTAATTGTTGCACTTAGCTTCAGTCATATTAAGATAGTTTAATTTTCATCTGGTAGACCAAAGGTCTGCAACCTGCAGAAATAGAGCCTCAAGTGGCTCTTTTCTCACTTAACATATTAAACAATGAAATATTACCCTTTTTTTTTAAAAAAAAACAACAACTTTACATTTGATTTTATCAAGGAACACGGACGTTTCCACAGTCAACAATGATTTGAAGAGCCAAGTCATCATGTTGCTCCACTGTCCAACTCCAGTTGCAAAGTCACCACAGTTACTTACCAGGAACTTTTAGAGCATTTCCCTCGGTTGATGACATTTATGGAGATATTTATTTTGTTTTCCAGTACAAAAGTATTCCAGTATTTGGCAACGTCCCACACTTCCAAAAGTACCAGTGCTTGCTTTATTGGCTCTAACGTCACTGTGCTGGATTCCCCACTCCCTGACCTAAACACCATAGAGAGTCTATGGATCATTGTCAAGAAGATGAAGGAGTTCATAATCCTCACACTACTGTGGTTATCGCTAAAGTTTGTACGCCTTTCTAACAATTGTTTTTCTTCCACTCATCATCATTAATATGTTTGGACACAGCCCTTGGAGAGTAGCCAGCTCCTTTCATGGCTCAACCTCTTTTTAGAACGGCCAATAACTGTCTCCTGGACAACTGCCACGTCAGTAGTCTTCCCCATGAGCTCTGACAGGCCATGACATACCATTTCTAAATTTCAAATCTTTTTTATTTTATTTTTTATTGAGGCTATGTAACATTTTGATTTTTTTTGAGAAAGGGGCCGTGAGCTTCCTATTTGCTGGATGCAGCAAATCAAAGTTTCTATTACCTTCTATAGCATTTTAAGTTAAATTAATAAAAAAAATAACTTCTTCAAAATCACTTTCTAATAAGCTAAGGTGCATCTGTATTGTTCGTAATATAAGCTTAAGGTTTGCAGTGCCATTGCAAGGTCAGTATCAACCATAGAAATCGAACAGAACTAGAGTCGTACTCTGTTTGACACAAGCTCAGATTTGCAGCTTCTTCGACAGATGTGTGGGTTGCATTGTGGATATGAAAGGATGACTTTAGGTCAGTGCTCAGGGACAATATTACCCCAGTGATGCAAGTAATAAAGTCTTTCACTGCGTTACAGTGGAATAACGGAAAGAAAAGAAAGACACAGATCAGTTTGTTTAGAGCTGAAGGCATCCAATTTAATCACTGTGCTTTATGAGTCTAACCCAGAATTTGGGTGATTTTAGAGTATATATATACATATATATATATATATATATATATAGTGTTTTGTCTTAAAAGATAGCAATAGCATATGAATGAATGTCTTCATACTGGCTCATCTTGCTCACGTCCGGAAGTCTAAATTGCTGATAGTAAAAGCAAAAGGGCGGGACTTTTTTGTCTCTCTTTTATTTCCTTTTTTTTTCCCTACAGTGCTGACATTGAGTAGGCTTTGGTCATGCACAGTTGCTGCTTCCATTTTGAACCAAACCAAACTGTCAAACCAAATGGAGACAGGCTAAGTTGCGTTCTCTTTGACCTATTGTCTACTGAGATGTGACAGACGGGGGATTAAAGGCTCTAAGGTTGAACAGTTCAGCTCAACTGAAAAAGTATGAAAACAAATGACTGTGTTTGACCTAGGCCCTCCCCTTTTGGCCTGTTGCAATATATATAATTATTATTATTATTATTTATTTTTTGTGATCTGTTGTTTATCCCCACTGCAAAGACTATCAGATGTCAGATTTGTTTTGGGCTTGTAGAAACAACTGGTATGATTTATACATCTACATGGCTGTTGTGGACGGAGTTGTTACAACAGGAGATGTGAATGTGACCTCCTCACGTGTGAAACCAGACATTTAGAATACAACACCAACAGGGAGGCATGCCAGGATGATACAACCCTCCATATAGTCTAAGTGTACAGTATTTTAAAAATATTTTCTAATGCTATAATATCACATGGTGTATGGGAAAGATGAGCATTTATTGATAATCAACAGATTGTTCCTTTTATTCTCCTTTTTATGAAATCTGTTGACAAGTGAGCTGAAGGAGAGTTTTTACACGCACAAACTTCTGCAATAATGGCTGATGTTAAACTAAAAGGGACGTAGTGTATCCCACCTATTGGTCACACTTAAGTTTATGTCCTTTGAATGCATGCAGTTCTTCCACTCAGCTTGTACACAGATGACTTTTGACGTCGACCGAGAGAAAGACGGAAAGAAACTACCATATGAAATAAAAGTAGTGCGTATTTGGATGCAAATACAAATCTGTACTCTTCAATGTGACTAGGATCCTGTCTGGCATGCATTGTTAAATAAACAGTTATAGATTGGTATCCGAGTAGTGTGTGTCTGTTTTAATTCTTGAAATTGTGTTCAACCAGAAATTGACAAAAATAACGAGCATTTTAATATCATGTCCATTTGTCCCCAGATGTGTCGAAGCCTGTACTCATTGGCTCTCATCCAGATGAGTGGATGGCTGTCATATTTCAAACATGAGCTGCTGTATTACCCTTCAAGAAGACAAGCTTTAGTAAAAGGGGAAAAACGGGGAAAAAAACGTCATATGTATTATTTCAATGATTTCTTTTTTCACAGTAAAGTTGCACAACTTAATTGTCTTTTGCATTTATTTTCTTTTAAACCGAATGAAATTGAACTAAATGACAATATGAGTAAAAAGTAGATGCATTAATTCACCCAAAGCAGCTGAATGCTAATATCTGACATGCAGCAGATAAAGACTTTGGTATTTCTATTTGGTGTAAATCCAGATTAGTCTGAAATTAACAATTAGTCAAAACCACAGGAGACTTTCAGTGTCTTGGGACAATTTCAAAACATAGTGGCACTATTTGCTATTTTGTGAAGTTTTAAACTGTAGTTACATTTGCACTGGGAAGTTATTTCTTCTTGTGAATGTCAACTGGGAACCTTTTAGGATGCTGCGGAGCCCTAAGTTTGGTATCCAACACAGCTTCTGCATATACAACATGTATCAAAGTGCAAGTATAAACAATTTCATTAGCAGTTCTGACAGTTTGTATCTTCTTCAACCAGTGATACACACTGCATAATAACTATTAGAGAAGATGTTGCTTCTTTGTTTGAATGCAGAAAACACAGGGAAATTCACTCTTGTGTGTGTGCGTGTGTGTGTGTGTGTGTGTGTGTGTGTGTGTGTGTGTGTGTGTGTGTGTGTGTGTGTTTCTAATTGTAGATCGCAACAAATAGAAAACTGCACTGGTTCTTCAACTTGCAACTAACTAGAACGTGCTCTACCGGCTTGACGTCATCCTCAGATTTGAGCTTCAACTTCTGAGATAAATCCAATGCAGCATAAATCGCCTGCTTATGAGCTCATAAAAGCGCATTGCAAATGTGACATTTTTTTTAAGGGCTCATAAAAAAAAGTATTAGCATAAACCTCAAACTATTTTATAATTAGTTTTATGGTTCAAATCAATTTTGCTCATGGCTTCTTTCAGACAACTATCACTCAAGTTGAGTGATAAACTTAATTGAAGTTGAGTTTATCACTCAATGATAAACTCAATTTGAGTGATAAACTCAACTTCAGTTAAGTTTATCACTCAGGTTTATCAACTTGAGTGATAAACTTGAGTTCATCACTCAATTTGAGTGACAAAATCACTCAAATCGAGTGATAAACTTAACTTGAGCTAAGTTTATCACTCAAGACTAATTAATTTGGGCTTATGCTGAATAAAGATGTCAAGAGAGTTAATCAGTATTTATATATTGTTGTATTAACATTGTTATAATCTCATGATACAAGTTTAATCTTTTGTTCTGTTGCCCATGTGCATGCCGCCCAGTGCTATCCGCTGTCATCGGGAGCCAGGCTAACCAGCCTGAGCAACCATGACAGGGTCTGCTGTCTGGAAGAAGCTGTAGGATAACAGAAAGCAAGGGTGTGGGTGTGAGTAGGGCATACACAAGAATGATTTACAGTACAAGACCCTCCTCCCGGCTCTGATTGATTGCCACTGACCAAGCCTGTATTCCTGCAGATAGCACTGGGAAAAGGCAGGAGAGCTTGATTGTTTTGGGGTTTTTTTCCCCCCACAGATTATCTGTCTCGTACTATAATGTCACAACATAGTGACACTTTTAACAAATAACTAAATAAAAGCATTTTTTTTTTTTTTACAAAAGTTACATACTGCAGCTTTAAGGTCCCATAAGATCTTTGGTCAGCCCTGCAGAACCTTCCAACAGAACCAAACTGCAAAAATCCTGCAGTATCACTTTAAGGTAGCCATGAAGTAAGTAACTCTGGACTACATTGTATGTTTTTTTTTATTTATGTGTTTCATGCAATTTCATTAATGTGTCAAGAGTGAGGGTTCTTCACTGTACAGTGTATTTTGATTGCTGTGGACATATGCAGTCTATCTTGATGGATGGACTGGGAATTCCAGTCCTTCCGCCTGTGGGTGTGCTAGTGTAGTCGCGTGTGCATGTGTAAGCCCTAAGTGTGTCTGTGTGTGTGTGTGTGTGTGTGTTGGTGGTAAAGGAGTCTGTTCACTCAAGGAAGTGGGGCCCGCAGTGCTGAGCTCGCTCACACTGCCACACGTGGACATGGGAACATTTTGTACCGACGTTCGTTCTGCACGTGTCCTCTCATTCTCTCCCTGTTAAAGCGCGCGCGCGCCCCTGCACACTCAAAAACAACCTTATCTCTGCCACGACCGTGTCAACATGACGATATGACCCAGAAGTACGGCGCAATCCTGAACTCTTGCACTTTGTAGAGAGAACAGGGGAGTAGGAGAGACTGCGGCAGCCGCAGAAGCGCCTCCTCTTTCACTGAAATGTTTACAGCCCCGCTGTAGGAAGAGCTGGGGGAGCGAGAGTTCAACGAGACTTTTTTTTTTTCTTGGAAATTTAGGGGTCCTGCACCTGAATCCAGAAAAAGGAGGGTGTGAATGGGGACTGTGGCAATGGGGAGCGTATGTCGGTGATGTTGGGACAGCACAAGTTGTAGAAACACAAACAGGAACTTTGTTTCTATGGACTGTCATCTTGAAGTCACTTGTACATTTTGTTCCTGTAGTGTAGATAGGTGTTATCCAAAGAGAAAGGCTGGTATTTTAAATACTAAAACAAACACACACAAAAAAAATTACAGCCAGTAAATAAAGGTGTTCTGAGAGAAAGAATATTTTACCAGAAAAAGATATTAACCTCCAATGTTCATTTAATTTTTAATCTCTTTTTGCACTGTGCAAAGACAAAGAATTGCTCAATCTCTGCACCCTGAAAACAGAATTTCGAAGAACTTAAACCACATGAACCACCCACTGCACTCAAAGTACCCCCCTCTTTTAAACCGAGGGATTGGGAAAGAGAGATTGGTTTCATTACAGTTTCAACTGGACTACCAGCATACTTGTTCCTGTAATTTCTTAATGGCTCAGAGAAATGTGGAAGCATGAAGACATATCTTGAAAACAGAAAAAAATATATATATCTTCAAAGATCAAGAAATGAACTTTATGACTGTTCCTGAACTACAAACTAAGCAGTGTTGCAAAGGTTGCAGGGAATAGAAACTAACTGCGTTTGTTACTGGAGTTGTGTGTTTGAGTTAGTTTTTAATTTCTTGTAAAACGTTTAATGTGTTTGTATCTCTTTAAGAGTTCAAGTGCAGCTCTAGGGACAGTAGAAATGGGCTAACGGGGTGTGTCACATTAAACGAGACAGTTTCAATAACACAAAACAGACTACAGCAGCTAGTTTCAGTTAACGCCTAATAAACATGACACATATCTCCGTCATGAACCTTAATTTGTAACTTTCTTTAAATAGTGGACAGATAGTTCTTCTCACCACAAGTCTGTTAATGGAAATAAATGGCCCAACCTCCAGTTTTAATGAAAGCAGGGTTGGCTGGTTTTGTACGTGCCTTGACAATTGGTTACATATAAACTAACTTTCTGATTTCAAATCATAGTCTATTTCTATGATTTTTAAGCTGAGGTGCAACTACCATGGGGACACCTCTGGCAGTATCAATTTAATAGGGTAAATACAACGCAATGTATAAAGCTAGTAAGCACAAGTAGGCAAAAAGGTGAATTCTTCAAGCACATGGAACTTTACTTCAGCCAAACTCTACTCTTCATTCGTAAGGCTATCTACTGTTAGCAATAAAATACAGTAATAATGAATTTCTGTATATGCCTTTAAATATTGGAGCAACACTTTCACTAACCGAAGTATGATAAGACACTTAATGAGATACAAAATACAAATAAACACTATTACTGCAGCAATCTCTAAGCTTAGATGCATAGTGGCCATATTGAATTTCCAGATTCATGTTTATGAAAACTGTGCCACTCGTATTTTCTGTAGTTTGTTGCTATTGGAACTTGAGAAATGTGATGTTGAGTACAAATTAAGCACATTTACACAGGGCCTTTCATCCAAACGTACTAGAAGTACAGAATATTTATTTTTTGATGATGATTTGACGTTATTTGTTGATAAAAGTTGTTTCAGAGTGACCAAACTATTTTTTCAATTTATGCATTTCATCATTTTGTTATCGTTGTTGTTGTATACAAGCAGCCGTAGTTGCTTTAGTTGAATTATCGTATCGTTCAACTAAAGTACCTAAGTTTATATTCACATAAAGTGCCAATCTAAAACCTTAAAAGTTAATTTTACACTTCGTAATCCATATTTCCCAGCCATATTCGCTACTCAAATGCAACGTGACAAAATCCGGCCTGTGATTGGTCCAACTCTCCGTCGCTCACTCCGGAGAGACGGCAGCTTTAAGAGGCGAGTCACAGCTGCCACCAGCCAATCGCGGCGCAGCTCTATTATGACACAGCGGTATTCCGCGAAATTGTTTCTTGGAGTTGAGAGAACCGTCTGTTGCTCACTGTAAAATAGGACAAGTGGGCGCCGGAGTGCAAGCACAGAGAACGGAGGAACATACGTCTCAAAAGCACAATAGCTTAAAGGAGGAAAAAAAAGAGCACGACGAAAGAAGAAGAAGAAAAGGAAAGGAGCACAACTGTTATCTCTTGAGGCGGCGTTCATTTGTCCGCCCAGCATCCTACAGAAGGAAACGTTCCGTCTTTTCGGGACAGGGACTGTGAGGTCGGCACGTGTGGATCATTAGCCACGTTTCCAAGGAGGACTGCGGTCTAACTACGGTTCTTCTCTCCCTTTTCGGATTGTTTATCAGACTCTATAGAAACTCTGCACAGACTGTCTCCACTCCACCCAGATCTGCTCCAGCGATGTCGGAGGTTGAGGTCTCTGTGGACTGCGTCCCCACTTGTCCTCTGGAGAGGACAGAGGACGTATTTAAAGACAGCCAAGAAAACGGCACTTTACTGATGGTGGCGATGATTTTATTGGACTTAAAGAAATGCGGTCCAGACACTATCGGCGCAGGGGACAGCAGATGTCTCGGCGGGGCCATCGAAGCGGGAAGGCAAGAGAAAGAGAAAGAGGAGCGGGGGAGCAGCCGGGTGTCTCCGGTTCTCAACGCGTCCCGGAACAAGGCACCGGGGAGAACGGAGACCCCGGAGAAGAAGCACGGCTGCCCCTTTGCCGGCTGTGGGAAAATGTACGGGAAGTCGTCCCACCTCAAAGCCCACCTCAGGGTCCACACCGGTGAGTGCGGGCTCAGCCGGTTGACACGCCTACAAAAAGTCACCGGCTCGGTTCTGTCGACTGCAGCAAACCCGCGCTGCGTCACTTGTAGCCGACTATAATTAGCCACTGCCTTCATTATTATTTCAGGCGGATTACGGTAGTGCTACTCATTCCAAAGTCACAGTTTATATATTTATTATTATTATTATTATTATTATTATTATTATTATTATTATATGCTGGACAAACAGTCGTATCTTTGTTTGACTTGTGAAGTGTACGCGCAGAGCACATGTCCCCGCTAGAGAGAACACGTTAAAGGACAGGTGGTCCAGTGGGCTCGGCTGCTACGGGAGTGACTGGCCAGGTTATATCATGTCTACCACTGGCTGAGCAGGCAGAAAAAGAGGCGTGTGTTAGATAAAAATGTGTCTTAATGCGTTGTTGACACGCAGCAGCAGGACGCGGGTTCCTGTGGGAACATCGCGTTCTTCCCGTGCGTGACATGTTGTTGGGGTGTAATAAATCATAATGAGCGCTAATTAACTCTAGTCACGATTTATTTGGAGACGAATTTAATCCGCAGCTATTACTTCGGTCAACATATTGTCTTATGACCCGCTACAAACGTACGGGTCAAACCGTCCCCGTCGTTACTGTATGTTCTTGTACGGAGGTAACCCACCCTGCGCCACCGCTTCCTCATACGTCACCCACCTCCACACCCCTCAGTCCAGTTGTAAACAAGAGCGGACATGTGGTTTCAGTGGCGCACGTGGAGTAGGTGGGGTGTGGCCATGTGTGTGTGTGTTTTTTTTTTTTATTCTCATCTTCATATACACACACTCTAAATCGAGCAAAAACATTTGGTTACTTATTCTAAAGGGGAAAAATAACACAACTATTTTTTATGCAGCCAGTTCGTTTTAAGCACACTTGTCCCTAAATTACCTTTGTGACGTAGCTCTCCTGAGATGACTTGTAAGATGTTCCCCCCCACCCTCTCACCTCCCCAAACATCTGTCCGATGTCTTCCAGGGTCGCATTGGGACCTAGATTCAGCGTTCAATGTGTAAAGGCAGGGTACATTATGTTCAGATTGTTAATCTTTTCCAGGGAAACGGAGACACATAAAAGAATTGACAATAAATGCACGCAGTTACTTGTAGGGAAAAAATAAGACCAACCAACTTAACAGTCATGTTTTTGGACTGTGTCACAGTACCAGGAGAAAATCCAAAGGAGCACTGAAAGAACAAGCTCAATGCAGGACTTTCTTGCTGCACTCTGTTCTGCTGCCTGTGTCTTAAGTAACAGATGTCAGTGAAATGACAGAACATACAAGAAGAAACCAATCATTAAGACATTATTTTCAGCTTTATTTTTTTTAATCAGCATAGATTAAATGGAAACACTGTGAAATGCCATGCAGCTCAGCAGACCAGCCACTATCTTAAACTTGAAGAACTGTAAATATCCGTCATCTTTTATTGGTGATATATATACTGTGATTGGCTGACATTTTATGAGGCATTAACAAAAAAAGAAAAAAAGAAAAAACACTATAAACTTGTTAATTTGTATGATGAACATTTAATAAAAAAATAAGTGATTATGTGTGTGTGTTTCCAGGGGAGCGTCCCTTCAAATGCACCTGGCCAGACTGCGGTAAGAAGTTCTCCAGATCGGACGAGCTTACACGCCACTACCGCACGCACACGGGCGAGAAGCGCTTCAACTGTCCGCTGTGTGAAAAGTGCTTCATGAGGAGCGACCACCTGACCAAACACGCCCGGCGACACGCGGGCTTCCATCCCAGCATGCTGCAGGGCTCCAGCATCGCCAAGAGACGGCGCTGCTCCACCTCCATGTCCTCCTCCGACTCTGGGGACCAAAGCCCTGCAGGAATCTGAAACACCTACTGTCCATGATTGATTTATATCTATATATATATATTCACATATATATAGAGAGAATGAGAATGGTGTTTATTAGAAGGTAACATACCCTGCTGTACCTCCACGTGAATCTCAGTCAGCCAGACAAATATTCAGGGACTTTCCTTTCACACGTGCAACAGCAAGCTGATTATCATTTAACTAGAGTTCACTGACTCATTCCCTGAGGTAATTTATATTTATTAAGGGTTGTTCAGGGTCTGGCAGAGATGACTAGCTATTCTTTTCTTCTTTTTGCCTAGGTTCATTTATGGCTTTTCTGGAAGAATGTCAAATCAAAGTAAAGTTCATTTGCATAAACAGTGTTGCTCTTAGAAACTCGCGCTCCATTTAAAGGTGCAGCCAAACATCGGCCACGGCATCTTACGGTGGATCGAATCCGAGTTCTGAAGTTTTAGAAATATTCCTATCGTCCAGTGTGAAGGATGACACAATTTCTTTTACAGTTACTTTTCCGTCGAACACAATGTGAATGCACTCTACAACAGTATTACCATGTAAATACATTAAACAGACAGAACATAGATTCAGATTAGTGTAGCTTATGAGAGTGTAATAAGAAAAGTTATAATATAGAGACGCAGAGCTTAGCTATTTAATTTCATATACGTTTGGCTACAGACCTCAGCTGTGCTTCGAGCTGCTAAAACTGAAATGTTTTTTATGCAACAATGAACTTGCAAATACATGCACGGAAAATAAAATATCTAAATACAGTTACAATACTTCACCAATCTCATGCGGTGGGAGGGGGGTCCGACTTCAACATTTGTGTTTCATTCAGACTTGAATCTTGTTAGAGGTGCAGAAGAACATAACAGGGTAAAACCTTTTGTTAGCTGAAGTCATTGCAAAATAAAAAAAAAAAAAGTTGCTCGTTTTCATTTTCCAGGTTTGTATTCAGTGGAAGTGTGTGCCTTTGTAGCAGAAGAGAATGTCGACGTTATAATCTCTGGGAAGGTTGGGGGGATGACCCCTTGAATGGACTCGTTTCATATTCTTCATGTTGCATTTTTCTCAGAAACACTTTACTGATCAACAGATCAGTGACTGTCTCCAATACCAACTGTGCCAGTGGCTGTACATTGAAAACTTTACATTATTTTGTGTGTAAGCTGTGTTTTGTAAGTGAATCATGTCATATTTTGGTCTTGCCTGAATATCATACTCTCCTCCTGCCCCCGTGTGGTGAGATGGAAGCACAACATTTTCCAAAATCCTCAAAAATATCAGTTTTTTTCTTTTATCGTTATTGTTTGTCGTAGCACTTTGAGGACTGCCTCCATTACTACTTTGTTGACAGCGATTGTATTCCATCATGTAGCATGTGTTTCTTTTTGCTTGTCTGGTTATCTTTTATAATATTACTACTAACAAAGTGAGAGGTCTTATTAAATCACTACTTTCCTTAGCTTAATTTTTATATTTGTTCCCACACATTACATATGTTTGCCGAGTGAATTCCTGTTTTCTTTTGTCTGTGACTGTGATTAGATGCTGGTGCCTTTCTGGTGGAAAACCCTTTTTTTCTGATGCTACTGTAATCAGGAACTGTCCGTCCAAACCTCATGCTATTGCAATACACACCACTGTGTATTTAATCCTCAACTTTATCATTAAAATTGCTTTTTATTTCCTTTTAAATATTTACCTGTCACTCATTTTTTTTTTCTTATCGCACACACATTTACAGGCACGAGTTCAGAGAGCCGGTCAAACTGTAACTCCGAGCACAAGGTTTTCCATTTGCTTTTTGTTTATTAATCACCTTCATACACTGCACATGACAATAACATTGGTAAATACTGTAATGGAACTGTTTACAATACATAAAAGTCATTTAAAAAAGAGGAAACTCAAAGAAAAGATATACATGTTAAAAAAAATCTTCCTTCCTCAAATAAACCAAAGATAATGGCAATAAATATACACACAGCTTTTTAAACTTCTCTGTCCTTAAGGCATAATCTAATTGCATTAAACAACTGAATCAGAGAAGGGAGTGGGTTGTAGATGGTGGGATTCTGCTCCAAGTCAGTGACGTCCTTGACGATGGGATAACAAAATGGTTTCTAAACTACAAGTCAAAGGAAGGTTTGGAGTTGTTTCGCCTAATGTTCTGTTCATGCGTGTGTGAGAGAACAGGGAGCGTCCTTTTAAACCGGACCTGTGTTTTCCTTAAGGATTAGCAGCGTCTAGCATTTGTCACACTCTGTGACAAGGGTGATAAATGAGAAGCACTAACGCAACAAACCGAGAACGGAAAAAATCTATCTGGACTTTTGTTCCTTTGGCCTTCATAGCATACCTTGCAAAAGTATTTATGCTCCATTTTTACTCTTTTTTTAATGTCAACTCATAACCACAAACATCAACATATATTACTTGATTTTAATGTGGTAGATCAACACAAAGTATTATATTTTTGTGAAATGGAAGGAAAATAAAACATATTTCTTAAAATAGAGGTGTGCATTTGAATAAAAACCGGTGCAAATAGTATATGGTTTCCACCTGTGTGCATCGTACCGCTCTGTGAAAACTTCAACGGTTTGCTAAAATAACATTAGTGTCAATAGCATCTTGAAAATTAAGGAACGTACCGGGAACGGTTAGGGATCAATTTGTGGAGAAGTTTACAGCAGGATTTGGTGAGAAAATAAGTTTTTTGCCATTTACCGTCTGTAGACCTAAGCTGACAGACTGGACAACGACAGCTTTATTTAAAGGGACAGGCATAAAGTCCCTTGGTACATCAAGAGGAGCTGCAAGGATCCACAACTCAAATTTCAGAATCAGTAGATAGGACAGCTGCGAGACATAAAGTAAAAGATTTGCTGCTGTAACTGTAAGAATATTACAGCATGCATACCACATTCTTCATATTATTTGTCAGAAATTATGAAAACCATGTGTCCTTTTCCTTCTCCTTCACAATTATGATCTACTTTGTGTTGGTGCTTTACATTAAATTCCAATAAAGCACAGTTACGTCTGACAGCAAAATGTGCTCAAGCCCAAGAGGTGTAAATAATCTTGCAAGGCACAGTAGAAATCAGAGCAATAAACGAAAACGGATCGTTTCAGGTGCGTCACGTTCACTTGTGGTGCAGGAAAGGGTGATATGAACCCATAAAATCTCAAATAAAAAGTGCAAAGTGAAAGAAATTCAAAAATCAAGCTTGTGCCACAACAGCAGCAGGTGACCGCACAACAGAAAATTAAATAGGCAAAAGCTACGTGCTTTTATATATTCCTCCATAACTTTGCACTCTGGTGGCCTTCATGCAGTTTGTACTACAGCCGTTCATGTTTACACATTCATCCATCAACTCTGTGGTTTAACATTTCACTCCAGCGTCGCAGAAAAAGCAGAAATGTCGCAGTGTTTAAAGTGTTCAGATCTGACCTGTGCTACATAGCAACCTTGTACGGTAAATGGATACAGTACCAGGGGGATTCAATATTTCTCGTTACTGGGTACAGGCTCGTTGATCTCATAGTTAATACATTAAAACAAAAGGAGAAAAAAAAATATTAAAACAAGGCAAACCAGAGCAGAAGAGTTGAGTCAGCAGTTATGATCATGTTTGTTACCAGTCAGGGAAATGGAAACCACTTCACAGCAGCAGCTGACCTTTTCGTGTCTGTAAACTAATATCAGGGTCGAGTTACGTCCGCCAGGGGGAGGCGGCTCTTAAACAGAAGTGCGTCTCCAGCCATAGGAGGAATCCACCACTTTACTGCTTTTACCATTACTTTCCTCTATGTTCAAGGTTTTGTACCAAAGTTTTTATTTGTTAGTGTGATTATTTACCTAATCATCATAGCACTTTACTGTCATGACAATATTCTATAAATGCCTCACATTTTGCCACTCTGGTGGCGAAGTAAACTCACAGCAGATGAAGACAGCGGGTTTAAGTTTGTGAGGGATAAGGGGGCCAGCGGTTTTGATGGGCTTAGTGGTGGGGGTTACTGGATTTGGCAGGTCGTGGAGGAGGTCGCCTGGCAACACATGCAGGTCGGGTTGACTGATTTGGGCGGGATCAGATCCAGGTCCTCGTCGTCTGGGATCTCGTCGAGGCGGTAGCCGTCTTTCAGCAGCTGGATGTTCAGATCCTGATTGATTTGCTGAGAAGAGAGAGGAGCAGACGAGTCAGGAGAGAACTGGACCCCTTCAGAGACAAAGAGGAGTGTTGTTGTTTTTACCATACACAAAAATGTTTCTAAAAAGAAGAAAATTACATAAGTTAAGCTGTATGCACTGCAAATATACATATATATTTTATATTATAACCTTTTTGTTGTTAAAACCTGAGATTGTGTCTAGATGTTGTTTTAGATCCTTTACAAAGAGGTCATAAACAAAACATTTTCAAAATAAAATGTGGGGAATCAAGTTTTATGTTAATTGAGATCAGAGCAAGTACAAGTACAGAAAAGATAATCACATGTCTCTGGATAATGTTTACAAAAAGAACAGGAGATTTTGATATCAGGTTTATATTTAAAAAAAATGTTTGGTTGAATACACAACAATAAAAAAAATCAACTTGTTTGACTTCATTAATGAAAAAGAATTTCTGGAGAAATTTTGGGCATATTTTTTTTTTTTTTTACCCAATTTGGATTATGTACAAATGCGTTCCAATATTATACATAGGATGTAGATGAAACCAAATTTTCTTGATATACAGATCAAAAATAGCTAATATAATGGAGATCTGGTTAAGGCACAAATGTGTATTTCCTCATTTTTAAAACAATTTTTTGTTGAGTGACTGAACAACTTTAAGACTGAGATTGTATCATTAAAGAACGGCTTCTGAAAGCTTTATACAATGGGTGACAAGGGAGCTAATGATTAGTAATAATCTGTAAAACAAAAAGGTCTTTTAAACCTTTTCACCACAACACAAACATTAAAATAGGCAACTAATTGCTACGTTTCATCAGAGAGATGGTTAAACTCTTTCTACTTTTGCTCCTTTCACTTTTTAGACATTAGTAAAACAAACAAACAAAAAAAATCCAAGCATGTCTTTGCATCCGAGTCTTCTTAAATTTTGCCAAAATGTAAACTGATCAGAGTGAGGACAATGTCAGACCGGTTGCAAAATCTGGTTGTCATGCTGATCATAATTACAGTTAATCCAAGAATAAATAAAAATTTCAGCAGGGTCTAATCTGGATCTCATTTCTACACAGATTTAGTCAAACTTTCAGCACAACGCTCTGAAAGTTTGACTAAGAAAGATTTGCTAACATGAGGTTGTTTGAAAGACGACTTTAAACCCCCACAGCACGTCCACCGTGAAAAACAATATATTCTGTAAAACCCTTTATGAAGAAGAGAAACACTCTGACTGATCTGCTGACTACTGAAGCTAGAACAATGTTGAAAAGCTAAGACTGTCTGTTCTTACGAATTAGTCTAGTAACATGTAAAAGTGGTAACCATGGCGCTCTCACAGATGGCTGCAGGCTTCGCTGCTTGGATCTTTGTCTTGATCACGACAGCTAATGCCCTGGTGTGATTCTTTGTGTTCATAAGGTATCCTTGTTTCCATGAAAGCTGGAAGCAAAATGTTTCGCAAAGAAACATCCGTGTGCTTCGATAAAGAGTTCCAGTGAGAAATATCACTTATTATTAGGCGTGAATCTCTGACTTAGAATTTTAATGGTACATTTCAACTCTTTATTTTTAAAATGATACTAAAGCAAACATAAGTGATTTTTATTAAAAACAAACACATATATGTGCAAATAAATGACTAAGATTTGGTCAAACTGGTTCAACCTGAACCTCTCAGGCGTTCATTTTGGCATGGCTATTCCATATGCTTAATATTTGCATGTTTTATCTATTCCATAGCTGCTTTTGGAAAACCCAGTCCTTTGCAAGTTTCAACCATCGTCAGATGGTTGAAACTTGCAAAGGACTGGGTTTTATTTCATCTGACATCCATCAGATGAAATAAAAGTAGTTAAAAGCAGCTCAGGAACCATCGAGGCTCAAGCAAACCGTGAACTGGAAATTGCTGGGTTTCGTCTAAATGAGGCCAATTTTACATTAGTATGAACTAAAAAGGTGTTGGTCAGAAAAGCTCCTGCTTAGACATCAACATCTGCAATCTTAGCTAAAGTTTGCCCTGCTGCATAGAAAGTCAAGAGCTTTCTGGGAAAAAAAAAAAAAAGATTATGAGATGAAACAAAAGTTTGGCCACAGGGACAAGCATACACAAACAAACCACTAAAGGCACAAAATTGATTTGACTTTGATCAGTGCATGCAAGCTTCTCCCAGATCTTTATTATCACTCATACTCTGAGAGTTACAATAGAAACCGAGTACCAGCACATGAACTGGGTTACAATGTTTGTACGCCTCATCTTTTATTCACACAGCGACAAGTCATTGTAAATACATCAGCACCCAGACAGAAAACTGCTGTAAAGGGATCGCATTTAGGATTCCTCTGAGAAACGAACATGTTCTCCCTGTAATGCAAGCTGCACGTTCCTTTAAAAACAAAATGTGCAGAAGCTGAGGAAAAAAAGCATTTTTATTGCATTTACATATTGCTTTATGCTTCAAACATTTTATTTGTGCAGGCGCACCTGCAGTTTAATCATGCGCTTGCAGTGCGAGAGGACGCCTACATAATTAGCATGGATTTGCAGGATGGGCTTAAATAAGCTTGTCTAAAGACTGGCTTATAAAGGCATCATGCTCTCCTTCCTGGCATCCGTGAAGAATTGAGGCAAAGGAACGAGGGATGGAAGGGACTTAAATAGTAAATAGGAGGAAAGGAAGTGGAGTCAGAAAGGAAGTCAACTCACCTCTGCAGAAGAATATCCAGACGATGAGTATCTAGACATGTCGAAATCATCGTCACTGCAGCGCAGAGATACGTGTTAGCGGTTCTTTTCCTGGATCCTCAGAAGTGTGCATACAAAAACGAGGCATGTTTATGTCACCTTACCTGTCGGTATCTAAGGCCACCAGGGGCTTTTCGTCTGGGCTCTGGTCTAAAGATGAATAACCTTTATTGGGTACTACCAACCTGCAGTGGAGTGAAAAAAGGGGGCAGTAAGAACATGACAAGCAGAGTTGATGAGAGAGTCTTAAAGACCGGCCCAGAGGCTCAGCTCCAGCTGTACTACAGGAAGAAGTCTGCTTACTGACTCCAACATTACAAACCCCAAATCAATATAGCTATTTCTGAAGACATATGGACTGAGAGAAGTAAAGCGAGCTTTGATTACTCAGACATGGTTGGAGTGATCTAGACAGGAGTGTTTTTACTGATTTCGTCCACAAACCTTCAACCGCAGCGCTAATTTCTTACCGTGTTCTGGCCATGACGTTGTTCTTCTTGGGCTGCTGGTTAACCGGACTACCTACAGTGTTGTTGTTCTTTAACGAGCCCTTCCTGGCCAGGTCTCTTTGTTTGTCTGCATACGAGATAGGACCAGATTAATAAGAACACAACATTACGGCTGACCTTCCCTCCGTCCAGGACTTGTTCGGGTCTGAAGGCAGCAAGGAGGAAGGCTGCTAAAATGTTTATTACACTTTATTACACAAAAAAGTTGACTGTTTGGAAATCATCAGCAGTCAGAAGGTGCAAACTGAAGATACAAAACAACTGACAGTTATTTGTTAATCAAGGGATGTCACATTAATGACATGTTGACCACCTAACTCTCGGCTGCCAATGGAAGCAGAAAGTTCAGCTAATTAACCAATTAGTCAGCAGCTCGTTAGAGTTCAAGTGTTTGAACTGACATAAGTCACAACGCTACCAAGTGCAGTCTGCACCCGTGTTGGTCTTTCTGTTGTTCTGGGAATGTAGGCAAAAATTCACCGTGAGAGCTGTAGCCCACTATTAATCATGTTTTCCTTTGAGATTATCGCTCCTCTTGCTCCAATTTAATAAACCAAAAATTAATACAATGTACATTAAGTATGTTTTCTTCAAAAGCAAACCAAGAGGCGTTTCTTAGTTTTTGCTCAAGTCTTTTGAACCAAATTTAATATTTAACAAAATTGTGATAAACAGCATAGTTATGTGTGTATTAATCAGAATGTTACATAAGCTGATACTCTTATGAAACTTTTACACATTTTTATTTTAAATAGTTTTGGGAATGTAGTGATACAATGAGATGGTGGTATATATATCTTATTTAAATGCTAATCTAATTACAGGAAATATTTACCATTTGAAACCAAAGCTTGACACCAAATATCCTTCTCGTTGTCTAGGCCAGCAGCAAAATAACACACACAAGATTTAGTAATCATGTGTTTCTTTCAGTTAAATGAAATCTTTTTTTTTTTTTTTTTTACACTTGGTTTTAAGTTTCTTAGTGAATGAGAAAAATTACCCTTTAGCTTCATATGCAACAAGGTCAGTTTATGCTATATTTATATTACGACTACCTCACCTGTATGTCAAAGTTTTGCAGAGGTTCTGCTAATGAACCACCATTTGATTCAGGTGTGTTGAACCAGGGATAGAGCTAAACCATGCAGGACATTGTTCTTTGTACCACTAATTGTACTCCCTAATTTGATACCTCCGATTTTTGCTCTTGTGTCTTTGTTCACCGTTCAGATTTCACTTTGGATTTTGTTGCTGTTGGTCTTCCATCACTTTTTTTTTCTTCCTGACAAGCTTTTAAAAAAACATTCTGCCCACCGTTCTCCTGGATTTAGTCACTTGACAGATAATGACACTGCTGCTGTTCACCACTGGACTCTGTCCAGGGTGCTGAAACTGTGTTAATTATTTTTGTCATTTTTTTTTTTTTTTTTTATTTTATTTTGGTAAATCAGCTGAGGTACTGCTTGGATGAAGGGGACTCACAGCTGACATTTTGTAATGTTTTAAAAACCAAATGATTACACAAATACTTGACATAATAATCCATACTGGTAACGTTCAGTCACTTCAGTCCTAAATGATTAACAATTAAATTAAAAACTTCAAATCTTTTAATCATGTTTATTGTCCATTTTTCACATATTTGCTGACTCCTACATATTTCTTACCTATTTTCATCTGGAGGGGTGAGGGCTTATAGTTGATAGTAACAGCTTCTCCTTCTCTGGTGTCGGACTCTGCCTCTGAGGCAGTAGAAGAAGCCGGGTCCTGGATTGAAAAGAAAAAAACCCCACCAGAGACAGAAAGATGAGCACAAATACATAATTCTGTTCCCAACATTAATTATTCATATCATTTTGTCTGCTATGAAAACAATATGTTAGGATACAGGGCGATTTTAAGTACTTTTTGATGATGTAAATTAAAAAAGGAAACACAATAGACTTTTAAAAAAAAAAAAAAGAAAAAAGGATGATGCTGCAATTCCTTAAATATGTGCTGGTTTCTCTATGTCATGCATAAGGTTCATACTTTCAGTAAAACAAAGGTCTCAGTTGTAATAAAAACAAGCTGCCAAAACCAACTAGAAACATTATGAACAAGTTGATGGAATGCTTAAAATGCCATTGTGTTACGTGGCAAATCAAAATCTACATAGAGTGTATTCAGAGGGTCAACTCTGAACAATTTGTATTCTATTTGCCATTTAACAAACACAATTACTGACCAGCATGTTATGAAACTTCACCAGGGGCAACACGGCCTTGCAGCTGGGCAGCGGAGGCCGTCCTGCAGGCTGCAGGTTAATATTGTTGCTGTATCTTAACAAACTGATTGAACAGAGAAACCTTCTCCTATCATTAAACTATGCACTAAATAGATGTCAAACTAGTCTTGCAAATAATAAAACTATTACTACTAATAAAAATAACAATAATAATAATGATGATGATGATGGTGATGATAATAATAACTGAACATCTTAATATCAGATTTATTAATGTAAAAACACAAGATATGGGATAAAATAAATAAGCAAAAGAAACATTGCCATTGAATATTATGTATATAATAAAAGATGAAAAAAAAGTTCCTTTCTTTTGACCACTTGACAAAACTACAACAATTTAAAAAATTACAAGAAGCCCTATTCATGCCCCAGATATAAGAAATTTTATTATTATTATTATTATTATTATTATTATTATTATTATTATTATTATTTATTCAGTTCGAATAAAACATGTATTGTAGGGAGAGAACAGCCCCGATTCAGTATTCACATGGGACCCGGTGATTAATGGCAGTCCGTGGACGCCTACAGAGAACAGATCAGATTGCCCAGAAGTCTCGCCTGGTCGGAGCTGGGCAGCGGAGGCCGCCCTGCAGGCTGTAGTATCCCGGGGCTCCGCTACAGGCCACAGAGCGCTCCGCTGTAGCGAACTGCCCCGAATTACATCAAAAGGCGTGGGTTTGATTTGATGCAGGCAACAAACAATAGATCCCGATTTAATCTAGTCAAAGTGCAGCGAGGGGCGTCGAAGAGAGAGCAACCTGCTGCTGATGCTGGTGATGTAGCAGCAGCAGCAGCAGAGACTCAGGACGGGATGCTTGTTTACGCCAGACATGACGGATGCTGCGCAGGAGACCGGACGGTGCCTGCGTGACACAGAGGAACAAGGATTCCTCTTTCTGAACACGTCAGCCACATCAGTGTTCACAACTACATTTTTAAAATATATATATATCCATGAACCATAGTGCCTGTTAAAAACTTACAGAGGCTCAAACTACATCAGCATTAACTCCCGGTGTGTGATGGATTGGGTACAGGCCTCATTTGATACACATCCTCTAATCTCATTGTATGTTATTTAAAAACACGAACGTGACAGACGGCAGAGACATCATCTCTAGGCAACGTAAAGCAGACCCCAGGGACTCACCAGCGGCTGCATCTCGGACTGCATCTCTGCCTCCTGCACCGCGCTCGGTACCTGGAATCTGTCTATTTCCTCCATCATGTTGGCGATGTTCAGGGTTTTCTTTCCTTCTCCTTTAAACAATCCGATCGCTTCACCGCGTGATCACCAGGACGGCGTTCGGCCTCAGAACCGGATCAATCCCTGTGGTTCTCCGGTGCCTAGCTTCATCCCAGCAGACTCTGTGTCGATGGTGGTCTGACTAGTGTGGTGACGGCGACTCCACCACCCACTTCCGGGGAGGGGTATCCCAAGCTGCGGTGTGTGGACCCAAATCAGGTCTTATTTAGAAAATGACATGGTCTTCCGGAAAGAAAAAAAAGCAAAGAAAAAAAAAAGGCTGGCTCAATTAAAAAAAGAACTGTAAAAATGTCCATAATCCACAGACCCAAAACAACATAAACAACAGAA